>NC_063368.1:4779521-4779636 GCF_021869965.1 Rhincodon typus
TGTGGCGCCTGTATCCTCGCTGCTCCCTCGGTGTGGCGCCTGTATCCTCGGTGTGGCGCCTGTATCCTCGCTGCTCCCTCGGTGTGGCGCCTGTATCCACGCTGCTCCCTCGGTG
>NC_063368.1:4779646-4829910 GCF_021869965.1 Rhincodon typus
ATCCACGCTGCTCCCTCGGTGTGGCGCCTGTATCCACGCTGCTCCCTAGGTGTGGCGCCTGTATCCACGCTGCTCCCTCGGTGTGCCTGCCTGTATCCTCGCTGCTCCCTCGGTGTGGCGCCTGTATCCTCACTGCTCTCCTGATGCACCTGCCTGTATCCTCACTGCTCCTGCTGTGTCCCTGCCTGATTCCTCACAGCTCCCTCGGTGTGCCTGCCTTATCCTCACTGCTCCCTCGGTGTGCCTGCCTGTACCCTCACTGCTCCTGCTATGTCCCTGCCTGTATCCTCACTGCTCCCTCGGTGTGCCTGTATCCTCACTGCTCCCTCACTATGCCTCCATCCTCACTGCTCCCTCGGTGTGCCTTCAGATTCCAGATGTCTCCAAGAGTTACAGTTTTATTGAAAGTGCACAAGATGTAATCTTTAAGCTGCTTGTTCTCAACCCCAGCATTGCCTAATATTCCCCTTAACCCATTCTTCTTGGCTTAGGTGGAGTTTCCTGGCATTGAGGTATAAGTGCTCTGAGGGCTGGGTATGGCCACTGTGTACGAGATGGTGGGAAGTGTTGCAAAGCCTGTACTTAATACATCTCATAATCATGAAGGCCTAACTGCCAATTGCAAGGAACCTGAGAGGTAATGCAGAAAATCAGTCAGAGTCATCTAGTCAGTGAGTTTTTCCGTCCCCAAGCCCCAGTGAGTCCTTCTCTCGCCAATCTCCAGCGAGATTTTCCCTGATCTACAGCAGTTCTTTCCCATCCCAATCCCCAGTGCAGCCTCACTCCTATCCCTAGCGAGTCTGTCTCCTTCTCTGTGTGGCCCCCAAATAGCCTTCCCCAATTCTCCCCACAAAACCCCTCCTGACCCACTTCTGTAAGCTGTGTTGCAAAAAGGGGAGAACAGCACAGCAGTGCATAATGATGTTGTAACAATGGAAATTGTAACATAAACTCAGAAGAAACATGCTGAGGAATCAGCATTTTTACAATGGAAGTACACCAAGGACAGTTTTTTAGCCTTGAACAACTTATAAAAGACTGGAAATGCTGTTGTGACAATAGTCAGGTGCCATGTGCACTTATCTCAAAGCAAACAGGTGCCCTTGATACTGCCAGCCACCACAAGTTAGCGTGGTTGACCAGCCCTGCAGTATACTGGAAGGAATACATCTATTCTGTGCTAAGGAGAGGTATGGTAAGTAGTGCCAATAGGTAACACTTACTTTGGATTCAGTCTCAGCCCCATGGAATGAGACATGGATGCCCATAAATGACATAGTGCAGTGTTGTTGACGTATACATAAAGGGTCAGGGAGGGAGCTGGCTGTGTCTTTGGCTGCTCAGCAGGAAATAGGGTTAGTTCCTGAACACAAGGGGTGGTGTCAACGTTCAGTATGGTGCGAATTGTTCATCTGCAAGGATTTATAACATCTGGAAGATTATTGGGGTTTCCTTGAGCTGCAGTGACCCCAGAAGAAGATGAGTGAAGACTGTACCTGAGTCAGTTGTGTTTGGCCACATGGTACTGGAGGTCAGGCTGGTCCGTAATGTTCTAGGGCAATGCTGATGACAAATCAGCAAGCCTCAAGAATATTTTAGTCATAGTGGACATCATTTATGTCAGCATTAACTTTTTCACACATTTATTTTTCCAGTTTTTCAAACTCATTTTTCTTGTGTTAAAATAAAAGGAAGAAAGATAATATATTGGCAAATCAGCCACTAGCATCTGTGCTGAGGGCATTTCTAGAGATAATGAGGCAAAACTCCCTGTCATTTTAAAGAATGTGGATTAATAAATGACAGATTTCACAGACTCATTAAAGGCCAGTTGTCACTGACTAAACTTGATTAAGTCTTTTCATGAAACAATGGAGAGGATTGATAAACATAGTGCTGTCCATGTGAATGTGGATTTTCAGTAGGCATTGAATAGGATACCACACAACAGATTTGTTCGTATAACTGAAGCCCATGAAATTAAAGGGGCAGTAACACCAAGTGTACAGCAAGGTGAAAAACAGAGAGTAGTGGGGCATTGTTTTCCAAATCAGATGAAAGTATACAAGATTGTCTGTAAGGTTTTCATGCTCCTTTTTTTGCTATAATGATCTTAATTTGAGTGGGGAGGAGGTCATTTTTGCCAGGTTTTTGTTGGCACCTGTTAGGAGTGTAATACATGGCGAGGAGGAAGGTAGCAGACTTAAGGGAGTGAATCTGCTGAAATGGACAGGTCATTAGCTGATGAAATATAATGGGGAAGTGAATTGATGCATTTTGGAAGGAAAAATGAGGAAAAGCAAAATATGAATTAAATGGTACAAATTCAGTGGACTGCAGGAACAGACGTATATCCACCTGGTGAAGATGACAGGTCAAGATGATAAAGGGTTCACTCTCTTTTCCCTCTTCATGCATTGTTTATCCCTTCTTAATGTAAAAGCAGTGTGAACCATTGATTACCTTACTGCTGTCTTCTCTCAGTAATGGTGGAGAACAGACCGTAACATGGCTAAACAATATGTCTATGTGGACACGACTAGACCTGAACTTTCAACCCCAGAAAACAAATACTTCAGATGTGATTGGCTTTAAGAGTAGCGGCATCGCGTATGAATGCAATAAATCCCTGGTTAGATCTGAGCTGGAGTATTGTGTTTGTTTCTGGGCACACTACTTCATGAAGAGTGTGAAATCATGAAGAGTTTGCAGAAGAGATTTATGACAACAGTACCACGCTTGAGGTTTTTTTTTTACCAGAATACGGAGGGACTAAAGATTCTGAGGACACAAAGATTGAAGAAGATTTGATCGTGGTGTTTGAAGTGAGAGGGGACTTTTGATTGAGTAGATAAGGAGAAACTGTTTCAACTAGCAAAGGGCGTTCAATAACTGGAGCACACAGATTCAAAAACAGACAAAAAATTCATGGAGAATATGCAACACTTTTGTAGTGTGTTAACTGAAAGGCTGTTGAAAGTAGATTCTGTCTTAACTTTCATAAGGAAGTTGGATAAATACTTGATGGAGAAAGATTTGTCAGGTTATGGAGAAAGAAACAGGGTGCAGGAATTGTTGCATTGATCTTACAATGAGCTGACACAGCACGATGTTCTGAATGGCTTTCTTCAATGCTATATGATTCTGCTCCACCTCTAACCCCATGTACAACCGATTGGGAAGTTGAGACATGCTGTTTCTCCTGCAGCAATGCTAATGACCACACGTTGCGATCTCCATTTGATAGGATCAAGTTAGAGTCAGGTTGTGTATAGCACAAAAAGAGGCCCACCCTGTTAATCAGACATCCATTTTTTAAAATCCCATTTTCCAGCACTTGGCCCATAGCTATGTACCCTATGGCATTTCAAGTGTTCATCTAAACAGTTCTTAAATGTCTTTAGAGTTCCTGCCTGTACTACCCTTTCATGCGATGAGTTCCTGATATTCACTCCCTCTGAGTGAAGTATTTTTCCTCAAATCCCCTCGGAACCAACTGCTTCTTAACTGAAAACTGTGCCCCCTGTACTAAGGGGAAAGGTTTCTCCCCATCTACCTGTCTATGCATCTACCCTGTCAATCAGAAGCCCTCCCTCAGCCTTTTCTACTGTAAGGAAAACAATCCAGCTTATCTAGTTTCTGTTCACCACTGAATCACTTTAGCCCAGGCAACACCCTCATGAATCTCGCCTGCACCCTCTCAGATCTTCCATTTCTGAGACACTCTTCTTTTGTGTGGCAAGCGAAACTGTATACAATACTCCAGCTGTGGCCTAACTAATGTTATATACAGTTCCACCATAACCTCCCTGCTGTGGTATTCAGTGCTTTGACTCATAAAGGCAAGTATCCCATTTGCCTTCTTCACAACCTTATCTACCTGTCCTGCTGCCTTCAAGGATCTATAGACATGCACACTAAGGTCCCTCTGATCCTCTGTAATTCCTAGTGTCCTACCATTCAACATGTACTCCCTTGCCTTATTAGTCCTCCCAAAATGCATCACCACACATTTTTCAGGGTTAAATTTCATTTGCTACCATTCAGCCCATCTGACTAGCCTGACTATATCGTCCTACAGTCTAAGGCTTTCCTCCTCACTGTTTTCCTCACCACCAGTTTTCATGTCGTCTATGAATTCGGTGATCAAGCCTCATACATCCTTGTGTCTAGATCATTAATGTGCTCAACAAACAGCACAGGAGTCAGCACTGAATTCTGTGTTACACCACTGGACACAGGCTTCCAGACACAGAAAAGCCATTTGACCATCACCGTCTGCCTCTTGCCACAAAGTGAATTTTGGATCCAATTTGCCATATTGGCCTGGATCCTATGGGTTTTCAGCTTCCTAACCTGTCTGCCATGGGAGACCTTGTCAAAAGCCTTACTGAGGTCCACGCAGACTGCATCAACTGCACCAGCCTCACCAATCTACCCAATCACCACCTCGAAGCAATCAATCAAATTTGTTAGGCCTGATGCCCCTCCTCAATAGCCATGCTGATCGTTCTTGATTAAGTTGGGACGATTGCAAGAAAACTTGGGTGCACACCCAGCAGCTCAGAACAGAAATGAGCTGCACTGCCATATGCTGTAGATCACAAACACCTTAATTGTTTTATTAAAACCTATCCCTTTGATGAAGCTTTTTGTCTTATATGCAAATATCTACATGCAAGGTTTAGTGTCAAATTCTGTTTTATAATGCTTCCGTCAAGCATGATGTTAAAGACTCTATACAAATGAAACTTGTTGCACTGCGCTGAATAAAGAATTGCCTGTTCCTCTCCTGTCTGTCTCTCAAATAGATGAAGGGTGCACGGTGTGGTACGACAGTGAGCCAGTTGTTCACCCAAGGTTGCACATAGACTATATGCAGCCCCTTATAGCTATTAAGATGCAGAGCAACAACACAGTCCAACCAGTTCAGAAACTTGTTCAATATCTACGACTCACTAAGTCCGACACAGAGATCGAACTCTTGAAAACGGCTGCAAAGGTCACCTCCGAGGTAGGTCATATCATAACGGAATTGGGAGTGAGTTACAGGGATGGGTTTTTTTGCTGACGAGAAAATGCATCTCATTTTTTGCAGTTTTAATAGTTTCATGGAAATGTAGGACTTAGGAGTACGGGAAGGCCATTGGGCCCTTTGGTCCTGCTCCACTATTCAATGGCTTATCCAATTTGGATCTTAACTCCATTTTTCCAATTGCTCCCCCACCTTCCATTTGGGGAGGCCCCAAAATTAGGTGCCACAAATATAAGATTGCAGAATGGTTACATCTCAGGTACACACCTGTCCTGCACCATTTTGGAATTGTATCCTTTATTTTACATTTGCTCTTCTTGTTCTTCCTAACAAAATTAATTTTTCACATCTCTGCATGTTATTCCATTTGCCACTTTTCTGCCGATTCACCAGCTTCTCCTTGTCCTCTTGAGGTTCATGACCATCCTGCTTACAGTTCACAAGACTTCATTGTTTTATGTTATCAACAAACTTTGACTTGAGTACAATTTCAAAGTTATTAAAGCATATCAAGAGAAGCATGGGTTCAAAAACCAACCCCTTCCCTAAGTCAGGGCAACTGAGACCAATTGTCATGGTCCCACTGCCATCACAGCTAACTAACTAACTAGCTTTAAACCTTCCTGGTCTCCCTGGCTCACCCTCTCAATGGGCAGAAGATAATCTTTTGCTCCAACAGCTCTCCAACATGAAACCCAGTGTTAGGGCTACTGCCGTTCACGTAGCAACATTAACTTGTTAGCATACAGCAGTTGCAAGCATGTTAGTTCTGTTGCAGATTGGGAGTGTCAATACTGCTTTGAGTCTCGGTTTTCATCCCACCCCACTAAAGGACACTGGGTTCCACATATTTCTCCAGCAGACTTCTAAGCGTAGGTGTGGCAAGAGGTCCTATGGAGTCAGAATTCCAGGCATGAGCTGTATGCAGAAAAAGATCTGTGCAGCTGAACAAGTAGGCCTGAAGCCTGATTAAAACTGAACCTTAGATCTCATCAAAGTTTGACTTTTAAAAATTTGTTCACAGAATGTTGGTATCGCTGATTAGGCCATCGTTTATTGTCCTTTCCCAAATGCCTAGAGGGCAGTTAAAAGTCAACCACATTGCTGTGGGTCTGGAATCACATGTAGGCTATACCAGGTGAGGATGGCAGATTTCCTTCCCTAAAGGACATTAATGAATGAAATGAATAACCAGTGCCTGCTGGATGTATCTGAGTAGCTCACTGGTGAATAGCATGAATTTTCTTCGGCTGTCTTTGAAGAGGAGAGAATACAATCAGGATGAGATCTTGGAGTTTGGGGCGGACATGCTGTGATCCACAATAGTCTTCTGGATTCAGTGGGACCCCAAGAAGTAAGAACCTTTTATAAAAAACTTCTGTCTTTGGTGGTAGCCTTCAACATCTCCTCAAAGTCTCGCCATTCGGGCTGAATGGAGATGTGAATATCTTGAGTACAGGTCCAGTTTCAGCTCCATTCAGCCCAGTAAAAGGCAGAACTCCCTAAACCAGGCAGTGAACCTCTTGTTAACATATACAAGGGATGAGCATATCTTTTAGCCATCTGTCTGGAACACATAAAAATACACCACACAGCTTCAAAGTAGAACCAATTGCTGTGAAACCAATGACGGTTTCTCCCCTTATAACATTTAAAAAGTATTTAGATATGCACTTGCAATGTCAAAGCATACAAGGCTATTGGCCAAGTGCTGAAAAATGGGATTAGATTAGTTAGGTGGTTGCTTTTGACCAGCATGATGGGCCAAAGGATCATTTTCTGTGCTGTCGATCTCTGACTCTATGACTGCATGGATTGGCCCACCGTCATCCCATTGCTAAATAGGTGTCCTTTATGCCTGGGAGAAAGTTTCTCCGTGATGAGTCTCAAAACTATGCGTACTCGTCCTGGTACAGATACTTCTGGTTTTGTTGCTGTGTTGCAGTTGCTCTGTGTTTTGTGCAAAGTTTTTAGATTGCCAAGGAGCTAATACAAGGCTGGTTGTTTATTTTCAGGCATTCATCAGCACCATGTTCTCAACCAAGGCTCCAGTTGATGAGGCCTATCTTTATGCAAAGGTAAGCAGCAAAGTATGGATACTTTCATGGGTGGATGCAGCCAGGCCTACATGGAGTAATATAACAATAGGTAGGGGTGGCTTAGCAAATGTGCTAAATCCTAGAGGGAGTGCAGCAGAGATTCACAATACTGACTCCTGAGATGATGGGTCTTTTTTCTCTGGAGTTTAGAAGAGTGAAATATGATCTTATCGAAGCTTAGAAAATTCCTACAGGGATAAAAAGAATATATGAAGAAGGGATGTTTCCTCTTGGCTGTGTGTCTAGAACCAGGAGATTCACTCTTAGAATAAAAGAACAGCCATTTAAGACTGAGGTGAGGAGGAAGTTCTTTACTCAGAGAGTGGTGAATCTTTGGAATTATCCACCCTTCGGGGCAGGGAAAGCTGTGTCAGTAAGTCAATTCAACACAAAGATTGATAGACCTCTCATTATTAATGGCATTAAAGATACTGCTGGAATATGGCATTGAGGTAGATGATCAACCATGATCTAGAATGGCAATGCAAGCTTGAGGGACTGAATGGCCTACTCCTGCTCCTATGTTCCTAAGTCAGAAAAGGTTGAGAGTTAAAATAGGACACTGTGTACTGTACTTTGATTTCCACACATTGAAACAGAGCTAAAGAGTATAAAAACTGAACCACCAAGATAATAGCAATGGGGGAAATGAAGTGGCTAATGTAGTCAAAGAATACAAAAGCTGGAAGTCAGTGATGTTATGAGTCAAGGCACTAGATCATGATCTCATATCGTAGAATCGTAGAATCATAGAATCCCTACAGTGTGGAAACAGGCCCTTCAGTCCAACAAGTCCACACCAAACCTCCAGCATCCCACCCAGACCCATCCCCCTATAACCGACCTAATCTACACATCCCTGAACACTACGGGCAATTTAGCATGGCCAATCCACTTAGCCTGCGCATCTTTGGACTGTGGGAGGAAACCGGAGCACCCGGAGGAAACCCACGCAGACACGGGGAGAATATCCTGGAGATAGATTACTGCCTTTAAATATGGTCCTTTTATTGTATATTGTGTACATTCGCATATGTAGGGGAGTGTTTGACTCTCCACTGCAGGTTTACCATTGATAGACCCCCCAAGTTATACTTAATGAAGTGTTATACTTTTGTTTCAGGTAAATGCATGTTGTCTGCTTGTCATACTGAAAGTGCAGGAATAAAATCCTGAAATATGTTTGGTTTCTGTACAACATACATAAAACATATCAGAGAGCAGTCTTTCATAACCTGCCATTCCATAATACTTTTCAATTGTAGTTTGACTTTGAGTGCCGAGCTCGTGGGGCGGACCTCTTGGCCTACCCTCCAGTGGTAGCTGGCGGCAATCGCTCCAATACACTGCATTATGTGAAAAATAACCAAATGATTAAGGTAAGAACGTAGTCATTCCTTATTATACACAGGTACATGCTGAACTGCAGTTAAAATATTTTCTTTTTCCTAAGGGCTGTTCTTGAGATTTCTGAAAGGCTACTTCTTGATTTTTGGAGGCTGCTTTCTCATTCTCGCTATCTCCTTCATTAGGTGAGAAGCAGTCACGTAGCTTCTGTATTTGCCATGATGTGGAGGTGCCGGTGTTGGATTGGGGTGGACAAAGTCAGAAGTCACATGACACCAGGTTATAGTCCAATGGGTTTGTTTGAAATCACAAGCTTTCAGAGCGTAGCCCCTTTGTCAGGTGAAGTGAGAGACAAGCACGCAGAATACAGGATTTATGGGCTGCGAGAGACTAAGGGCAGAGAGATCAAAAGACCATGCAAATGGAGTGAGTGGAGTGACGAATAATAAGTCTGTGCAGGTGATCCAAAGTGTTAGACATTGTGAATAAAGTGTCAACAGCTGAATAACAAGCGAAGGGATAATCTATAATCCGATTAAATAAAGCAGAGAGATAATTACAAAAAATTGAAAATAATGTGGCACTGGAGACAAACCAAATAACTGGAATAACACGCTAGGTATAAGAGTCACATGCTGAGGATCTAACCAAAGTAATAAGTAATTCAAAACTGTACAAAGTAATTAAGGTGGAGAGATCATAACAATTTATCTAGGTGATGGTGACGAAACAGGACAGTAAGGAAGATTTCACAGATACAGAACAGTATGGTGGGGTCACATGTAGCACGACAAAGAACGCAAGATCACAGTTGAGGCCGTCTTCATTGGTATGGAAGTTGGCTATCAGTTTCTGTTCAGCGATTCTGCGTTGTTGTGTATCTCAAATATTACCTTAGAGGACACTTACCCGAAGATCAAAGGCTAAGCGCCCTTGACACCACACAACAATCACCAGAGAGGAATGTTCCCTCCCAGCCGGGGAACACTTCAGTGGTCATCTTACCTTCTTGCTGCTCCTTCAATCACAGGGGACTGTTTGCTTGCCGTGCTTGCTGCTGACAGGCTCACTACTGGGCAGAAGCAGCCTGTGATTGTAGGAGTAGTTCCTTTCTAAATTTCTTAGTCACCATGATTAATTTTTCCTGGGTAATTTGATTACTTCTGGAGGAGAACTCGCTTGCTGTCATTTGTACTTTTGAGTGTTGATGCTGAAGAAGCAGAAGGATTAATTTGCACCTGCCAATGATCAATGGTTACGTATTGAGGAATTTCTGGTGATATCCCCAAGGTAAAGTTTTTGTCGGTTCCAGGACTGCGGCTCCCTCCTTTATTGTATAACTCCATTCTTCAATGTAGAGAAAATGGTGGCATAATGGTAATGTCACCGGACTAGTAAATCAAGAAACTAGTCGCGGTAATTTTCAGGGAACATGATTTCACATGGTTACATTTGAATTTAACAAAAATCTAGAATGAAAGCTCTCGTCGTGGAGACCACATAACCATCGTTGATTCTCATAAAAACCCAAATGGTTCACTAATGTCCTTTAGAGAAGGAAATCAGCCATCCTTACCAGGCCTGGCCTACTCATAGCTGCAGAACCAGAGCAATGTGGTTGAATCTTAACTGTTCTTTTGGTAATGGATGTCAATCGAGGCAGCAACACCCAACTCCCATGAACAAATGAAAATTTTTGAGTTTCTCTGATCATTCAAATAGGCATTTCGACTGGACCTCCAAATCCAAGCCCATCACTTCTTTGACCCTTTTACCCTTTCTTATTACGTTCATTAAATGATGCCTCTTTGACAAAATTTTTGATGACTTGTCCTAACTCTCTTCATGAGGCTCAAACAGAGTTTGTTTGATAACATTTTATGACATTCCTTGGGATGCTTAACTACTGCAAGAGTACTATATAAATGAAAGTTATTATTATAAGACAAATTGCGTAAACTAGTCTTGTATTTCCTTGAGTTTAAGGCTTGCACTAATTTAAGTGTTTAAGATGATTAAAAGAATTGCAGTGGGTGCTTTAGCAGCATGCACTTTTACATGTGTGTTGCAGCCTGGAACTACAAATGGTGGTGGTGGAGGCTCTGATGTTCTTTGCATCATGTGGTGAGCAAGGATCTGTCCCGCTCTTATCTCTTGCCATTTGTGTCGGAAGGATGTGCACGTTGGTAATTAATCTGTTTGGCTCAGTATGAACACACCTTCCACAACCATTTAGTGGGACTCAAACCCATAACTTTGGGCTCAGAGACAGGAATGCTACTCACTGCACCACAAGACCTTCCCAAAAGGAATTGTAGCTATTGATAAAACTTAGACATGCAAGGGCCCGGGTTTGATTCTACTCTCGGGCGACAGTCTGTGTGGAGTTTGCACATTCTTCCCGTCTCTGCGTGGGTTTCTTCTGGGTGCTCCGGTTTCCTCCCATAGTCCAAAGATGTGCAGGTTAGGGTGGATTGGCCATGCTAAATTGCCCATACTGTCCAAGGATGGCTTTTTGGAGCAGATTGTGGTGGAGGTCACGAGGGAACAGGCAGTACTGGATTTAGTGTTGTGCACTGAGGCAGACTTGATAAGGGAGCTTAAAGGAACCCTTAGGAGGCAGTGATCATAATATGATTGAATTTACTCTGCAATTTGAGAGGGAGAAGATAAAATCAGAGGTAATAGTATTACAGTTGAATAAAGGCAACTACAGAGACATGAGGGAGAAGCTGGGCAGAATTGACTGGGAGAGGAGCCTAGCAGGCGAGACAGTGGAACAGCAATGGCAGGATTTTCTAGGAGTAATTCAGGGGACACAGCAAAAATTTATCCCTAGGAAAAAGAACCATGGTACAGGGACAATGAGGCAACCATGGCTGACTAGAGAAGTCAGGGATAGCATAACAGCAAACGAGAAAGCATATAATGTGGCGAAGGGCAGTGGGAAATCAGAGAATTGGGAAGCTTACAAAGACCGACAGAGGGCAACAAAAAAAGAAGTCAGGAGGGAGAAGATTAAATATGAGGGTAAGCCAGCCAGTAATATAAAGGAGGACTGTAAGAGTTTCTTTAGATATATAAAGGGCAAAAGAGAGGCAAAAGTAGACATTGGACCACTGGAAAATGAAGCTGGAGAGATAGTAGTGGGGAACAAAGAAATGGCTGATGAACTGAATAATTACTTTGCATCAGTCTTCACAGTGGAAGACATGAGTAATATCCCAAAAATTCAAGAGATTCAGGGGACAGAGCTGAGTATGGTGGCCATCACCAAGGAGAAGGTGCTAGAAAAACTGAATGGCCTAAAGGTGGATAAATCACCAGGACCAGATGGACTACACCGCAGAGTTCTTAAGGAGCTAGCTGAAGAGATAGTGGAGGTGTTAGTGGTGATTTTTCAGGGATCACTAGAGTCAGGGAGGGTCTCAGAGGACTGGAAAATCACTAACGTGAAACCCCTGTTTAAAAAAGGAGTACGACAAAAGACTAAAAATGACAGGTCAATTAGCCTAACCTCGGTCGTGGGTAAGATTTTAGAGTCCATTGTGAAGGATGAGATTTCTGAATACTTGGAAGTGCATGATAAAATAGGGTAAAGTCAGCATGGCTTCATTAAGGGGAGGTCATGCCTGACAAATCTGTTAGAATTCTTTGAGAAAGGAACGAGCAGGTTAGACCAAGAAGAGCCAATGGATATTATTTACCTGGACTTCAAGAAGGCCTTTGGCTAGGTGCCACACAGGAGGCTGCTGAGTAAGATAAGGAGCCATGGTGTTAGAGGCAAAGTGCTAGCATGAATAGAAGATTGGCTCTCTGGCAGAAAGCAAAGAGTGAGGATAAAAGGGTCTTTCTCAGGATGGCAGCTGGTGACAAGTGTTCCACAAGGGTCAGTGTTGGGACCACAACATTTCACTTTATACATTAATGATCTAGATGAAGAAACGAGAGCATTCTGGCTAGGTTTGCGGACGATACAAAGATAGGTAGAGGGACAGGTAGTATTGAGGATGTGGGGAGGTTGCAGAAGGATTTGGACAGGTTAGGAGACTGAGCAAAGAAGTGGCAGATGGAGTACAACGTGGGAAAGTGTGAGGTCATGCACTATTTTCTAAATTGCGAGAAAATTCAGATGTCTTGGGTGCAAAAAGAGACTTGGGAGTTCTAGTCCAGGATTCTCTCAAGGTAAACTTGAGGTTGAGTCAGTAGTTAGGAAGACAAATGCAACTTTGACATTTATTTTGAGAGGACTTGAATATAAAAGCAGGGGTGTACTTCTGAGGCTCTATAAGGCTCTGGTCAGGCCACATTTGGAGTATTGTGTGCAGTTTTGGGCCCCATATCTCAGGAAAGATGTACTGGCCCTGGAGCGGGTTCAGAGGAGGTTCACGAGAATGGTCCCAGGAATGAAAAACTTAACATATGAGGAACGTTTGAGGACTCTGGGTCTGTACTCGATGGAGTTTAGAAGGATGAGGGGGGGGATCTAATTGAAACTTACATAATACTGAATGGCCTGGACAGAGTAGAGTTTGGGAAGATGTTTCCATTGGTAGGAGAGTCTAGGACCCAAGGGCACAGCCTTAGAGTAAAGGCAAGACCTTTTAGAATGGAGATAAGGAGAAACTTCTTCAGCCAAAGAGTGGTGAATCTATGGAATTCACTACCACAGAACGCTGTGGAGTCCAGGTCATTTAATATACTTAAGATGGTGATAGATTGGTTCTTGATTGTCAAGGGGATCAAGTGTTACGGGGAGAAAGCGGGAGAATGGGGTTGAGAAACTTATCAGCCATGATTGAATGGCAGAGCAGACTCGATGGGCTGAATAGCCTAATTTCTGCTCCTATGTCTTATGGATGTGTAGGCTAGGTGGGTTAGCCATGGGAAATGCAGGGTTACAGGATAGGGTAGGTGGTGGGTCTGGGTGGGATGCCCTTTGGAGGGTCGATGTGGACTCGATGGGCCAAATGGCCTGCTTCCACACTCTGGGAATCCTATGATCTATGGAGGAATTATTTCTGCTGATGGGCTAGTCTACAATACAGAGACCTAACTTTAAAGTTAGAACTGGCCCAGACAGGAATGATGTTAAGAAGCACTTCTTCATACAAAGGATAGTAGAAACCTGGAAATCTCTCTCAGAATTCCTGTTGAAGCTGAGAGTTTGTTGAAACTTTTAAAACTGATTTTGTTTTTTATTGAGCAAGGTATTAGGGTTACAGAATCAAGGTGGGTTAGGATATGGATCAGCTATGGTCTAGTGGAATGACAGAGAAAGCTTGAGGAGCTGGTGACCTCCTCTTGTCTCTTTATTAACGCACTAACTTCACTCTTTTCCCAGGATGGGGAGATGGTCTTACTGGATGGTGGCTGTGAGTATTCTGGCTACGTCAGTGATGTCACTCGCGTTTGGCCCATCAATGGAAGGTGAGACGCAGCGATTTGATCCACCCATTTACCCCACCCTCCACCACTCATTATTTTAGTATATGGTCCACCATTTTCCTTCCCACTCTTTGAGAAGGGATTTCCTCATGTTGAGTATGTTTCAACCCCAGCCACTTAGACCCCGCTTAAATGGAAATTTCTCAAGTTACCCTGGACACTAAGTAGCAACAGACCATTCAAGCAATTTGAGCCTTTATGCTAATCCTGAACATGCCTGTACCCAATATCAATACACATACAGTATAAGGCTGTGGGCTTGCCTGCCATCTCAGGAGAATGTCAGTGATCCCATGGCATCATTTTGAAGAAAAGGAAGAAGGGAGTTCTCCCCACTCCTGGGCAATATCAATCCCTCCACCAACATCGCTTGAATATGAGGATTGCTGTTTGTGGAACCTTGCCTGTGAACACATTAGTTGCTGTATTAAATGTATTACAATGATGACTACGCTTCATAACATTTTTAATTGTTTGTAAAAGTGCGTAGGAACATCTTGAGGCTGTGAAAGGTGCTTTATGAAGGTAAGACTTTACCTGATGCTTGGTTAACTCAGTACTGGAAAACATGGGATTTTTTGCAGTATGGCTGGAGAACATTTTAATATTTGTTTAAAGGTTCACAATTCGTTCATTCTTCCTGCTGAGGTTCTTAAACTCTGCCTGGTATTGCTCCCATGTCTTTGGTTGTATGCTATTAATTGCCTTAGCCAATGTCTTACCCTGCCTTCATAATGTTCCTAACTGGCTGGGAAACAGGGCAACTCTTCTCTGTTCTAGGTGTGGCAAACAGCTGTTCAGTGGCATCAAAACAAGGTGTCCTTATGTAACTGATTCTTTACTACAGTCACAATATCTCATTATTTGTGCATCTACTTCAACAATTGTCCTGTAACAAAGATAATCACTTCTCAGGAGCACTCATTTAATAGGTATTTCTGGAGTGCTTCTCAGAAGAAGTTTGTGTTCTGCCGGCTCCTTCATAACTGCATCTAATATGAGTCCCTAGTTCCTGCCTAAACTATACAAATGAGCCCCAATTGCCCTTACAGTGTTTACCGATGAAAAGGTAACTGCCAGCACTGCAATAAATCACTTAGCAACCACAATACCTTATTTAGACCCAGCTGTTCAAATAAAAAAGTTCAGTACCAAGTCTTGGCCTAGAGAGCAGTAAAACCATTCTCACCCACAGTAACACTAGATAAAGGAGAGGGAATCTCACCTAGGATTCCCTGCCCCATTTCCAAACCAATGACTTCCCTAGCCTGGGAATGTGTCAAGGTGGATTGGATCAGATTCTTATCGTGGTTCTGTTGAATAGGGGATGTTCATTGTGTGGGAGTAAATACAAGGAATGCTAAGGTACAAATGACTGCTCCTGTCTGTGGAACTAACCTTAGCCTTATAGAGTGTATACAAGGGAGGAGTGGGAACTTCTCTACTGCAGTTAATCAGCAAGGTTATGCATTTTAGTCCAACAGGTCCATATCAATGTTGGTGCTTCTGTCACCTGATAAATATATTGAATCGAGTTATACAGCATGGAAACAGACCCTTTGGTCCAACAAGTCCATGCCAAAGATAATCCCAAACTAAAATTAGTCCCACATCCCTCCAAACCTTTCCTATTCATGTACTTATCCAAACGTCTTAAACATATTAACTGTACCCACAACCACTGCTCCCTTTGGAAGTTCATTTCATTCTCGAAACATCCTCTGTTTAAAAAGAAAAATTGCCCCTCGTGTCTTTTCTAAATCTCTCAACTTTAGTAATATGCCCCCTTGTCTTGAAAACCTCACCTGCCATTCACCTAATCTATACCTCTCATGATTTAATAACCTCTGAAGTCACCCCTCGACCTCCTATGCTTTGGTAAGTTCCAGTCTATTTTGATAACTCAAATCCTCCCATTCCTGTCAACATCCTGGTAAATCTTTTCTGAACCCTTTCGACCAGTACTGTTCTGTTCCTTCCTCTCCCATCTACTTCTTTACCTTTTTTAATGCACCTAAGATGACTCAACTACTGAGGTTCCGCATTCTAACCAGAATTGTTCAGAAAAAATAGATTTCTCCTGAATTCATTTTTGGATTTATTAGTGCTGTCTTATATTTATGGCCTGTTTTTTTGTACTCCCCCGATAAGTGGAAACATCTTCTCTACATCTACTATTTCAAAGTCCTTCGTTTTTAAAAGATCAGATCTTCCCTCAGCCTTTTATTTTTTAGCAAAAGAGCCCCAGTTTGTTAAGTTTTTCCAATGCATATAACTTCTCAGCTCTGCAGGTGGCTTCTTTGTAATGCTTTTATGCCCCTTCTTCAGTGTCCTGAAATCCTTTTAACAATTTGGAGACCAAAAACGTGCAATGTGGTCTAATGGAGGTTCTATACAAGTTTAACTTGATCTTCCTACTTTTCAATTATGTCTCTCAAAAAAAATTTAATAAAGTATAAAAACAAAATGTAATTAATTGTTTTCTACAGAGCCCTCTGCTTGAACTAACCTTAAGCAAAGCTCTGATAGTTAATATTTAAAGCATATCCAAAGAAGAGTCATTTTCTACTCAAAACAGTAACTCTGTTTCTCTCTCCACAAATGCTGCCAAACCTGCTGAGATTCTCTGGAAATTTGTTTTTATTTCAGATTTCCAGCATCTGCAGTAGCTTGTTTTATCAACCTTAAATTGTAGGCTTGTCCCTTGGAAATAGACCTATTTAAACACACTGCATAAAAGTTGGTATTATAGAGGGTGTAATTGAGTCAGTGTGTTGGAAAGGAAAGTGTGATGCATGTGACAAATGGATAAAAGTCAAGGCTGCCATTACACATGATGATTTCATGTTCAATGGAAATCAAAGTTGCTAAAGGTCAATGCATGCTGTGGAGGAGTGGGTGCTAATGGCAGCTTGAAAGCTAATAACTTGGTCATCAGTAACGGAATGTCGTTACAAGAAATGCGAAACAAGCAAGAGAAACACTTCCAAAAGTGAACTATTTGTGCAAAAATTCATTTTAGTTAGTTTGAAAGTTGAAAAAGCCCATTCAAAAGTAATTAGTTTACTGCTGTATGTGTAAGAGAATTAATTTGAAATTTTGTTATAGACCATGAGTGAAAGGGAGCAGTTAACTGGGGGACTCAGCATGGCAAATAGTGTAGAAGCACATGAGAGAAAAAGCAATGGATGAATATGTTGAGAAGGGCTGAAGTAGATTGGATAAGGTTCATGTGGAACATAAACACTGGCATGGACTAGTTAGGATGAATAGCCTGCTTCTCTGCTGTACATCCTATGTAATTCACCTAACCTGTCTCCTGTGAAAATGTGTAACATGTAAAACCTTGCTCGTATCCTGTTGGAAAATCCTAAGACTTATTTGTTTTGTTGCAGATTCACAGGACCCCAAGCTGAGCTGTACCAGGCTGTCCTTGATGTACAGAAGTCTTGCCTAAGCCTCTGCACTCCTGGTATCAGTCTGGAAAATATCTACACTTTCATGCTGACCATGCTCGTGCAAAAGCTGAAAGACATGGGGATCCTGCAGGAGAACTCTAATCAGCATGATGCTTACAAGGTTAATACCAAGTGCTGGCACATTTATAGCCTACAGATTAACTTCACAGCAGTCAATTACGGTTAAGTTTGTAATATGTTATAATGCAAGGGGTTTGCATGGAGGAGAAGGTAGTACAGCGGTGATGTCACTGATGCAGTAGTCCAAAGATGCCAGAGTAATGATGTGTGGACACTGGTTCAAATCCCACCAGCACAACTAGTGGAAATAAATAACAAATTTCTTCACTTTAAGGTGTACCAATGTGTTTTACAATTAATAAAATATTTTTGAAATGTAGTCAATGTTTTGAAGCTTGCAAAACTCAAGCTGAAATGTCAGCAAGATTGAGTTTCAAAGTAGGAGCTCTGTTCAGTCCCTTACCTTCATTTCAGTATTAGACATGGTTCAATTGGTTGCACTCCCGTCACTAAGTCACGAGGGTTCACTCTGGGACTTCAGCACGAAATCAAAGCTGATACTCCACTGCAGTAATAAGGGTATACTGCACCGTCGGAAGTGCTGTTTTCCAGATGAAACGTGAAACTAAGGCCCTACATGCCATCTTGGTGGATGTAAAAGATCCCATGGCACTATTTAAAGGAAGATCGGGGTGTTGTCCTGTTCATTGCCTACATCTACATCACAAAATTAGATTATCAGGCCATTATGATTGCTGTTATGTGAGTTTGCTGAATGTCTTTTGACTATTCGTGCTTCCTACATCACAACTGGAACAAGGCTTCAAATACAATTTATTAGTAGTAATGCCCATTGAGACGTTCAGATTTTGTGAAGAAAAGACTATATACATGCAAGTTGTTCGTTTTTCTTTCACTATACCATACTGCATTTTAGGACTTCAGCATGTAACAAGACTGAGGGAGAGTTGCACTTTTAAAAGTGCCACCTATCAAATGAGAAATTATACCAAGGTTCTGCTTACCTGTTTGACGGGACCTATAGAAGGGCAGGACCAACATTTATTCCACTGCTAATAAAGACACTTTAACAAGTCAGTAATTTCATTTGCAATTATGGGTCTTGCTATTTATAAATAGGTCATATTCACAGCATAGAAAGAGACCATTCAGCCCATTTGGTCAATGTCGATGTTTATGACCCAGACAAGTTCCCTCCTACCCTGCTTCTTATCCAGTTGTCATTCTCCTTCTGCCTTGCATTTTATTTATTTATTGTATACTTAGTAAACTTCCCCTTAAATGCACCAGTGCCTCAACTAATCCTCATGATAGCAAGCCTCCCCATTCTCACCACTCTCTGGATAACAATATTCTTCCTCAATTTCTTATTAGATTCATTATATTTATTATGGACTGTCTTATGTTTATGATTCATCTTACTCTGGATTAAAAATAAATATTATCTCTGAGTGCTTTAGAACATCCTGAGCATATGCAAGACACTGTGTAAATAAAAAAATCTTATGCCACTAAGGAAATCTCCTTTTTACATTCTATTTTTTAAAAAAACAAGTACAGCATATATTGGACAAAGAGATTTCTCCATTGTCATTGAGCAGAGTTCTGTTCTGTTCCTGCAGGTTGCTGTCAATTACTGCCCACACCACGTCGGACATTATCTGGGAATGGATGTCCACGACACGCCAGGCATCTCCCGGTCTATAGCCCTCCAACCTGGGATGGTGGTGACGATCGAACCTGGTAAGAAATACAGGGCTAGAAGTAAGTTTAGAAAGCTGAGTCCTGCACGCTGCAAAGTCAGTGATTAGGGTGAACACCTGACAACTAGTTTCTGCCTTGAGCTAAATTTGAACTGATGTTCAGACAATCATAGCCCACAGTATGGATAGCTGATATTCCATTCGCTTTGAGTAACAATCTTGATGCTTTTACTAGCAAGAAAACACATTTGTCGAGATGTCTGTCGGTCTCTCTGTCAGACTCTTTTTTCTATTTGTAAGTCTACAGTAAACAGTCTACAGGGTCCATTTAAAGAATCTCCATGAACCACAACAAGCAGGACCCGTGACAAAGCTCCAGCGATGTCTTCCAATAAGAACTCTTTATTTCTCCAGCAAAATTTAACTAATAATACCAGTAAAATATTTTACTCCCTCCTTCACTGATGTTTTCATGTGACCTGAAGTAATTAGTTCCACATCCGATATATCAGTCACATCTGTTCTGACGATGCCGTCTTTAACAGGGGTGCTTCCAACAAGTCTTCCTTTTTCTTTAACTGAGGATTCCTCCCCACCAGTTGTCTGGACCCTTAGTCCTGTCTGACCCATTTCCCTCATATCTTCCCTGCCCCATTCCCTTCCTCACAGAACAACAACTTGTCCTTAATTTTCATTTTACCAGCCTCTCCATTCAAAGGATCATCCTCCACAATTTCTGCCACCTCCATCAGAATACCACAACCAAACACACCCTCTTGCTTGGCAGCATTCTGCAAGGACTATTCCCTTCACACACCCTGGCCCATTCCTCCTTTACTCTGAGCACATCTTCACTCTCCTGTGGCACCATATTCTGGCAATTGCAATAGCATTTGTCCTTTTACTCCTCCCCTCCTCAATGTCCAAGGCCCCAACACAAACCTCCAGGCAACGCAGTGATTTTCTTGTACTTCTTTCACTCTTGACTATTGCATTTGCTGCTCAAAGTACAGACTTGTCCACATTGGCAAAATCAAACGCAGACTGCGTGACCGCTTTGCAGAACACGTCAGCTCTGTCCATAAGGTTGATCCCAACCTTCCAGATGCTGGCCATTTCAATACAGCATCTTGCTCTCATGCTAATATTTCTGTCCTAGGCATGTTGCATTGTTCCAGTGAAGCTCACTACAAGCTGGAGGAACAGCACCTCATTTTCCACTTAAGCACTTTACAGTCTTCTGGACTTAACACTGAGTTCAACAACTTCAAACCATGAACACTGACCCTGTGTTGATTACATTCCCTTTTGCTCTCTTCACCACCATCACTATCCCCACCCCCCACCCCACCATTTCTTGTTTGCATGGGTTAGCTCTCAACTGTCATGCTCTTAACACTTACCATGACATTCCAATTGCTTTTTGCTCTGTGTCCCCTCGCCATCATTTCCACTTACTGCTCCTCTCCCCTTTGTCAACAGCATAAAATCCGTAATTTTCCTGCCCCCTTCAGTTCTGAAGAAGAGTCCTCTTGGATTTGAAAAGTTATCTCTGTTCCTCTCCCTGTAGAGATGCTGCCAGAGTTTCTCCAGCATTTTCTACATTACCATTCCTTCACTTGTTGGATCAAAATCCTGAACAGCGTTCCTAAAAGCACTGTAGGTATCCCTACACCACATGGTTCAAGAAGGTGGCTCAGTATCACCTTCTCAAAGTCAATTAGGGATAAGCAGCAAGTGCTGGTCTAATCAGTCACATCCTATGAACTAATTACTATAGGAGTATTAAAAAACACAATGGTTACAATGACAATGGTTACCTAAAGACATTGTTCATACTAATCACCCCAGTCCCCATAAAAACTACACAGATAAACATGAGTGTAGATCCATTGGACTAGTCCCGAAGGTCACAGACCCTTTACCTGTCATTCATTTTCAACAGCGCTGTTTGTCAATTGTAAGCCCGTTACCCTGCTAAACTCTACAAGGGCCTCCACCTCTTCAGCCTCCTTACTTTAAACCACTGGATATCTTTGCCATCCTATTTAAAGCAATTATATCTTAAGGAGGCTTTTCAGTGTGACACTTGGCACTTTCTGAAACTCTGTCCCTGACACGTCGCCTCCCTCCCCAAGCTTTTCTCTCTTTGCTTGAGGACGCTGCCTGCTAATTGTTTGAATATCTTGATCTATAAGTTAAAGTTTCTGATGAAAGAAGTACCAGTTGGTCACTTTCTGCCTGTTTTTTTTTCTCTCTCATACTCCCTCTCCCTTACATGCTTCACTTTCCCCCTTTCCTTCATGACAGGAAAACACTTTTGCAAAAATCACTTTGAAATTGGCAATTTGCTATGTAGGATGCTAACTCACAACTTTTCATATACTCCTATTTATGCTCACGTAAGTGACTATTTTACTTCAAAGCTTTTGGTATGCAATTGATAAATTTGCTTTTGGGATCATTCATTCCATAACAGGAATCTACATCCCAGAAGACAACACATCAGCTCCATCAAGATTCCGAGGAATGGGAATTCGGATTGAGGATGACGTTTTGATAACAGAAGAGGGGCCAACTATTCTGTCTGCAGATTGTCCCAAAGAATTACATGAATTAGAACAGATCTGGACTGACCATTAGCAAGCAGCCCTTGCACTGATGCCTCCATAATTTATAATGAAATGCTGTAAGGGACAAGAAGGTTCCCAGTTAATGCTGCAACTCCATTCAATGTTATAGCTCTGCAAAGGTAGGTTGTGATGCTATCATATCACAGTATTTTAGCCTATTCAGATATGTAAAACTCGGAACAGTATTTATCTATCCTCCAGGACAGAAGATTATATAACAAGACACTGGAACGACACTTAAGAACTTTATTTTAAAATTAAAATGAAGGACAAATATTGGCTGGTGAATCAAATTTGTGCTGCACAGACATGGAATAATTGGGCACTTTGATCCCCAGTAACAGCCAGTTGTGAGATGAAGACTCTTGGTCAAGTTGGAAACTAAACATGGAAGATTTCCTCTCTGACTTCAGATTGTAGGAGATGATGGTTACTGTGTGGCACACCAGGTACTCCACCTGGATTTCCACTCTGATATCAACTACAGTTAGGAACCCATTTAGCTCTCCTTTAAACATTTGGTGTTGATCGTCATAAGCCTTCAACTCCCTCCAAACCCTTCTCTGTAGAACAGAGGTTTTTTAATCGTAATCTCTCCCAACTATTATTTTGGAATTTTGATAGCTGGTTTATGACCTCAACCTGTTTAAACTCCTGTACTGATGATGTGTGTTAGTGAAATGCTGGTGTGGTGCTGAGTTGTACTGAGTGGAAGTGCTGTTCAACGTTAGCAGAATTATGTTGTACTGCCATCAGGTCATTAGATTTGGTGATTGTACCACTTGGTGAGAGAAATAAAAAACGATCAGGGTTACTGTTCTGGATCCATGACCGGTGCTCCCTCTAACATCTGTTTGATGTGTGCAGCTGCTTGTTGCACTGCAGAGTCCCACTGAAATTGATCTGCATCTTAAAGAGAATGTTTCTTGCATGCAGCCTGTTTATTCCCTGTGCTTACATATTCCTGTCTGCCCATCTGTACAGCACAGGGGACACATTGCCTGTGTCCATGCTAGAAATTATGTGTTTGCGTAAGTTCAGAAAGGTTGTCATATCTTTCTAAGTGAAAAACCCTTCAGATGCTATCATCTTGTGGAGACAGGACAATTGGATTGGGTGCTAAAGGTCATCAGGAGCTTGACATTAAGGGGCTTCTATCAGGAGTTGAGGGTTGTTCTTTTTAAATAGTGCTTTAGAAGCAATGCAGGATATTACAGATTGGTATCTATACTTATACATATCTGAGAGTCCAAAACATTTAAATGTAACTGTGGTCTAACATGCCATATGTTAGTGTGGCAGTTAATATTTTTCATTAAATAACTGAGTTTTTAAGCAACCTTTCATTCCAGTAAATTAGTAATCAAGATTAGAATTCTTAAACAAGGAACCACCTCATTAATCGATATGTTATTATGTGTCAATCACAGCAACTTTAGTCTTACCTATGTGTAGTATTTTTATAAGTTGTATTGACAAAAGTTTGTTGAAAAAATGGCACAAAACATTAAAAAAAAACTAGAACTCAATGTTTCACCAATTTTTCTAATCAACCTGTTCAGAGGTGTTATTACACACCTCTGGACCAGGTAGGACTTGACCCCAGGGCTCCTGGTCCAAGGACACTGCCACTGTGTCAAAAGAGGGCCCTTCAAAAAATGCACTTTTCTTTTGTGAAATTGAGAGAAAGTCCTATCTGTTTCAAGTAAATTTTTCCCTCTCCCTATAATTGTTTTGACTCCATCTATATCTAGGAGGATGGAGCCGATGAGACATGTGACAGTAGACCTCAGGCAACTCCTTTATTTCCCATCCCTAGTCACAGGGATGTTTCTAGATTCTGGTGCGCCAACACAAACATTCCTCTCTGCAATAATGAATTTGAAGTCTGCAACTTGGAATTCTGCAACTTACATGCTGTTCAGAACAACTCATTGGAACAACACATCATCTCACCCCTTCCTCCTTGCTTTTCATTTTATCTTTTACTTTCATTCTGAAATTTTATTCTTCTTCCTAAATAAAATGGAGGAACACTGGAAATTGACAGCATCTGAAAGAGAGAAAAATGTTTGATGATTTGGGAGTCATCAGAACATTTGAAACTCTGCTAAAGGTTTCCCTCCATTACCTGGTTTATTTAATACTTCCATCTTACAGATGATTGTTTTTATATGCACTTTAGTGACAGTTAGCCAAATATACTATGGAGAATGGATCACTATTACCATACCCAAAACTGCTGAGGAGGTTGCATGGTGTTCTACATGTGCCTTTATGTGCAACACCTCAGTACATAATACTGCACCACATTTATTGTTGATCACTTTATTAATTACTGTGCAATCTCAGGTTAATAATAGGATCTTGCATCACAGAAGGAGGTCATTCTTTTCTCAGCCACGTATATCAGAGGAAACTAGAGTCCTTAGTTAGAACATGAGGAACAATATTGTGCTTTGTGCTTTAATAGGCTTCCTTTTGTTCTCCTTGTAATCAGGAATCTATTGTTTGCATCCTTTTCTAAAAATAGCATTTTTGTTGTTAATTCAATCTTAATTGATGCCTAGCAATCCTAGTTTGCATTTTATAAGTCAGAATGAGGCTATTTGATGCATTTTAAAATAATTTTTAAATCAACCTGTTTGAACATATTATGACTCACTTCCATGGCAAGTGGGAATTGAACCTTCTGGCCCAGAGGTAGAGACACTACTGCTGCACCACAAGAGCAAAATGCTGTCCAACTAGTTCCACTTCTATGCATGAAAATATCCAAGAACTTTCAGTATGCGGCACCAAAATGACCTCAAAAGTATAAACTTATTCTTCATATCAGGTGGATATATATTGTATATATACCTGTGTCATGGAGTTTTCATTTTTATGAATGTGGTGGGATGAACACACTAGAAATTCATTTCAATAACTGGACAATGTGAAAACTGCATCTACCTAACAGGAAAATCATTGTATCAAGGCAATATCAAAGGGCTTATACATCATTGGCCAGTGATCTTTTCCACAAATTGCACGATTCGATCCTTGTTTTAGTTTCGTTTCCTAAGATTAGTAAATGAAATGTAAGCAATGATGATTCACCTTAAGCACCAATGGACAATGCAAAGTTTTATTAGTATTTTCCATAGCAGTGTGTTTGATGAGGCATTAAATTGTGACACACTACCCATATTCATTTGCAATAGGTAAACAGATGGAATTTTCTTTCTGAACTCCATCTGTTTCTAGGAATGGTAACACTGCATTGTCCATTCATAGTTGCCTTGGGGGAATCCAGAGTCAAGCCAGACTAGGTTAGTGAATTACAAAAGCAATACTGTGGCTCCTGGAAAAGTGATATGAAAACAGAAAATGCTGGAAATACTCCGCAAGTGAAGCAGCATCAGTGACCCCTCCAGATTATTGAACTAATTGGCTTTTACATCAATCTTATACCATTTCTAGTCTTTTCCACAAGAATTAGCAACAGGAGTAGGTCACACAGCCCTTCAAGTCTGTTCTCCCATTCAAAAAAGTGTTGACTGTATTAAACTCCATTTCCTGACTATCCACATGCCCCCGGGGTATGTGGAACATTCCTTGTTCCAGTCCTACTCTGGTCCCCACCATCAACTATTTCTCCGGTACATCAATGACTTCCCTTTCTCATCTGGAATTGAAAAAGTTAATATATTTCACTTCCTATTTCCACTCTGTTCTCACCTTCACCTAGTCCACCTCTGATTCCTCCCTTCTCTGTTTCCATTTCTGGGGATAGACTGCCCACCAACTCCCACAGTTACCTTGACTATACATCCTCATATCTTGCTTCCTGTAAAGACTCTATTCCATTCTCCCAGTTCTTCCATCTCCATCACATCTGTTCCAATGATGCCAACTTCGACAAGGGGGCCTCTAAAATATCTACTTTCTTCCTCCACTGAGATTCCCCACCACCGTGGTTGACAGGACCCTCAGTTGCATCTGACCCATCTCCCGCACTTTAGCCCTCACCCCCCTCTTCCCTCCCACAACAAGGATAGGATCCCCTTATCCTCACTTACCATCCCACCAGCATCCACATCCAAAGGATCATTAGCCTCCATTTCTGCCAATGGGATGCTACCACTAGACACAAATTTACGCTTCCCTCCCTTCCCAGCCTTCATCAGGGACTATTTCCTCCGGGGCACTTGGTCTACTCTTGCTCCACTCCCAACACCTCTCCACACCCCCACAGCACCTTCCTTTGCAATCACAGAAGTTGTAATACCTGTCCGTACTTCCTCTCTCCTCACTATCCAAGGCCCTAGACACCTCCCAGGTGAGCAGCAATTTACCTGCACTTCACTCAGTCTTCTCTACTGTATTCGCTGCTCACAATGAAGTCTCCTGTACGCTGGAGAGATGAAGTACAGACTGGGCAACTGTTTTAAGAACACCTACATTCTGTTTGCAAACATGACCCTGAGCTTCTGGTTACCTGCCATTTCAATATACCACTGTGTTCTCTGACCAACGTCTTTGTCTCAGCCTTGCTACAGTGTTCCAGCAAAGTTAAGCACTAGCTGGAAACAACAACACCTCATTTTCTGCTTGGGAACCCTGTAGCCTACGGCACTCATTACTGAGTTCAACAATTTTGGAAGTTGAGCACCTTCTCCTATGTCCTTACCCTAACCCCACACACCAGGTCTTATCATCGCACGGACTGCTACCACAAACAACCCATTGTCAGTCACTAATGCTCCCTATTAGCAGCTATTCATTCTCCCAGGCTGCTTTCTCTGCACAGATGCTGCCAGACCTGTAGTGTTTTTCCAGCAATTTCTGTTTTTTGTTTCTGATTTCCAGCATCTGCTGGTTTTCTATACCCTTCTTCAGGTTTTTGTTTCATCTGATATTGCACTGATGGCAAAGCCTACATTTGTTGCCCATCCATGACTGCCCTTGAACTGAATGGCTTTCTGTGGGTTGCTGGATCATAATCATTGGGCTATAGAACCTTACACCTTCACCATTTTCCCTTCCCTGGATTCTGCTTACCCTGTTGGGAGAATGATGAGTCGCTCTCAGGAGTAATATGTATTTAAAAGGAAAGTGATGGCATCATTATGGATTAGTGGTCCAGGGACATGGGTTAAAATCCCATCATAGCAGCTGGTAGAATTTAAATTCAAGTAATAAATCCGGAATTAAAAGCTGCTACTCCTGCCTGGTCCAGTTTATACATAACTCCAAACTCACAGCAATATAGTTGACACTGAAATGACCTAACAAGCCACCAAGAAAATGAAACCAGTCAGACCACTGGGATTAACTTAAGCAGTGGAAATGACAATGGCACACCCAGCTCTGTTGATCCTGCAAAGCTCTCTTTACTGACATCCGGACATTTGTGCCAAAATAGAGAGCACTGACTCACAGACTAGTCCAGGAACACCCTAATATAGTTGTACTTGCTCAGTCATACCTTACATACAGCATCTCAGCTATCAACATCTGTGGTTATGGCCTATCCCATCCACAGGTTTTACCCTACCAGCGACAGTACAGTGATATACAACTGGGAAAGAGTTGCCCTAGAAGTCCACAACATTGACTTTTAACTGCAAACGGTGCCATGCCATTTGTTCAAACATGGGCATGAAAACCACCTGTGCATTACCATATACCAGCCTCCATCAACTGATAAATCACTATTCCTCAATGTTGAACACTACTTGGATGAAAGACTGAAAGTGACAAGAGCACAGAATGTATTCTGGCTTGGGAATTTTAATGTCCATTATGAAGACTGAATAGCGCCACTACTGACCAAATTGACCAAGTTCCAAAGGACATTACTGCTAGACTCAGTATGCAGCAGGTGCTGAGGAAGCCATTGAGGGAAAAACCTACCTGCCCTCATCCCTGCTAAACTACTCATTGCAGATGCATCTCACCATGTCTTGGTAGGAGTAATGCACAGTCCTTGTTGAGGCTAAAGTCCCAGTTTCTCATCAAGAATATCTTCGCAAAATCCCTATAGTGCAGAAAGAGGCCATTTGACCCATCGAGTCTGCACTGACCCTCCAAAGAGCATCCCACCCAGATCCATCCTATCCCCATAACCCTGCATTTACCATGGCCAATCCACCTAGCCTGCACACCCCTGGACACTACAGGGCAACTTAGCATCGCCAATCCACCTACACCTGCACATCTTTGGACTGTGGGAGAAACCACAGCACCTGGTACAAACCCACGCAGACACAGGGAGAATGTGCAAACTCCACAGAGAGAGTCACCCAAGACTGGAATTGAACCTGGGGTTGCTGGCGGAGTGAGGTAGCAGTGCTAAACACTGTGCTGCCCTGCCTCATAGTGCAGCACTACCATCACCTAATTGGATAGATTTCAAAGAGATCTAGCAACTCAAAACTAAGTATCCATGAGGTACTGTGAACTATCAGCAGTAGAATTACATTCAACTACAACCTATAATTTCATAGCCTAGCACGCTACCATAATTAACAAACTTGCGATTGACCCTGGTTCAAACAAGAATGGAGGAGGGCATGCCAGAAGCAGTGTCAGACATACCTAAAAATGAAGTATGAACCTGGTGAAGCAACATTGGACAAAGTATTTAAATAAAAGCAAAATGCTGCTGATGCTGGAAATCTGAAGCAAACAGAGAATGCTAGAGAAACCCAGAAGGTCTGGCAGCATCTATGCAGAGAGAAACAGTTAACATTTTGAGTTCAGTATGACTTCTACAGAACTTCTGAAGGACAGCCACACCAGATGCGAAACTTTAACTCTGTTGAATGTTCCTGCATTTGTCTACCATATAGTCACTTAGAGTCATAGAGATAAACAGCACAGAAACAGATCCTTTGGTCCAACTTGTCCATGCCGACCAGATATCCTATATAAATCTAGTCCCATTTGCCAGCATTTGGCCCATGTCCCTCTAAACCCTTTCTATTCACGTACCCATCCAAATGCTTTTAAATGTTGTAACTGTACCAGCCTCCACCACTTCGTCTGGCCGCTCATTCCATACACGCACCATTCTCTGCGTGAAACAGTTGCTCCTTAAATTCCTTTTATATCTTTCCCCTCTCACCTTAAACCTATGCCCTCTAGTTTTGGACTCCCCCATCCCAGGGAAAAGACCTTGCGTATTTACCCTATCCATGCCCCTCATGGTTTTATAAACCTTTATAAAGTTCACACCTCAGCCTCTGACTCCCCAGGGAAAATAGCCCCAGTCTCTTCAGCCTCTAACTATAGCTCAAACCCTCCAACCCTGGCATCATCCTTGTAAATCTTTTCTGAACCCTTTCTAGTTTCACAACATCCTATACGAGGGAGACCAGAATTGCACGCCACACTCCAAATGTGGCCAAACCAATGTCTTGTACAGCCACAACATGACCTCCTAACCTGTTTATTCAATGCACTGACCAATAAAGGCAAGCATACCAAACACCTTCTTCACTATCCTACCTACCTGCAACTGCACTTTCAAGGAACTATGAACCTGCACTCTAAGGTCTCTTGTTCAGCAACGCTCCCCTGGACCTTACCATTAAGTGTATAAGTCCTACCCTGATTTGCCTTTCAAAAATACAGCACCTCACATTTATCTAAATTAAACTCCATCTGCCACTCCTCAGCCCATTGGCCCATCTGATCAAGATCCCGTTGTACTCTAAGGTAACCTTCTTCACTGTCCACTAAACCTCCAATTTTGGCATCATCTGCAAACTTACTAACCATACCTCCTACGTTAACATCCAAATCATTTGTATAAATGACAAAAACCAGTGGACCCAGCACCAATTATTGTGGCACACCGTTGGTCACAGGCCTCCAGTCTGAAAAGCAACCCTCCACCACAACCCTCTGTTTTTTACCTTTGAGCCAGTTCTGTATCCAAATGGCTAGTTCTCCCTGTATTCCATGCTATCTATCCTTACAAACCAGACAACCGTGAGAAACCTTGTCGAACACCATTCTGAAGTCCATATAGATCACATCCACTGCTCTGCCCTCATCAATCCTCTTCGTTACTTCCTCAAAAAACTCAATCAAATTAGCGAGACACGATTTCCTATGCACAAAGCTATGTTGACTATCCCTAATCAGTCCTTGCCTTTCCAAATAGAAGTAAATCCTGTCCTTTAGGATTCCCTCCAACAACTTGCCCACCACTGATGTCAGGCTTCATGAGCAAAAGAACATAGATGACACGAGGGAATTGCACTTGTGATCTGGAATTCACTGAAAACATGATGGAACCAGATTCAAAAGTAGATAGATATCTGAAGGGAAAATACCTCCAGGGCCAGGGATAAAGAGCCGAGGAATGGATTGTTATTTTGAAGGACCAGTAATGACACAATGGCCGAGTAGCCTCCTTCTGTGCTATATTATTCTATGATTCAATTTTAAAAGTAGTTATTTGGGTGAATCACTTCAAAACATTTCAATGTGAAATGGAAGAACTTTCAATGTAGATATTTTTAATCAGCATGCTCAGATTCCTCACTCTTTGCCTTCTGCCAGTCAGCCATTCCTCTGGCTCAACCAATACCTTGCCTCTAACACCATCTTATTTCCTTAATAATGGATTCTAAAATCTTACCAACGACCGAAGTTAGGCTAACTGGCCTATAATTTCCAGTCTTTGGCCTCCATCCCTTCTTAAACGGGTGTTATATCAGCCATTTTCCAGTCCTCTAGGTCCCTCCCTGACTCCAGTAATTCCTGAAAGATCCTCCAATGCCTCCATGATCGCCTCAGCTATCTCCTCCAGACACTGGGGGTGCAGTCCAACTGGTCCTGGTGATTTATCCACCTCCAGACCTTTCAGCCTAGCAAGTATGTTCTCCTTAGTGATGGCCACCACACTCATCTCTGCCCATTGACTTTCTTACAGTTCTGGTATGCTGCTGGTGAATTCCACTGTGAAGACTGATGGAAATCAGATCAGCCGTGCTAGCTTGAAGCACCAAGTGGCCTGCTCCAGCCTCCAATTAATGTGTTATAGTCTCACTAAGGTGTGATCGGTATCTTCTACATTGTGAAAAGTTTTGAAGTGATAATTTCAGATCTCCATCAAGCCCTGCACAAATTTCCACTTTGGACTCCAATTGGCCCTGCTTATCCTTTTACCACTCTTTCAGTATCCATATGTTTTATGGAAGAATTTTGCGTTCAAGTTACCAGCGTTCTATCTTTGCTTCGATTATTTGCTTTTGTCAAACCCCTCGGAATTTTCCATGTTCAACCTGCTCAGTTGTATTCGATGAAGCACAACTGACGTCAACTCCAATAAAAAACAAATTCCACACATTTGAAACACAAAGATTTGATTTCCTGGGGGTGGGGGTGCTAACGACAGGGAAATGATGCCCAGTAATGGCGGCCATTGCCTCCTGGGGGTAGGAAAGAAATCACGGCAGTGCCCTACCTGCAGGTGGCGCCGTGCCGGGATGGGGGGGCGGTGCTTTGTGTAGCCGGTCACTTCTGGGGGTGGGCTTTGTGCATGCATCTTATCAGGGTGGTCCTACAGTCGGAGGCGGTACTATGTGACGACATGGAGAGGCGAGGCTTCACTGGGGAGACGTGTTACGGAAAGTGGCGTCGCTCTGTGACGACACACGGTCATGTTCACGTGCCAGGGGTGAGCAGGCCTTTGATGTACACCGAGTTTGGTGGCGAAATAGCGGGAGGAGGTGGAGCTCTGCTTCGTGTAGTGGGCGTGGCCAAAAACGTGTTGGGAAGGGGCAGGGCTTTGTGAAAGTTTGGGTACCTCCACAAGAGAGGAGACGGAACTCCGGGGTGTGGACGGGAACATGTGACGTAGAGGCGGAGCTTAGTGGATTCGTGGCTCCTCCATACCGGAGGAGGCGGGGCTGAGTATAGTGTTTTTGAAGTTTAGAGTTGTCAGGATCCTAGTGACGCTAAGTAGGCGAGGCGTTAACAGGTCGGCGTCGCGCACCACAAACGCGCATGCGCAAATCGACCATAGCTGATTGGTTGGCAACGGGCAGCGCCGGCTGAAGGCAGACAAAATGGCGACGGCAATGGATGTGGACGCCCCAAGCTCTACCAATAGTGGCGGGAAGAAGCGCTTCGAGGTTAAAAAGGTACAGTTTGCTGGGATGCAGGATACAGACTGCTACCAATGGAGCAGGGCTGGGTATTGAAACGTGTGATGTTTCAAAATCCGGCAGTTTGAAGCGGATCGAAACACGAGCGGATATTGGCGGCTTAATTGGCAGCACCAGCTGACCAGTGGTGGTCGTGAGCTAACTAGAAGAGCATTGGCCAGCCCCCTGCGCCCCCAGTGTCTCCGTGCTCTCTAAATCTCATCCCGCTCCCACTTCCCGCCGTCCTATTCTGACACGCTCCCACACCCCCGGCCTTGGCCCTACTGGAGAGGCACAGACCCTGCTCGCTTGCTGCTTTGTCATTGGGCCTCTGTCACATGCATGTCTCTTTTTTTAGGCCGCTGGTTACACATCTGTTTCTCAGGGAGACATGACCAGAGGAGCAGGTGTGGATTTGTCGCTAGCAGCTCCTGATGGTATCTTCCAGTACGGACCCATTTTAACACTTTACAGATGCAAACAGTTCATGTCCCGCTCACATTCATACGTGCATTCATTTTTGGTATATTGCTTTAACAATAAAAATGAGAATTCCTTTGTAACTGAAAATAGGAATTGCTGGAAAAACTCAGTGGGTTTGGCAGCGTCTGTGAAGAGAAAAGTTAAATGTATTGAGTCCTCAACTTTATTCCTTTATCCCAGAGAACTAACTTAATTACAGTTTATATTAAAACTATTTCAATGTATTGGAAAAAAAAATCAGAGTCCTACCCTGCACAGCAAGCTCCTGCTTAAAAAAAAGTCTTAAAGGGTGCAAGTGAGTTCAGAAGTAAATTTGACATCAGACTTGAGGGGTTGTAGCCCTTGGCCCTGCATGCATTTAACATAATAGAGATGTTTTCATTGTTCACAAATGTTTTCACTTTTCTCAGTTATTTAAGAGAAAAACAAATAGCATTTTGACAATGAATATGTAAAATTTAAAATTGTATTATAGGTTGACATATAATCATCACAAATATATAATAAGTTTTAAAATGCCTTCATATAAATGTTATTTTATGTACCTGAAGGGGTGAAGGCCTAGTGGTATTGTTCCTAATGTTCTGGTGATTTCAGTTCAAATCCTGTCATGGCAGGTGTAGAACTTGAATTCAGTAATTAAAAATTGGAACTAAGAGTCCAATAATGGTGTGAAATCGTTGCCATTTGTTGGAAAAACCCATCCGGTTCACTAATTTGCTTTAGAGAAAGAAACTGCTGCCCATGCGTGGTCTGTCCTACATGTGTCATCAGACCCACACCAATGTGGTTGACTCTAGGGATGTGCAGTAAATCCTTGCCTGATTGCCCACAATCTATGAGTTAATTTTTAAAAAATGACTTCACGTGAGCCAATCCAGGTTATGGATCTGGCATCTTGGTCAGAAAACAGCAGAAATATAGACTGTAGTCTTCAGGTGATTGATGTTGGATTCCAGATTGTTCTGCAGTATCACAGTGTCTGGGTTGGCTGAGACATGCCATTGTTCAGCTTGGGGGCACCGGATACCAGGGACCAGGCTTTATAAGCTGGAGTGCTTCTGCAAGAAACATATTGTATGACAATTTCTGTGGTGAAGAAATGAAGTAGCTGTTGGCAAGAGCCCATTGGCCATAGAGAGTATCAGAGAAGAGCAGGGTAAGGCTGGATGCTGTCTGGGATGTGGTGCTGGTTATTATCTAAGAGGAGACAGTTCTTGTGACATGATTCATTGCTTTTGCTCCTCAATTGAGGTTGTTATTTTCAAAATAGTTTGGAACCTACTGCCCCAAAAGTGTTTAAATCAGTTATTCCCGTGGAGTTTCTCAAATTTAGGTGCAGCCTAAGCATGAACACTTTGTGGTGAGTGCAGTGTTTAACGATATTTCTTCATTTGGCCCTTGTAAATGGATGTGCAGTTGGTCATTCAGTCTTTATCTGACACACCTATGTTACATTTATAGTGCAATCTAGTCTGCCCAGTATATGCTTCTCAATAACTTCTTTTATTACATTATCTCATTCTGTCAGCATATTCCTTTATTCCTTTCTCCCTATGCACTTATCCTGCTTCCCTTTAATTGCAGTACATCTATGCTATACCTAAATACCTTCACCCTGAATTTCTTATTGGATTTATCAATGACTTTTATGAACTGCATGGCTGCTGATGCTGCAGTGATCAGGAATTTTGTAGGTCTGGAGATGACTACAGAAACTAGAATATGCTAAATTCAGCTTCTAATAGTTGCCAAGTTAACTCCTTTCAATCAAGGCCTTTTAGAATGGGCAGCAAATGCCAAACTTGTTGATATTTGCATCCTAGGAATGAATTGGGAAAGGAATTTAGTAAAAGATTTAGAACAATTCGCTGCTTTGTAAGTAGAGGAAGGAAAGAAAAACTCTGCCTAGGTTTCTCCACCTAATCAGTAGGCAGTGATCCTCTTCTAAAGTGTCATAAGTATTTGAAGCTGATGTCACATTCAGTTTAGAGCTTGAAATGTTAAATTGTTGTTCCACAGATCTGGGCTGATCTGCTGAGTGTTTCCAGACTCTCCACTTATTTCCCACTTGGTTATGGTGTGGTTTGTCCAATATCTGCAAATAATGTGACGGTACAGAAGTCCAATGATATTTCTGTCTTTTTTTTGAGGTTATTTTAAGAGCTGCTTGAAAATTGAATTGAGGGATAGTGTAAGTTTTAAACTATTTTGTGTTCAACGTTTTACGTTATACGAAGCGTTTACAAACTTGATTGGATGATGCAGTGGAAGTGTCTATTCAATGTCATGTCATGTTTTCATTGACATTGCATGCACGCAGCACCACAAACCAGGGTCTGAAATCAGAACTAGGAAAGCATTATTCCAGTCTGAGTAAGATATTTCAAGAGCGCAGTGCAAAAGGGGACTTACTACTGTCCATTTACTATGTCCATTTTTCCCTCCAGTTTTCTCCAGATATCCTGTGTTATTTTAAATAATAGGGTAACCCTTCATGCAAACTATCCAATAACTAAGTTGGAAAGTTTGTTACAGGTCTAATATGGCTCCTTTTTTTTTTAGAAAGTTCCCTTTGGTCAGTCACAGCAATTTTAAATTTATTTTTAGCATGTAGCTATCACACTACAATTAAAACTTAATACTAGTCAAAATTAAGGAGTCCATTACAAGGTTTACTGAGTGAAAGAGAGAAATCTTATTAGCTAAGAAAATCTGAGTAAAAACAATAAAACACATAATCAAATGCCGGTATAATGTTCTTTTTAAAAATGTGCCTGGTACAGGCGAGAAAAATAAAGGCTATGCAGTTTAACAGTCCTTAAAATCCTTGATGTTAGATTTTTAACCTGAGAACAATCGTCTCAGAACCTGTAAATGTCTTTAAGTTCATGGTTAATCATTGTTTTCAAAATTTGCTTTCTCATTGACAGTCTTCTGAGATGAAGAACCAGGGAGAAAAAGAGAGCCGTGTGTGTGTGTGTGTGTGTGTGTGTGTGTGTGTGTGTGTGTGTGTGTCTAAATATAATTCAGTGTGTTTTCCTGAGTCTGTCTTCCTTGTCTTCCAAAATTGGATAATTTACAGGCAAGCCTTTTATTTCACGATGTATGAAATTACATAAGTGCCAATTAAGACAGGAGATATATTGATAGTCAGCTCTTTTATATCTGTCATAACAATATACATGAGGTTAACTAAAGAGAACATGTTCTGACCCATAAGGGGAGTTCTATAATTGAGAATAGTGAGATCCTTACAGTGAAGCCTATACTTTGCTTATGCATTTATTCTGAATTCTTCTCATACCAGATGAGCTTATGTTTTTCTTTTGGTGAGTTGATCTTTGAAGGGAAGCTATGTCAATGTTTAACCTATCTGTTTTGTGTCGATTAGGGCTGCCTTTCGCTTGTTATCAATCAGGTGCAATTTGTCTAACAATTCTATGTACATGGTCTTCACATTTCAGATTGCCAATCAAGAAGATTAATTTTAATTCTTTTTCTTTCCTAATGTGATGTATTCAGTTGATCTGACACCAGGCTTTGCCAATGACAAAAGACTGTAAGCAAGGGAGACCACTGTTTATTGCCTCCATCAATTGCACTGTGGCATTTGAGCAAGTGAGCAATGATAGTCTATTTATTTTGCCAGAGAAAATTTCTCACTTGTCAAAGGTGCTGATGCGATGCTTGTTTTCTGTGACAGCTCTGATGAGGCACGAATGCAATCCTTTGAAATGTGAAATGTACTTAACCAGGGTTATGTACTGGTGCTGACACCCTTTGCCTGTTCTTCTTGCCACTGTCATGTGCCTTTAAATCACCTTCTCAGGATATCTACTTACATTCCAGAAATGACTGACTTGGATCTCAGGTAAAGGTATATTAAAGGAGATGCTCTATGCTGACTGTCCACTGGCATTCCCTACAGACTGATAGCCGTATAAATGGACAGATTCTATCTCATCTGTAAAGAGTTGGTTTGACTATCAGAATAGCAAAGATAAATCTCATGGTCCAGATGTTGCCATAGCATCCTGTATCAGATTTGACAATGTGACATTGGATGTTATGGATATCTTCACATATCTAGGTTCTACATCACCAGCAATCTCTGTCACTTCTTGAAATCAATGTGCTCTTTGTAAAAGCTGCACCCTCGATAGGAGGTGTCTGTAGGTAATTTAAGAGGCATAAGGGATTATAAATGGGTGCAAAGGAGATTAATCTGGCATATTATAAACTGAACATTACTAAATTAAAGATAATTATGACTCATCAAAACATCCTTCATATGATGATCAATGCCTGTTAGAGTAGTGAAAGTGAAATCCCTTCAATTGTTGTAAAGCATTTGAACGCGGCAAGAGGAGTCTCAGTTCTGAACGAAGCCATTGAAATTAAAGCAATAACTGGTTCTGTCTCCACAGGTGTTACCAGACCCACTGAGTTTCTCTAGCATTTTCTTTTTTTTAATTTAAGAGAATTCTCAGGGTGGCTAAACTCAGGGCCCACCTTCACCTGTGTTTATCTTGAATCTTTTGTGAATAGGGTATTAATCTACTGACCCTAACTATAGTTGTTTTAACTATATTTTTAACCCTGCGTTTTGTTACAGTGGAATGCAGTAGCCCTGTGGGCCTGGGACATTGTGGTGGATAACTGTGCCATCTGCCGAAATCACATCATGGACCTCTGTGAGTATGTGCTGCATTCAGAGAATTTAAGAATTACAAATATATGCTGTGAAGCCATTTGACTTTGGCAGGATGTAACCAGTGGTGTCCTACAGGTATCTGTGTTAAGGCGTCAATTATTCATTTCATTTATAAATGACCTGGATAATGACATAGAAAGTCATATATCTAAAATTGCTGATGGCACAAAGTTAGACAGCTTTGTAGACAGTGTAAATAATAGCATAAAACTAAAAAGCAATATTGATAGACTCAGTGAATGGTGAAAACTGTGGCAGACAGAGTTCAATGTAAGCAATTGTGAGGTTATTAGTTTTGGACTAGAAAAGGATTGATCAGGATACATTCTAGGTGGTGTGAAGTTAAATACAGTGGATGCCCAAAGAGACTTGGGGATTCAGGGTGCATAGATTTTTCAAATGCCATGAATAAGTACAGAAAATAATCGAGAAGGCTAATTGCTGGCCCTTATATCTGGAGGACTGCAGAAGTAATGCTGCAAGTCATACAAAACCATGGTTAGACACCATATGGATTACTGTAAGCAGATCTTGACACCACGCCTGAGGATTGGATATATTGGCCTTGGAGACTGTTCAGCCTAGGTTTACAAGAATGATACCTGGACTTAAGGGGTTAAATTATGAGGAGAGATCATACAAATTAGACCTTTTTTTTAGAATTTAGAAGATAATGGGGTGATCTGATTTGAAGTATTCAAGATATTAACAACAAAAGACAGGGTAGATAAAGATAAGCTATTTCCACTGTTTGGGGATTCTATAACTAGGGGTCATAGTCTGAGAATCAAGCTAGACTGTTTAGGAGCGATTAGGAAGCAATTCAGTACACAGAAGGTGGTAGAGATCTTTCTTCCACAACGGCAGTGGATGGTGAATAAGTTGTTAGTATTGAATCTGAGAGAGCTGATTTTTTTTTTTTAAATTTGTTAAGGGGTATGGGCCAAAGCGGAGGATATGGAATTAGGCCACAGATCATCCCAGATATTATTGAATTGCAGAACAGACTTGAGAGCTGAATGACCTACTCCTGTTCCTATGATATGGCTTTCACCTGATAGTTCACGATTTTCCCCATATATGGACTTCCAGTAAATACAGTTATTTATTGGGGAAAGGAAGGGAAACTGTGATGATAATGAACTTGATCTATTTTTCATATATTTATTGACTTCCATTTTGAAAGTTGCAATTCTCTCTCAATCCACAGTCTTTGAAAGAGTGAGTGATCCAGTTGACCACTCCCCTGTGCAGGAAAACAGTGCCTATTGGTTTCACCTTATAAATGGCCTGGTTCTAAATATATCATGTCCTCTCATTTGCCCCCATCAAATTCTTTTAGCATTTCAGACGCCTCGATGAGGCACCCCTCAACTTTCTGTACTGAAGAGAAGCAGAATGCGAACGTTTTGACCCCTATTCTATGGCTGGAGTGAAGCTTTTTTTTTTATTCTTTTGTGGATGTGGGTGTTCTTACCATGTATAGCATTTATTGCCCACCGTACCTGATCAATTTATGGTTAGGCAGGTTTGATCCAAATTGAGATATTGAATAATATATAATTCTGGATGTTTTTCAACAAATCAAATGAAAGTGGTCTGGAATCTGCAAAGCTCGGAACTCATTGTAACCATCCAACTACAGCTTTGTAGGTGCTGTTTGAAATCTGCCTGAATCCAGGACAGAGTGTAACAACACAACAGAATGGGGAGCTGAACCTGCTTCATACGGTCATCAATTAGTTCCACTTGGCAATGCCAGCACACGCACTGCTGCCAAATTGGATAGGTAATGTGCTGTTGAATTTTTTCTGATCTGTAGGTATAGAATGTCAAGCAAACCAGGCTTCGGCGACTTCAGAGGAGTGCACTGTCGCTTGGGGTGTGTGTAATGTAAGTATCTTGTGTCTCCATTACTGTCTCTGATGGCTTTGGGCATAAGCTTGTGATATTGTTAGATACAAGAATCTGAGCTGCTACTTCAGTGCATACAGGGAGAACTCTGCATTGTAAGTGGCTTTTTGTGTTTGAATAGGCAGATAAGCAGGTCCCCACCACCCTTGTAAATGGATTTTATATCCCACAGCAGCAGGCAAAATTCTCTTGTGTCCTGACCAACTTTGTTCCACCGAACAAAATCATCAAAAAATGGGTGTCTGGTTGACGCTGTTCTTGGGATCTTGCCGTGAATTTTCCTGTGTTTCAGCAGGCACTACAGTCCTTTTTAATTGCCTGTGAAGTGCTTTGTGATGCTTTTGTATTATGAAGGAACTATTGAAGTGCAAGGTTCCTCCACGTGGTTTAATGATTTCACCTCTATCTTTAAACCATTGCATCCTGCAATGCTTCTTGCAAAATGAGCAGGTAATAAGCTGGAGTTTAATTGCTTATTCACCCTGCCTTCTTTTGAGGACTGTGTTCCCGTGCATCTCTTATGGTTACTTGTTACCTTGCCTAAGATGACGATTATCTGAGCAGTTTGACCAATGAAATCAGAGCATGTGTGGCCTTCGACTGCCCTAACTGTTGTGGAAACTGTGTTCTCTGATGTCAGTCTGTCTTGTGAATACGTGGATCTGATCCATCTAGAATCACAGGTAATTAAATGAAAACTTCCTGTGAATCTGACAACAGATGCATTTGCAGTTTTTATTGCAGATTTCCAGTGCCTAAAGTCTTTTACTATTGTTAATATCGTACTGTTAGACATCCTAAACATATGATTTGTTTATTTTGTAATGGCATTGGAGAGTCACTGGCTAGACTTGCATTTGTTGCCCACCCCTAAATGTCCAGAGGACAGTTAAGAGTCAACTTTACTATGGGTGTGAAGTCATATGTAATGCAGACCAGGTAAGGGCATCAGATTTCTTAACGTTCACAATCTAGGTGGCTTTTCACAATAATCAGCAGTAGTTAAATGGTCACCATTAGACCAGCTTTCAGTTCCAGATTTGTATTGAATTCAAATTTCACCATCTGTGATCTTGAGTCCTAGTCCAGTGACATTACTGTTATGGTCCTTGGCCCCACCCCATCGATTCAGATCAAATGGCAGCACCAGAAAGCCAGACAAGATATTGCAAGCACCGTTACTACTTTAGTAGAACAATACTGTGTGTACAGACAAGCAGGTGATGACTGCTACTGTTAACCTTCTGCCTCTCTCTCTCCTGTCTGTTTTTGCAGCATGCCTTCCATTTCCACTGCATTTCACGTTGGCTGAAGACCAGACAGGTTTGCCCGTTGGACAACAGGGAGTGGGAATTCCAGAAGTAAGTAAGGATATTTTTGTGGGAGTGTGTCTGGTAAATAAATTTAGAGGAACAAATTGAACATGTGTGCAAAGTATCTTAATATATAGGACTGTGGGAATTCTGCATGGTAAATGTTATTGAAGTCCATTAGTGCATGCAGGTCATATTACATCTAGTATTCAGTACTTCAGGTAAATTTTAGACAGTATTAGATCCAATGAACAGACACACAAAATAGCCAGAAAAAATAACCAACAGACCTGAGGAGTGTGGGCTGTTTATAAATCAGCAAAGGAGAACAAGGGGATTGGTTAAGAAAGGGAAAATAGAATACAAGAGTAAGCTTGTGGGGGATGTAAAACTGACTGTAAAAATTTCTATAGGTATGTGAAGAGAAAAAGATTGGTGAAGACAAATGTCAGAAACAGGAATTTATGATGGGGAATAAAGAAATGGCTGACCAACTAAATGCATACTTTGGCTGTGTTTGCAGAGGACAAAAGTGATAACTACCAGAACTGTGGGAAACGGAGGGTTTCATGAGAAGGAGGAACTGAAGGAAATCAGTATTGGTGGAGAAATGATGTTAGGGACATTGATGGGATTGGAGGCTGATAAATCCTCAGCCTGGTAATCTACATTCTAGAGTACTTAAGGTGGCCCTAGAAATAGTGGATGGTGTGGTGGTCATCTTCAAAATTTTATAAACCCTGGAGCAATTCCTACAGGTTGGAGGGTAGCTAATGTAACCACTCTATCCAAAGAGGGTGATAGAAAACTCAATTATAGACCAGTCAGTCTGATGTCTAGTGGGGGGAAATGCTAGAGTCTGTTCTGAAGGATTTGAAAGCAGAGGACTCTTGTAAAATAGTAGCAGGATCGGACCGTTTTAGCATGAATTTACGAAAGGCAAATTATGTTTGACAAATCTACTATAATTCTTTGAGGGTGTAACTAGTGGGATTGATGAGGCAGAGCCAGTGGATGTGGTGTAAAAGTATCACAAGATTAATGTGTAAAACTAAAATTAGTGCATGGGATGGGGACAGTGTATTGAGATGGATAGAAAAATGGTTGGCAGACCGGAAACAAGCGGTTCTTTTTCTGAATAGCAGGAAGGTAACCTTGGATACAGGTTTGCAAGGATTAGTGCCCAACAATTCACAATATATATTCATGATTTAGATGAGAGAACTAAATGTAATATCTCAAGATGTGCATTGAGACAAAGCTGGGTAGGAGGGTGAGCTGTAAGGAAGATGCAGAGATGCTTCAGAGTAATTTGGGACAAGGTGAGTGAGTGGGCAAATGCCGTATAATGTGGATAAATGTAAAGTTATCCACTTTGGTAGCAATAACAGGAAGGTGGGTTGTTGTTATCTGGCTACAAATTAAGAGAGGTAATGTACAGTGAGACCTGGGGGTCGTCCTCCATCAGTTGTTGAAGGTAAACATGGAGGTTAATCAGACTGTGAAGAAGGGAAATGGTACATTGGCCTTCATAGCGAGACAATTAGACTACAAGAACAGGGATGCCTGGCTGCAAATCGTACAGGATCTTGGTGTGATTCCACCTGGAAGATTCTGTGCAGTTCTGGCTTCCTTATCTGAAGAAGCTTGCTCTTGTTAAAGAGGGACTGTAGTGAAGGTTTACCAGACTGATTCCTGGGATGGCAGGACTGGTGTATGAGGACAGGTTAAATCGGTTAGTATTATATTCACGGCCGTTCATAACAATATGGGGGGGGGATCTCATAGAAACCTATAAAATTCTAACAGGACTAGAAAGCCTGAATGCAGGAAGGATGTTCCCAATGATAGGGAAATTCAGAACCTTGGATCACAGTCTTAAGGATGTGGGGTTAACTTTTTAAGACTGAGATAAGAAATGAGAGTGGTGAGCCTGTGGAATTTGCTACCAAGGAACAACAGTTGAGGCGAAACATTGTATGATTTCACAAAGGAGTTGGATATAGCACTTCAGACTAAGGGATCATAGGGTATGGGATAAAATTGGGAATAGTCATGATCATAATGAATGGCAGAGCAGGCTCAAAGGGCTGAATTACCTACTCCCTCCTGTGTCCTATGTTTCTAGTAAGGATTTACTTGCCCTCAGTTACATGATTTCTAAGGGGGAGTTCATGGGCTAGGGAACATGGAGAAAAATAAAATTTGTGGCATTGGCACTGCTATGGATGTAGTCAGCCTAGATTCAGTGATAGACAGAGTTCATTTTGCAGGATACACAAATGCTATTTTCATAGTCTTCACAAAGAGTTGCCTCCAATGTGTTATGTTGAGAGACTGTTTTGAGTAATATGTGAAAATGACTTAAAAATACTGTTTATTTCCTCAGGTATGGCCATTAAACGGAAACAGCATCGTTGTGCCTCAGTGGCCAATGTTAGCAGCCTCCCTGATGCGCTGTCCTTGACATCAGCATTCCACTCAACCTGCTCTGCCTTCCCAGAATCTTTAAGTGAAGAATGTTTATTTAAATAGCAAAGACTTGACCATAAACTTGACCCTTTAAAAAAAAATTCCCTTTTACCTTCTACACTTGCAAATGTTTAAGATAAGCATCTGAAAACTGTTCACATTATTGTAGTGGAGAGCCAAAGCATACTCCATGTGCAAACTTTTTTTTTTGCTTTACCATCCCTTTTCCACGTTATGGATAGAAAAACATGAGGATTTTCTTTATGTATTATATTTAATTAAAAAAAACTTTAGCAGACTGCTTTGAAGAAGTGTAATTATTTTCTTTGTCTCTACAGGAAGTTTTTAACCTAATCTGACTTTAAGACTGCGCTGTGATGCTGCCATGGCTTTGTGTAAAACTACCATGTATTTAGCTCCCTCACTCAGTCACCCTGGTATCTTTGCCCTGGAGCTCAGCTGTTTCGGGGTATCCAACAGGCTGTAGTTGGTGTCCGTCCACGAGCGGTGATTGACCTTGTTCTAAACTGTCATTGGTTACTTCCGAGTGTGCGTGCATGTTTGTATTCAGATCCTCATTAAAGACGTGGTTTGATTTGTGAGTATTATCCCTGTAAAGTGGTAGCCTGGCAACAGTTAGTGTGCTTCCAGACAAAGAATCCCTGGAATGTAACAGGGCCAGTAATTTAGTATCTGAAATTAATTTGGGGTTGTGAGGGAATGGGTATATGCCTGCAGGCCAGTTCCAGCAACTGCTCTGTATTTGGGTAACGCCTTCAATGTGAAAACACACACGTCAGACATGATCTGCTTGACTGATTGAGCAGAGTCGATAAGCTTAAAGGGCCTACTTCCACTCCTAGTTCCAATGTTCTTAAACTCGCTTTGTGGAACTTGATACAGCAATAAGGCAAGAATGCAGTCGTTGGGAGACATGAAGGTGGGAGTGTGTGAAAGAAAAACAAGAAGGATTTTTAAAGAGAAGTTGAGGGGCTGGAAAAGAAGACTATTCAGTTCATTGTGCATGTGCTGGTTCTTTGAAAGAGTGATCTAATTAATTCCACTCTCTTATCATAATTCACCACTTCAAATGTAGTGGTAATGTCACTGGATTAGTAATCCAGAGGCATGGGTTCAAATCTCAATGCAATTGGTAGAATTTAAATTCAATTAATAGTCTGGATCTGCAAGGTAGGCTCAGTACTTGTGACCATAAAACTATCATTGTCACTAAAAGCCCACCTGGTTCACTAACGTCCTTGGGAGAGAGAAACTTGCTGTCCCTTCCTGACTCTCAACTGCCCTCTGAAATGGCAAGCCATTCAATTTAAGCCAATTAGGGAAGGGTGATGGGTGGTGGTTTTGCCAGTGGTATCCATTTTAAAAACAAAATCTGAAGTGTTGTTATTTTCCTTCCATTTCCCTCCAAACCATGTGCTGACCGGATGTGGAACTGTATCATCATCCTCCTTACCACCGTCGCTGCGTCAAAATCTTGGAACTCCCTAACCGCTGTATGGGTGCTCCTACACCCTAAAGACTGCACATTTCAAGTAGGCAGCTCACCACCCCGCTTCCCAAGGACGGGGAATAAATGCTGGCCGTGCCATTGGTGTTCACATTTTTGTGACAGAATGTAGATAAATAAATAGACACTGCTGGGAATCATGCAGCAGGCCAAGCCACAACTGTGTTCAAGAAATTGGAAACAGAGTCGGGGCAAAGGTACAGTTGAAAGAGAAAGTTGATGATTGGCTGGAGACCAGCAGTGATTAAAGTGACCAAAGATGATGCTGCAAATCAAGAGATGGGTCCAACAGGGAGACAAATTATTGCAGTCGGAGGGAAGAATGAGATGACAGTGGAGAATGTTGGGTAAACGCTACAGATTAATGCCTGCTTATTGGGCTCCTCTTTACACAGAGGCAATCCATACCAAGTGAAGCCAGATTAATTGGGCATGGTACATAGATTGCAGACCTGCCTCCCAACAATACTAGTGGAGCACTTTCAGTGGTGGGTGGATGTTACTGGTGTGAAATATTTATTGATGAAGTTTGCATTTTAAGAATACAACAAGATATTTACATTGGGATTGTAATTGAATGGAACTGTGAGCTGTAAGACTTCTGATTTTTAACAGATTTATCAACTAGCATTCACCGAAAGCCCTCTTCTGTAAGTACATGCACTACTGCCAATACTAGTGAACTGGCAGATACAGTTTAATGTGGGTAACTGAAAGGTGACATACATAGACAGAAACAACAAGAAGACACCAGTAAACCTAACTGAGACTCAGGCAGGAGGTGTATATTTACAAACCTTTGAAAATGGCAGGTTAAGGAAGTGTATCAGATAATTGTAAATAAAAGCATTCAGCACAGAAAAAAAGTCACACTCAAGATTACAAAACTGTTTAAGCCTCATTTGTAATATTGTATATAATTCAAGGTGACACACCAGGAAAGCAAGTAGTCTCTGAGTTCTTGACAAAGGAGGCTTACCAGTATCCTAAGAGGAATGAGGGAGCTTGGTTATGTGGCAAGATTGACAAAGTCGATGTTATTCTCCACAAGACTGTAAGTTATAGGACCAGAGCAGAATTAGGCCATTCAGCCCATCAAACCTGTTCCACCATTCAATCATAGCTGATATATTTCTCCACCCTATTGTCCTGCCTTCTGTCCATAACCCTTAATCCCTTTACTAGTCAAGTCCTATCTGTCTCAAGTACATTCAATGATTTGCCCTCCACAGCCTTCTGTGGCAATGTGTTCCACAGATACACTACCCCCCCAGCTGAAGAAATTCCTATGCATGTCTGTTCTCAAGGGTCATCCCTTCCCTTTGAGGCTGTGCCCTCAACTCCTAGTCTCTCCTAGTGGAAACATCCCCACATCCACTCTATCCAGTCTACTCAATATTCTATAAGTTTCAATCAGATCCACTCTCATCCTACTAAACTCCGAGTACAGACTCGGAGTCCTCTACCACTCCTTACATAACAAGCCCTTCATTCCTGCGATTATTCTTGTAAACCTCCTTTGGACCTTCTCTGAGGTGAGCATGTCGTTCCTGAGATATGGGGCCCTAAACTGTTCACATTATCCCAAATCCTGTCTGACAAGAGCCTTATACAGCCTCAGCCCTGCATCTCTGCTCTTGTATTCTAATCCTCTCGAAATAAATGTTAACATTGTATTTGCATTCCTAACTGCCAACTGAACCCACATGTTAACCTTTGGAGTCCTTGTTCAGGAGTCTCCTAAGACCATTTGTGCTTCAGATTTCCAAAGCCTTTGCCCACTGCCAAAATTTACACCTCTATTCTTCCTACCAAAGTGTATATACTCACACTTTCCCACATTGTATTCCATCTCCACTTCCTAGCCTGTCCAAATCCTTCTGCAGCTTTCCAGTCTCAACGCTACCTGTCTCTCCACCTATCTTTGTGTCATTTGTAAACTTAGCAACAATACCCTCAGTTCCTTCATTCAGATCGTTAGTGTATTATTGTGGTCCCAACACTGACCCCTGAGAATGCCCTAGGCACCAGCTGCCCTCCTGAAAAAGACCCCTTTTATCCCTACTGTCTGAAGGTTAAGAGGAAACCTAGTGTAAATATTCAGAATTATAAGAATGTTTGATGGAGTGAGTAGGAAGAATCACAAAATTCTGAGTTAAATCAAATTCTTTGAGAATCAAAATCATCCTACACATTGCCATCTCTTTTTTAACTCCAAGCTTTTCTTTGATCAAAACGTATTGTCTAGTTGCCCTATTTCTTTGGAGATCATGCTTTTTTAAATGCTACTTCCCTTTCCATTAGTGACTGTGTTCCCCTCTCTGTTGTCATTTTACATTTTCCTCTGTTTTTCTTTTTTCCTTACTTTTCACTTTTCTTTATCTTTCCCGTTCTCTTTCCCTTCTAACTCAAGTCTAACTGTATCCTGGCTAATTCTAGCTGCAACATCTAGGGATTTAAGCAGGATTTCAGGATTTCCTTCTAAATCTAAATACTGGATAATCACTCTAAACATGTCTTCCTTATGAAATCCTGGTTTAACTTCAGTTTATCTGCTAACTCTCAGTTTAAGTTAAAGATCTCAAATTATCTGCTGCTTCCAAAAACCTTGGCAACACTCCAAACCATTTTCAAAATCTCTGCTGTAAACCTCACCACAACACAGCAATCCTATGGCCAGAGCCTCTACATATCCATTTCTTTAAAAGAGATACAGATCCCTATTAAATTCAATGAACTTGGATCATGCTAATGATGTGGTGGGTTAAAACAAACCAGGATATTTGACTGAGCCAACTAAAAGGAGCATTTGGAATAATGGTGTATGTTTGCAAGAGGAATCCATCCACTCATTTGATGTTGACCCCTGCCCCCAGCAGCCAAATTGCCCTGATATGAGTTACAGCAGTCAAACTGAACTAAACTCCTCAATCCCAACAGGTGTCAACTAACATCAGCCATTAAATGGATGCCATCATGGAGGTATAAAATCACTTTGGTGTTCAATTAACCATCTAGTGTATTTTACTAACTGGAAGAATGAGTTCAAATCCCACCACTGCAGATATGTTTAATTCATTAATAAATGTGAAATAAAATGCTACTGGTCTCATTATTAATGATCATGAAAATACCCCATTCAATGTCTCAAAGGGGAGGTAATTTCACACTCTTACCAGGTCTGGCCATTGCTTAATCCTTATAAACAAGCTCTGAAATGACAATAAGCCAACCAATTGTATCTAAATAATTCACTAAAAACATCATGCCTGTATTCACACCACAAGGACTGCAATGGTTCAAGAAAGCAGCTCACTTCCTCGAGGGCAAATAAGGCCATAAAACATAGGAAAGAAGTAGGCTATTTGGATCTGCTATTGAATGAGATCATTGCTGATCTAATAACTGTCAATTTTACTTTCCTCCATAGCCCTGATCCTATTACTGATTAAAAATCTGTCTACCTCAGCCTAGACTATATTTAATGACCCAGCCTCGACAGCCTTCTACAGTAAAGAATTCCACACATTCGTTCTGAGAGAAGAAACACCTCATCATAAGAGGTGACTGATTACTCTCAGATTATTCTCTCTGGTCCTTGTCTCTCCTATAACCTCTCTGCATCTGTCCTGTCAAGGCCCCAAGGGACGAGACCAAATGGTAGCCCAGCCAGAGATGCTCAGCAGGTCCCAAGAATGAATAAAAAATAAATTCTACTCCCAGGGCCAATCAGTAGAGAAAATATGGTATTCTTAATAGGTGACCATGAGAAATAGGAACAGGAGTAAGAAAGCAATTAAAAAAGCAAAAAGTGGGGAGGCATGCAAAAGGACTTGCGAACAGGATTAGGGACAATCCTAAGACATTTTATAAATATATTAAAGGGAAGACATTAACTAGAGAAAAAGTAAGGCCCATTAGGGGCAACCTGTGCACGAAGTTGCAGGATATCAAAATGAATACTTTAGTCTTCACTCTGGAATAAGAGAATGTAGGTACAGAATTCAGGAAATGGGCCTGTGAGGAACTTTTACTGTTTGAATAGGGAGGTATTGGACGCTCTGCTGGGCTTAAAAATAGATGAATTCCCTGTCCCAGATGAATTGCAGGGGCTCTGACACAAATTTTTAATTCCTCTCTGGCCACGGGGGAAATGCTAGAGGACTAGAGGATAGCTAATGTGACTCCACTTTTCAAGAAGGGTCGTAGAGATGAACTAGGAAGTTACAGACCAGTGAGTCTCACATCAGTAATAGGGAAACTACTGGAACAAATTCTGAAGGAGTGAATTAATACTGACTTGGAAAGGTGTGGGTTAGTTAGGGATAGTCAGCATGGCTTTGTCAGAGGGAGGTTGTGCCTAACAAATTTGTTAGAATTTTTTTGAAAATATGATCAAATCTGAGGATGTGGGAAGTTCAGTTGATGTAGTTTATATGGATTTTAACAAAACTTTTGACAAGGTCCTAAATAGGAGACTGATTGAGATTATTAAAGCACATGGAACTGAGGGAAACCTGGTGAGACAGATCAGAAACTAGTTTAGTAACAGGACACAAAGGATAGGGGTAGAAGGCTGTTTGAGTGACCAGAGGCTGGTGTCCACTGGTGCACTAAAAGGACTGTTATTGTATGTTATACACATAAATGATATGGATGAAAATGTGGGGGGAATGTTAAGCAAGTTTGTAGATAACACTAAGATTGGTAGAGTAGTTAATAGCGAAGAAGATGGTTGTAGGTTACAGGAAGACATATATGGGTTGATCAGATGAGCAAACTGGTGGCAGATGGTATTTAACCCTGATGAGTGCAAGGTGATACACTTTGGAAGAAGAAACAAGATGAGGGAGTATTAATAAATGGCAGGACACTGGGTGGCTTAGAGAAACAGGGGGATCTTGGGGTAATTATTCATAGATCCCTGAAGTCAGCACATCATGTGAATAGGATAATTATAAAGGCATAAGGGACACAGCTGGAGTTCTGTGTGCAGAAAGGAGGTACAGGGGAGATTCAACAGGATATTACCTGGAATGGAGAAATTGAGCTATAAGGAGATACTAGATAGACTTGGATTGTTTTCTTATAGTGCAGAGAAGACTGAGAGGGTCATGATTCAGGTGTATAAGATTATGTGGGGTATGGACAGGGTAGATAGAGACCAGCTGTTCCCTTTGGTTGAGAGTTTAATCATGAGAGGGCATAGTTTTAGGGTAAAGGGCAAGAGATTCAGAGCAGATTTGGGAAAAAGCTTTTTCACTCAACAGGTGGTGAGAATCTGGAATGCACTGCCTGGGAAGGTAGTGGAAGCCAGAAACCTTACAACCTTTAAAAAATATTTGGATAAGCTCTTCAAATATCATAACATTCAAGGATAAGTGCAGGAAATTGGGATTAGCACACCTTTAGTTGTGGTTATGTTGGTGCAGGCTCAATGGGCTGAAGGGCCTTTTCTACACTGTATGAATCTATGAGTAGCCCAGTTGGTCCCTCAAGCCTGTTCCTCAATTCAATAGGATCATGGCTGATCTGACATTCCTCACATCCACATTTCTGTGTTTTCCCCATAACCCTTGATTCCCCAACTGATCAAGAATCTATCTCAACATTAATTAAACTCAAGAAGTCTGTCCCCACAGCTCTCTGTGGCAAGGAGTTCCAAAGACTCACAACCCTCGGAGAGTGAAATTCCTCCTTATCACAGTCCTATCCTTGGGTACCTCTCAATTCACTTTGTGCGCATCTAGCATTGTGTAAATCTGAGGACTTTACTGTTAAAACTCTCTCTGCTCCTATTCTTTGGTCCTAGAAGGAGCTATATAAATACAAGGTGCAGAGCTGGATGAACACAGCAGGCCAAGCAGCATCATAGGAGCAGAAAGGCTGACGTTTCGGGCCTAGACCCTTCATCAGATGAAGGG
>NC_063368.1:4849910-4850775 GCF_021869965.1 Rhincodon typus
ACACCTTGTTATCTTAGCAAGATTAACTATTTGCTTTCCCTTTAGAAAGTCCCTCCATTTCTTCAAAAACCTATCCATCCCAGACTGAAAGACAACTTACTTCCAACCCCTTAATTTCATTTGCATTCCACCAAGGCTAGCTCAGAGTGTGCACTGTGAGGCAAACACAAAGGCAGCGTTAATTAAGACCAATGACTTAGCTCGGGCTTGGCACCCTGCACACAACCTAGGGCCCAGATTCACACACTAGTCCTACTCAAGAGAAAAGTTAGCTAAGCTTAGCACTTTTTAATTGTGATATTATTATTCATTTTTAAAATGATCAATTTATTGCTTTGACGTTTTGTTCATGCCTTATATTTTCAAAACAAGTTTAAAGTTGTCCAAGAACCTTATAATTATGCATATCATTCCAAAATGTGCTCATCAACTCCAGTGAGAGAATAAAATTGGAAATGTGATCCCAGACACAAAAAAGGTCAAAAACACCTGCTTTAGACAGTATGCTTAATCTAATCATGCATCATACTTCCTTTCTTTCGGCACACGCTATAATGCATGTCTCTTTTGAAGTCTAGCAATCGCAGTGTTTTAGGAAGACCTGGGTAATGAGTGATATTTGGACAATTCAAATTAACCTAATGTAGTAACTTTTAAACATTGGGTCCATAACTGATTGAGATCACCAACTCTTATTCAGTTCTGAAGGGTCACTAGACTCAATGCATTGACTGTTTTCTGTCTACAAATGCTGTCAGACCTGCTGTTTCTCCAGCAATTTGTGTTTTCATTTGTCCCATGCTTACTTAGGTTCCCCTATATATACTTCAACCTATATATTATACATTGTGTGTGTGTGTGTGTG
>NC_063368.1:4850875-4941594 GCF_021869965.1 Rhincodon typus
GTGGGGGGTGGTGGGGTTGGTGGTGGTGGTGGTGAGGGGAGGTGAGGAAAATCCCCTTTCCAATACCAGGCTTTTCAGAAAGAGATCCTTTTCATTTGTAACATAGATGCGATGATTGCACTGTGTTGTATTATCTTAAGCTTCAGTGATCATTTCCAGAAGACCTCTGTACGATAAGGGGAAGATGCAGTTACTGTGATGGCAGGCAATACTTGTAAAATATTCTAGCACAACCAAAAGGAATTATCCCATTCAGCCAAATATCATCAGGGTTCCAAGGATTAAATTATGAGGAGACTATATAACGCATAGAACACAGATTGATTAAGGGAAGACTTGAGCTTTTTGAGATCTAGAACAGACTCAGGGCAGTGGATGGGAGGAACGATGAGCAAGTTAGGTGGATTGGCCATACTAAATTACCCAGTGTTCAGGGATGTGTAGGTTAGGTGCGTTAGCCAATGGAAATGCAGGGTTCCAGACAGAGGATAGAGGTATGTGTCTGGGTGGGATGCTCTTCAGAGTGTCAGTGTGGAGTTGTGGGTTGAATAGCTTGTTGCCACACTGTGGGGATTCTTTTTATATATAAAATCAGCTAGTTGAGGGACCTCTAGGGCAAGGAGATAACAGCTTAAAATCAAAACCAGAGAGCACGAACAATTAGGTGACACCTCTTCATAGAAAGGCCAGCACAGTATGGAACTCTTCCACAAAAAACAGCAATTACTGTCAATTAAAACAAGAGCGCAATAGATTTTTATTAGCCAATAGTATTCAGGAATATAGAGTCAACAGTGCTAAAGATTCTTAGTGACAGTTTAAGTGGTTTCCCTTTTAACGTAGGGTTGAGAGTTCCACACCTGCGCTCTCCCCCCCAACCCCAGAGAATCATTAGAATGTAGAATTCCCTACCCCAGATAGTGGAGGTTGGGTTTTTTAAATTTATTCAAGACTGAGATAGATTGATATTTTCTTCAATAAGTAAGGTAAGGGTTAATGGGGTGCAATGAAGAAAGCGGAGTGAGACCATAACCAGATCAGCCATGATATTATTAAACATTAGCTTTTACCAGCACCCCCATCTTCAAGATCCAACTTTAATTTGAAAACTATTTCTCTCAATGCTCAGAATGGATTTCCTGGTTTTCCTCCTACAATGTTGTTTATTGCAGTTTGATAACTCATAATTACAGAGTACAATATACCACATACCTTCAAATTTAGCTTTTTTGTGCTCAACTGGAAATTCAAAGGAAAACTTGGATGTTCAGGAAATCTAAGTACGGACAGTATTATAGCAGTTTTTACACCCTTGAATCTTTCTGAAGTGTTTTACAACCAACGTACATGTGGAATGCACCTACTGCTATGTTGTAGGAACCGTGCTGGCAAATTTATGCAGTTTGCTGTTTGCGAGCTCTTTGCAATAATGAGTAGTATCAAAAGGACAGCAGCTCAGATAATGCAGCATCCCTTTATAAATGCACAAAATGCTAGTGATAACGCACTCATGCCCTGTAGTGGGACTTAAACGTACAACACAGTCTCTGCTTTGTTCAGTTGGTAGGGGCTTACCTCAGTCTAATAATTCACCAGATCTTGAGAACATGCACTGAACATTACAAACTGTGGAAACTGGGAATGAATATCAAAGTGGAGTGAACAATCTCCATCTTTCTAAAGAGTTTTAAGTACAACTACTTAGGAGTGGGATACACCAGCATGATTAAAGAGGAGAACTAAATTGCTCAAAGGATTGGACAGACAAACAGGAGTAAAAAAAATTCAGTAAGAAAAGGTCACAAAGAACATGTCAGATTTCATGGTCAGTTGTGCGATGGAGAGAAGGAACACTAACTGTTTTTGGGGGAGGGGGTGCTGGTTGGTGCATTTAACAGGATGGTTGGCGTGAAATGAGTGACATTGACAGTACTGGGGTGGATTCAGGACCTGTTTTTAGGCAGAAAACATGAGAAAGTCGGGGAGTGGAATCAGACAGGATGGCAGACAATAAGCAGTCTACAACAAGCTAAATGCAAGTATATAACACCTCAAATAAACTTGAGCTTAAGGCATACAGTGCCACGTGGGACTACAGTTTAGCAGGAATACCTGTAACCTGATTCTCTTCGAAGTAGAAACTCTAGTGACCACCAATCATGGTCAGTAGCTCAGCTTTATCATGACGACAACAATGCGATTTCAGAGCCATTACTGGACTAATCAGGCTTATGGTATACATGCAAGGATGCAATCAGAGGCTGACAGAGAAGCACTGATACATCTGCAATGATATCGCAAAATACTTTTGGTAATTATTGAGCTTAAATCATAGAATCTTATACAACAGGAAGCAATTTGGCCCTTTCTAGCTCTTTGGAACAGCTATTCAGTTTGTCCTACTCCACTAATTTCCTTTATGCCTTGCAATTTTCTTCCTTGAGAAACACAATGCTCTTAAATCAGAATCTCCCATATGATGTGTGCTGCAATAATTAATTTTATTAAAAATGTCAAGGGCAACCACAACTCCGCATGGGATCAGCATTATGTTGGAATAGTCTAATAAACTCCTCCTTTTATATTGCATTTTTCACAGACACAGGATGTCTCAAAGCACTTTGCAGCTTTGAATTTTTGAATTCACTGTTGTAATGCAGGAAATATGACTGGTCCCAACACTGTTTGAGCATTACAACAAACTGCCTTTACATTATGGAATTTAGGTTAGGATTATAGACGAGACCATTCATATGGTGGTGTTGAGCTCATAACAGTGCACTTTCTGGGTGGAGAGTTAAGAAGCAGAGATGGCAAATTTGGATACTTTCCCAGTAGGTAGGAGAAAGAGGATATACAACCACACGGAAGGTAGACACAGGATATAAACTTGAACAAAGGAATAAAGATCAGTACAAAAATCATTTTGGAAATTTCAACTCCAGTTGTGCCTGGAAAGTTATATTAGCGCCACAGAATCTCATCCAAACTAAGACTCACTTCAGGGAGCTGTCATGATTATCAATATGATCAGTGACTTTGTTGCTGGCTGGAAAGTTTTGGTTGGCACAACTCACTCCATCTTCACTGTGGCCTCTCATATCAACCTTTGCTTCAAGCCTGTAATTCAGGGTTCCAATCCAAGATTCTTCTTTCACTGCTGGATGCATGCTTATGATACCAGAGGAGTTACCGAACGCAATTATCTAGGTTTTTTTGGCCATCATTGGTTCAATTCTGGCTGTCAATTCAGGCCGATTAATTGCTCCAAGCTCCATGTCACAGAACAGTAATTAACCTCTGAACAATTGAGAAAACATTAAGCAAAAATGTTTTTCATATAGCACCTGATCACATTTTCAGGAGCACCTCACAACCAATGGATGACTTTTAAATCTCAACATCGCACAGTATAAACCCATACACAGCAAGTTAGTGGATGCTTTAGTGGTGTAGGCAGAGGCATGAATACAAAGAAACCAGGTACATTTTCTTCAAGTGGTGCTTGGACATCTTTTGCATTCACCTGCATAAAAGCATTGGCATTACAGCATCTCCAACCGCGCTGGAAACTACCTCATTACACACTGGTCATTTAGAATACTTGAATTCTCAACATTTCCAACTCGAGGTGAATGGGTTATCAATTGTGCAAAGTTGGAAATTTACAAACAAAAAGATCTCTTAATTGTTCAATTTTTCTACGTTTCAGGTGGTGAGGCCACTGGTTTAAAATGATTTTCTACTTCCGTCAACCCAATCTATGGCCATTTCTTTTCTGTAAACATGGGTAAAACAGTTCTTGAATCGAATAAAGGAACTCCAACACAATTGGGGAACAGGTGGAATATTAAATGAAGTAATGTTTCCTTTAGAACGATGGGGTACAATGCCATTCGAAGACTGATTGCAACCTTCGGTGTCACACGTAACCCCAAGATTACCTCCTCAGCACATATCCACACTAATACTAAGAACACGGATTCCCATCTCATCACCTGGCTCTGCTGCTGCCGCAACCCATGTGCTGGAACTCTCATCCGTGCCTTCGTTTCCTCCATATCTGACTAAACCAATTCTTTGTTGGCTTGCATCCCACATTCTACCCTCCATAAAAATTAATGTAATCCACAACTCTGCTGCCTTTGTTCTCACTTGCACAGAGTCCCATTTGCTACACTGATGGCAACTTATGCAGTACTTAAGTTTTAAAATTCTTAGCCTTGTTTTCTATCCTTCTCTGGCCTCACCCTTATTCTATAATTTCCTTCAACCCCACAAAGCTTGTGCGCTTTTATCAGATTGGCCACTTGAGCACCCCGATATTAAAATCATTCTATCACCGGTACCAAAACAAGCAGGACCCTACATGCTGAAAATTCCTCACATATCCTCTCACAGGATGCTTCTTCATTTAATATACTCCTTAAAACTGCTCTCTTTGACCAGGGTTTCTGCCACAATTGTTCAGCATTCCATTTTTGTTTATAACACTCCTGCAAGGCACCTTTGGAAATTTACTGTGCTACATTAATACAAGTAATTATTTTGGTAGCACCTGCAGCCTTTAGCCCACTTAAAATTTTCTACTTAAAAGATTCACGGATCACCAGCCCAAAATGCATACAGCCCACCAACACTACTACATTGCGAGAAACCTGACCACCAAAAGGGAAATCCAATTTTATTTTCCTTTCTTTTGTCAAGCACCAAAATATGGTGGGAGCATTCATTAAAAATAGGCAGTGTCGCTGTTGCACACAGTTTATTCAACAATATGGTAAATAAGAAAAAAATCAATTGTAGCAGTCTATACAGTGATCCAAAGTTCATATTTATAAGTAATTATCAATAAATTGCATGATTTACACGTTTCTGGATAGGTTTTTCTTTTTTACTGTTTGCCCATTTTTCAAGTTTTACACAGAAGTCTGAAAGAGGAAAAACCAAGGGATGTGTTCAATAAAATCAGCCACACAGTCTCTTTAAAGGATCCTTCGATAGTTGCACCAAAAAAATAAAATAAAAAGTAAAATGTTCACCATTAAACTGAAACCCCCCCCACAATATTCTACATCCGCAGGACGTTTTGGCAGCTGCCAGTTTGTGCAATAGTCTCTCATTCTACCTGTACAAATTATTAATACTTCGAAATTTCTGTTCAAACCCTTGTATTGAAGTGGAAAAAAGTTAAGGGAAGAAGGGATACACAAGGAGGTATCGTAATCCTTTGCTGTCAAAAAAAACAGATGTATACTGTAGCACAGGCTGTTTTTTTTTTCTCTTCTGTGAAATGCTTCGTGTTAATGAACAAATGCTTACAAGATTTTCTGAAGTTAGAAAATAAAAATATGAATTCAACTCTCCTTCTCTTAAAAAATGTTGGTATGGGCTATTTGCAATTGAAACAACAGAACAGGAAAACAAAAAAAAAAAGGGACTGGCTATTCACCAGTCATAACAAAAAATATATTCTTTGTATAATATCATCCCTCAGTTTTTTTCTCAATAAGTTGCAGTTCAGTGAATTCTGGGAAAATAGTCCTCCCTAGAAATTTCAAAATTGTTTTTCAGTACAAAAAACCCTAAGTAAAGACGAAAAATGAGAATTTGCTCCCAAAATGCTACAAGATGTCTAGTGTATTGTGATTAATGTTTGTGCCTGTTAAGTCCGGGTTGTCAGAACCCAAGCCAAGGTCACTGGCGGCACCATGTAAGCCTGCCATTCCAGGGTTAGCAAGTTGAGAAAGCATTGCACTCTGGTCCGGAGCAGCAAAGTGTCCTTGATCCATGGGGTTTCCCTGGGCAGCTACCATCCCTGGATGTGGCGAATTAGTCTGTGGCGAGACATGATGCGGAGATGGTTGAGGCTGCATCCTGGGTGACGGGCTGGAATGAGGTGGCTGGGACTGCGGGCGTGGGGAAGGCACGGGCTGTGGGGACCGCACCTGGTTACTGAGGGAGGATGGGTGCTGGCCCTGGAGATGAGGTGACTGGGCCTGGCCAGGGAGCATGTGTTGCTGTGGACTCATGGAATTGGACTGGGCAGGAGAACCCATCTGCTGTTGCTGCTGCTGCAGGATTCGCTGATGGAGGGCCTGATGGAGACTGGAACTGCCCTCTGCCCCCATTCCCGCTTGTGGAAGCTGGCTCATCTGTCCCATCGGTTGTCCCACTTGTCCCATGGTTCCCTGCTGCATGGGAATATGATGCTGTATCCTCTGTTGTTGCTGCTGCTGTTGCATGGGATAACCAGATCCTTGAGGTTGTTGAAATTGGTTAGCCATTCCAGCACTCATGCTGGGGGTTGGCTGCTGTTGCTGCTGTTTCTGTTGCATGAGCTGCCGTCGCATCAAAAGCTCCCTAAAGTTGGAGTTCATAGTGGGGTGATTCATGTTCATGGTCTGTCCCTGTGCATTCATCCCACCCATGCTTTGTTGCTGCTGCTGCTGCTGCTGCTGAGGCATGTTAGGCCGTTGAGCACCAGGCTGCATGGGGCTCATGTTCTGCATACCTGGGTTGCCATGCATGCCCTGCTGCCCTTGAAGGCCTGGTTGAGACTGCATTCCAGGCTGTGGTTGCATTCCAGGCTGACCCTGCATACTTGGCTGACCTTGGCCTCCTTGATACCTAGCTGCCCTTTGCTTGATGAAAGCAGCCATGAGCTGGGGGTTAGAGCGGAGAATAGCGAGTACTTGCTGCTGCTGCATGGGGGAGCTTGGAGACCTCAGTGTCCGCAATAAATCTTGCAGGGCTCCTTGGGGAATGGTACCTCTGTTAGGTTGAGGCACGCCTGATGCAACTGGGCACATGGGCGGTGGTGGCTGGGGCTGCATGTTAATTTGCAGTGCTTGTTGGTTCATCTGCATGACTGGTCGCTGCATTCCCTGTGGATGTTGCTGAGTCTGGGCCATTCCAGCTTGTCCCCACTGTGCCTGTTGCATATTAGCTGGCCCCATTCCCTGATCTGTATGGGTGGGGCCTCTCTGTGATTGCTGTGGGTTCATGTTCATTCCAGCCATTTGATTCATGGGTGCTACATGAGGATTCATTACTCCAGGCCTTTGAAAAGATTGCTGCTGCGCCATCAGTCGCTGGGCATCGGCTGCTCTTTGAATCTGCATGGCCATTTCCACAGCAGCTGGTGGTGGCTGTTGAGTAGGAGGTGCAACTTGGGCAGCAGATACCACTGGTCCAGCTGGCTTGCCTTGCGGTATAGGAGCTTGTGGTTGACTTCTTGCCATATTGCTGTAGGAAGGCATGTTGGTTGGTGGCGGTGGCTGGGGCTGGGGCTGCGGCTGTGGCTGCGGTTGAGCTGCGGGTTGGGGCTGAGGAGTCTGTGGGGTACTTGGTTGTTGCCCTGTTGGTGTAGTGGGCGCAGTGCCACTTGGAGATGGCAAACTTTGCTGTCCTACACCTCCACGCTGCATTGTGGCCATCCTCCTGCGTAGCATCTGGGCTTGCTGCAGACGGTGCTGTAGCTGTTGCTGACGAAGCTTGTGCTTGATATTGAGACAGAACGGCACAGGACACTTGGTTTCTTGGCAGTGCTTAGCATGGTAGCAACAGAGTGCAATAAGCTGCTTGCAGATTGGGCAGCCACCATTGGTCTTGCGTTTGCACCCCTTGGTGTGCTGGACTACTCTCTTCATCTTCTGGCAGGAAGGCAAAGAACAGTTGGCATTGCGACACTGGCAGGCATGGACCAGTGACTGAATGCAGCGCTGGATGCTGAGACGCCTTGAATCCCCAGTGCTGGCTTCTGACCCTTGTGCATTACTCTCATCATCCAAACCCAGGCCTAGTTTCTCCATCTTGTGCTCATGCCCCTTAGTGTTAAAGCAGTTGACACAGAGGTCATAATCCTAGGGAAAGCAAAATTAGAAATAATTAGTTCCAACATTTGTCTAAATCTTAAAAGCTTGAAAGTTGCTACCTTAAGTTTACTTAGCAATTCATTCTTAGAATATAACTTAAACACTTTGTATATATTTACAACAGAGTTTGAAAGGGTCAAAGTAAAATGACAGGTTGCGTAAACTTGTATTCTGAGATTAGAAGGATGAAGTGAAGTAATTAACATGTTGAAAATAATTCCACAATATAGTTACAGATAAGCTATTTCCTGTGGACATCCTGACTTTATGAACAGAACTAGGCCATTCAGTACTGAAATCAGGAAGATATTTTTTCAGATAAAGAGAGAGAAATAGACAGGTAATTAGGTAATGTTATTAAGGAATATGGAGCTTAGGAATGGATCAGCCACTGTCTAACTGGGTTACAATAACAGGCTGAAAGGCCTCCACCTATAGATTGTGGTCCTGATCGGTTACATATTTATTAACTTGAGCAAATGGAGCCAATTAAGTCAACCAGAAAAAGTCAATTTCTAATCTATTGAGCTAATTAACCAATCAATGCACAGATTCAGCCATAACCCTCTTGCCTACTATAAACATGCTTGCACTAAGAGGCCTTCATATGAGAATGGAAAATACTTTTGTACACATTTCCATACTTTTGTTTTGATATATACTGGACAGGAATAGCAAACGAAGACTAGCACACACCTCACAAACAGTGCAGTGCCACCTGGTCTCCACATGGTGTTTGCACTCATTACATGTATATACAAAGCGATCCTGGCCCTGATTGTGAAGTTCCACCAACATACACATGGTTGACCACTTGGCTCTTCTTAATGAAGAGAACTCCATGTGTTTGTCTCTTGCCAGTGTGAGAAAAGCATCACGCCCATCCATCAGGTCGCATGCAATGAGTGGGTCTGGATCCAAGATGGTTGGCAAAGAGTTAGAGTTGGGACCTGCGATCAGACGGATCACAAAAAACACCTGTAAAATTGAAAAGATAAAACAATTAAAATTAAAACCAAGTAAAATACCATTCTCAATCTTTTCCCCTCTAGGGATTTCACCATGATTACCAAATATAAATCTTAATATCACAATTTATCTTGTGATAGGAATTAACAGAACTCTACTGGTCCACACAGGACAGCTACCATGATGACTTTCCATCCAAGTAATTATTAAATTGATCCAAAAGCATGTCCCAAAATATCCTTATTAGCAACTGATGTTCATCTAATGTGTTTTAAAAAACTGCCCTAAATTTACCCAAAAATGTAGTCGGCATTCATAGTAGCTACCAGATTTGTCTTGTCTGGACACCTAGTGTTTAAAGAGACTAATTTTACCATTCTTCAGACATTGCTTCCACTATTACACTTATAAATTACACTAGACACTAGATAGGTGTGCTTTTTAAAAGAAGTGGAGCGCTGGATTTCACAAATCAGGGTAACAGAATCCGAACATATAAACAGCCTGAAAAGTGATCAGCAATTAACCTCAGAAGTGGTCATAACTCCCAGGTTTGAGCCAGCGGGCACAAGAGTTGCGTGATAAGACTTACTATTGAAATTCAACAAAAACAAATTGTTAATTCAACTGTCTCCATTTCAATCTTCACTCACTGTTCAGGTGATGATGAATCAATGTAAAATTCTAAAGGAGCAGGGAGTGCTTGCTCAAGGCTACTCATCATGTGCCTGTCTGAACTAAATGTCAACCACATATTCAATTTATGAGGGCATCAGCTTCTTCCCATCCTCATTAATCACAAAAAAAAAATACACAGTGACCATCAGAAATGAAAATCCTGGGAAAGGTGCAGTATCTGCCCCAGCTGAGATGAGCTAACATCACACATATTTGAGATCCAATCCAATCCTTCCTGTGTTAATGGCTTACATAACCACGAGGTGTTTTGTTTTAAAATGGGATACAAGCATCATTGGTAGGGCCAGCATTTATTGCCCAGGAGACAGGTTAAGAGTCACCCATATTGCTGTGGGTCTTGTGTCACATGTAGGCCAGATTAAAGCAGGACAGCAGTTGCTTTGCCTAAACGGCATTAGTGAAAGGTAAGTTTTTCCAACAATCAACATGGTCATCACTAAACTCTTAATTCCAGATTTATATGGAATTCAAATTACACCATCTATCATGGCGGGATTTAAACCTGGGTCCCTAGAACATTACCTGGGTCTCTGGATTACTAATCTAGTGATGACACCACTTGGCCATTGCCTCCCCGTATGCTTCATAAATGAACTTCAGGTTTATTTTATGACAGAACCAAGATATTACAAATTAATATTTGGGGGGAATTGGAAAAATTCTTATTCCACACAAATAATGCAACATATAGCACGGTGGAACATGTGTTTGCCTTTGATTGCTCTGCTGAATTTGACCATTCTGAGATGAAATAATATTTACTAAATTTAAGGGGTTGGGGGAAATCTTCTGGCACAGTTGGTAGTATCCCAACCACTGAGCCAAGAAGGTTGGGGTCAAGCCCTGGAGGGGATCAGATTGGTGCCAACATACAGGGTTCAATGCTTGTTCCAGCTGAGGTAGAGTTGGGGTCTATCTTCTTACTCTACCCCTGTGCCGTGGGTCAGACACGCCTTCAAGAAGGGAACTGAGGAAGGGATAGGGGAAGAACAGTGACTTCATGCTTTTTCAAGGCTATTTTCAAACCAACTTTTGCAGAAACCAAATAACAGTAGGTTTATCTGTATTTGATATGGGATAAAATAAATAAAATAATAAAGGAGACAAGTCATCAATTATCCAGCTCAGAGTAAACAAGAGCAAGAAATAAGTACCTCCTTGTGCTTTTCCATGGTGGCATAAAGCTTTTGCGAGAGGTCATTGGACACATTGGGCATCCCTGGTTTCTTCTTGTTACCTCGGCTCAGGCTGCTCTTATTCTTGCTCGTTTTCTTGTTATTCTTTTTCTTTGCATTTTTGCTGTCTCCCTTCTTTCCCTGAAAGTTCAGTGTAAATTTGGCAGTTACCACAATGCTTCAAGTGTGGTTTGTTTTGTTTTGAAATGGTACACAAAACCAATTCTCTCAACTTGAAAGTAGCTAAAGGGAAGTGTTCAGGATGGGAAAGGAAATGACAATTCAGCTGATTCTGCCAGCTGGGGTCTTGCATATCCATTACTGCTTTCTAAATGATACCATTTTCAATTCAAGAAATCCTGATTAGATAGGTACAGTTGACAGGTATGCCAAAAACTGCTATTCGCTTTTACTATGGCTAGATCTTAAAAAGTGTTTTTTCCTTGGGGGGGGGGGGGGGGGGGGGAGAGCGGGGAGTGGTGCGGGAGAGAGGAGAAATGAGGAGACTGCAGCAAATGCTTGTGGTTTTAAAAGGGAGAGAGTAATTCAATTATTTTTCCTTCACCTTTACATGGCAATATCTCCAGATCTGGAAAACATTATCAGGGAAATGTGCATCACAACAGGTTAGGTTTTAATGAATAAACATGTTACTTACTTTCACATTCAGAACACAAGGGAGGGCACACCTCAAATGTTGTGTTTCATGGAAATGCAATGAGGGTTATTTCGCTGTTCCAAGAAATCAATTTTTTTTTTTTTTTTTAAAAATCTACAAACTTACCTTGTTTAAAACTTTATTTTACCCAGGCTCAAAAATCATAAGAAAATTGTCAGTTTGGAAATAGTTGTTGAGATAGGGAGGCATCTTTCAGTGATAAAAGACTAAAATCAATAAATATACATTACTATGCAGGGCATTCACTCTTAGGGAGTATTGTCTTTCATTATTCAAGTGTCCATACTGAATTGAAGAGAATATACTTTCCTTCTATGATACTTCCCCATTAATTACAGCTGAGAAAGAAATATGCTCCAGACTTTTAGCTGTACTGGCTGCTAAAAAATGCGTTTGTCCAGAAACAATTCACCTCTGATCTCACTGCCACATGGCAGACAATGCTGAGTGCAGGACAGGTCGAATACTGTCCGATTTCTAAAAATTAAACCAATCTCTCGAATTTAGATACGATACGCAGCATCTGTAGGGATATGCTCATGTAGTGCATCTGTTTTGATTAATGGAATACAATTCCAAATGACCAATCGCAGTGACTTACATCAGTGCTCTCACTAGATGTGTTGTTTTCCTCCCTCTTACGTTCCTCTTCTTCCTGCTCCAGCTCCTTGATACTTTCCTCCAACACATTTGGCCAGAAGTCACCTTCAAAATACGGCAATTCCTTTGCACTAGTCAACCTATCCTCTGTTGCCTGTTTAAATATATCCTGCAAGGAGGAAGCACATTAGAGATCAATATTGCTGAAAAATGCCACTCTGTTGAAGATTTTCGTCTTGTACCTAATCATAAGAGTGCAAATTCAAGGGGAAAAACCAACACTGCACAGAGGAGACTGATTAGTTGGTAACTGGACTCTGATTGGTAGAGGCATTGCCATAGAGAATGCACCCATTAATGCTGATCGACAGTTAACAACCATTTGATAAGTAATAAATTAGAAAATCACATTAAGAACACATGTATCATTCAGTGCACATGTTCAATAAGTTTACATGGTACAGATAGCATTACTATGCTGTAATGCATAAAATGATGCAGATCTGTTGATCACAAGTCAAACTCAAATCTAGAAAAAAATCCATTTTACCCTTAATATCAACCACAGTTTCTACATCTGAACTGAAAAAAATCCCAGCCATTGTTCTGTCATTTACCAGCACAACAAGTATTTGGTTCAATAAATCATTTGTTCACTCAATTAACTCAATGGTTAGCAGTGCCAATATTTCTTCTAAGCTGTTTGCAAAAAGCCTCAGGTGACCAGTGCTGCTAAATTGTTAAGTTGAGCATAACAAAAAAAGGGGCATTATAGCAACTGACACCAGATGAAACACTGCCAAAATGTAGTTCAATCCTACAATTATGGAGGCAATCTGGATTGTTGAGAGGACAGATGAATAATGTCACTCCCCATGGCAAGTTTTCAATTTAATCTGAAGGAAGTTATGCTCTCTTCTCTAACAGCATCCCCACCCAAGGGACATACCAGAACATTCTAGTTCTGACAATGCAGCACTCTTCTCAGATATGGGACTTGAACACACAACAGCCTTTTTTATTCATACATGGGATGTATGCACTGCTTGTCAGGCCAGCATTTATTGAAGTTCTGAAGAATAACATTAGACACAAAATCAGTATTTGTCTCCACAGATGCTGCCAGACCTGCTGAGTTATTCCAGCACATTCCAATTTTATTTATTGTCCTCCCTGACTGAACCACTGGTGAGCTGCCTTCTTGAAATGTTAATAATTAGAAATGAGAAGCAAGGTTGACACATAGAGGTGTGGAATATATACCACCAGCCATTGGTTCAACTTGTGCTGTAGTAGCCACTTAATTTTATTTAGTTGTTATAAAGAAATGTTTTATATGACTCGACTAATTTTTAAAAAAATTCTTTCATGACATGTTAGTGTCTCTGTTCAAGCCCAAATGCTAATCGTTAATTGGTCTTAAACAGACTGGTTTGCTTGGCCATTTCGGAGAAGGCTTAAGAGTCAGAGTCAATCATAATTGCTATGCTTTGCAGTCACATATAGGCTAATAAGGACAACAGACTTTCTTGCTCAAAAGGACATCAGTGAACCAGATGGGTTTTTCAAAAGGTAATGAGTGTTTCAGCCACCATTACTGAGACCGGCTTTATATGCCATATTTATATTTGAATATTTCCAAGACATCAGCTGTCAGGTGGACTGTGAGCCCATGTCCTCAGAGCACTAGCCTAGGCCTAAGTATTACCACTCTAGTCACATTACCACTGTGCCAGATCTTCCTTAATTTTAACAGTATACAGTTGAGTGCTACTTTGATATGACAACAAACTGCACTGCAATGACAAAAAACTAGCTAAAAAATAAATTTTGGAAACAAATTACAAAAAGACAATGAAGCTTGACTACTAGCGTCATATCTATCTTAGTGGGCACTGAGTGAATGTTCAAATGAGTTTCAAATTCATGACTGGTTCACACAAATGTGTTGTTCCAATTAATCTACATCTGCAATTGCTGATTTCCTCAGTCAATGCCTTATCATGCCTTGGAAAAATAATGTCCAGAAGAACTTCCACTGTCTTCCATCCCGATTGTCGACCAGGTATGGACCTAGATTTCCTGTGAGCGGGTGTTTCATTCTCTCCTTCACTGACGTGATCCTTTTCAATGATTTATTATTAGTTAGTTCACCTTTACTTGCTTCTCACCAAGATAATTTGCAGATACCGAATCAGTTTTCAAAAGCACAATGATGACACCTCTCTAAATTTTTTGTCTGGCCCCATTATCAGACTGCATGCCTGGTATGCCACAATTTCTTGCTTCACTTCTCTCTCCAGATTGGGACAGATTGTTTACAACCCCAGTATCCCATTCTACCTTATGCTGACCTCTGACTCCATTTCCTCTCCATCAATAGACCAGTTTCTCTTCCATTTATAATCTCACTGATCTCTGCCTCTACCTCTTGCGAGATGAAATCCTGGTCTGCACCTTCGTAACCAAAATTCCTGTACTTTCAAATCTGTAAATTCTGGCTCTTCCAAAGTTCTGCTGCCTATATTCTACTCTGCAGTAAGTTCACCTAACATCTCAACACCTGGTTCTCATTACATCCCATACTTAGGCTTCTCACTTAAGTTTACATTCCTCTTTGGGTTTGCTCCTCCATATTGCCCCTCTAAGCACAATGCCCTCAGACCTCTTCAGTCCTTTGACCCTGGTACTTTTTTAAGGGTCCAACCTCCCCCCCCATGATTCAGCAGAGCCATGGGGTATTTCTTCTACTTTTAAGGTAACATCCAGGTCATACAAATGCCAAGCCATCACCATTACCAATAAGAGACAACATAATCACTGCCCCTCGATATTAAATGGTGTTACCATCAATGAATTCCCACTATTAATATCCTGGGGATACCACTGACCAGAAACTCAACTGGACTAGCCACGTAAACAGAAGTGGCTACAAAAACAGGTCAGAGGCTAGAAATACTGCAGCGAGCAATTCACTTCTTGATTCCTCACAGCATTTACAAGGCACAAGTCAGGATTGTGATGGAATATTCTCCACTTGCCTGGAAGGGTACGACACTAACACTCAAGAAGCTTGACACCATCCAGGACAAAGCAGCCCGCATGATTGGCACTACATCCATATACATCAACTCCCTCCACCACAGATGCTCAGTAACAGCAGTGTGTACTATCTACAAGATGCCCTGCAGAAATTCAAAAATCCTCAGACAGCACTTCCCAAACCATGACCATGACCATGACCATTTTCATCTAGTAAGTCAAGGACAGCAGACACATGGGAACACTCACCACCTGCAAGTTCCCCTCTAAACCACTCACCATCTTGACTTGGTAATATATCATCATTCCTTCACTGTCGCTTGGTCCAAATCCTGGAATTCCCTCCGTAACAGCATTGTGGGTCACCCTGCCGCAGGCAGACTGCAGCAGTTCAAGAAGGCAGTTCACGACCACCTTCTCAAGGGCAACAAGGAACGGGCAATAAATGCTAGCCAGCTAGCATTCCACAAATGAACAAAAGAGTGTTCCTACATCAGTGTAAGTTGCAGTTACAACAAGAATTGGTGTGCATCCCAATGGGACACTTGAATTTAGTATAATAATGAAGTCCATGCAAAATACCTTATAATCATGAATTATTCGCTCAGCCACTGCCTTGTCCAACATCTTCTTGTACCATTCTTGCAGCCTTTTGGGCTTGGGGATTTTCTGGTCGAGTGGATGGCAGTGAAAAATGTAATCATCACCTTCACTTGGTGGACAGGCCCAAATGTGCCCTGCTGTGTATCTGGGATAAGAATAAATTATAGGAAGTATAAAGTCAGTGAATTGTTTTATGTGGTTGCACACAGTTCAGGTTGAGGTCACAATGTAAACCCCGGCAACAGAGATTGGTCTCCTTGTAGAGAAGATGCAGGAAAAAGTCCCATGCGCCCACGTGCTTCCAAAGGTTACCTCAACATTTTAGAAAAAAATTTTAGACACCTGATTAGGTGCACAGTTCTATTCTTTGAAACTGATCCAGTATGAGCAGCATGGTGGCTCAGTGGGTAGCACTGCTGCCTCTCAACGCCAGGGACTTGGGTTCAATTCCACCGTCAGGCGACTGTCTGTGTAGAGTTTGCACATTCTCCCTGTTTCTGCATGGGTTTCCTCCAGATGCACTGGTTTCCTCCCACAGTCCGAAGATGTGCAGGTTAGATGGATTAGCCACGGGAAATGCAAGGTTACAAGGACAGGTTGTGGGTTGGGCCTGGGTGGGCTGCTTTTCAGAGAGTTGGTGTGGATGCAAAGTGCAGAATGGCCTGCTTCCACACTGTAGGAATTCTATTATTTCATCTGATGAAAAATTATTAGTTGCATTTACTTAACACTAAGCACTGTCAAAAGCACAAATTACCATCCTCCTGTATTGTTTCCTTTTCTTTCAATAGTTTCCCTCTCATTAAACAAATTGCCACAATCAACATCAAGTAGGAGCATTGTGAAAATAATCAAGATGCAAGATAACCAGTGTCCGAATCTGAAGATCGTGATTTTGGTGCACTGAGCACAGCAGCCTTCCCAAAGTGTACACTTACCCCAATTTCCTTACGTATTCTAAATACCCAATCAGGATTTCATGATAGACAGCTGTTCTCAGACATCGAGGGCGGAAGAAATGTACACTGTCGAGGTATGATATGTACACACGTCTAATAAAGGAAAGAGAATAATTGTTAAAAGCAAAGAAAAAAATTTCAAGCTGCAGTATCCTTCTTTGATGGGTTCTTAGCTCAACATCATTGTTAGATGCAAGCATAACTTTTTTGATATTAAAAGCACTGAATATTATACACCAGACCCCAGTTCAAGTAGTAAATTTGTAACCACAACAAAGTCAGATCTTGCAAGCAAGAAAACAAACACTTAAAAAGTATATTGCAGAATAAGCATGCAATGACAATATGATGATTTGGTCCATAAACCACGATAACTTCCAGTCAAACATTCACCTGGTATTTGAAACACCCAAAACCTTGCTCTTTTGAAAAAGGTACTGATAAATATTAACTAGCTATGCTGTGACTGGAAGTGAAAAGGCAGAAATAATATTTAGGACAAAAGAAAAGCTTAAATGCACATCCATCTCTTTTTCATTGTTCACCCTCACCCATGCCTCGCTCTTCTTCCTTCCCAGAAATCCATCCAAATTTTCTCTTGAACCCATGTGTGTTAAACCTGCCTCAATAATCATCTTTTATAAAATAATGCAAATTTTATTTAACTAGCCCCTTTCACTTCAACTTAAATCATTTTTTAAACCTACGTGCCCTTTGCCATCATGAGCAACTTGTCAGCAATTGGCTTAATGATTTGAAAATCTTGAAAGAAACTTTTGAGTAAATTTCCATATCCCATCACACCTCCATAAACTAAGCATGCTCAAATTCCTGAAGCTTTATTCACTAACTCAAAGTTGAGATTCTAAAACTTAAAGTTTGAGAGAAAAGGTCAGGAGCCGATCTTACATGAGATTGACCATTACTCAAATATTTTATTCAAAACATATGTATACACAAAAAAATTCTCAATGTCTCACCTCATACTCTCAAGTACATGATGTGACATCTGACTGACACTGTAGCAAATAATCATGCAACATTCAAAATTGCTGCTACACAGGCAATAATGCGATTTTTAAAACTAGTGAATCATTGGGCTCACCTCTGATTGGGTGGAGGACAATCTGAACCGTACTCCTGCACGTGCATGCCGAAGAAACATACGTCCACACCATCAATTTCTTCGAAGGCAAACAAAGCTTTTGTTCGATAAGGAAATGACTCTGCCATCTCCCCATTATCAACAAACCTAGAAGGAATACATCAAGTAACTAATGCTTTGACCGAATTCTCTACTTTTGGCAATGGAATGCACCTTCAAGATGTAATATGTATAAAATGAACTTAACTGTAATAATAATCACATTTGTAAACCCTAAGCCAACCTGCAAGATGAACCAAAAGATTAGAACATATTGCACTGTTCCCAACCTTCAGATCTGAATGTAATTGAGGACCTATATAAGACAATGAAGTTCTCAATAATAATTGAAACCTGTAGAATAAGATGGATAAGGCACACAGAAGAACAACATTATCTTTAAAAATTCTCCAATACCAACTGAATTTAAGTTATCACTGATCCACTAGATCAGTGATAACTTTAATTCAGTGTATTGGAGAATTTTTAATTACTAAAATTAGTAAAAGCACCTGACTGGCAAAGTCTGGCTCACTCTTGGTTATATAACTTCATGCATTCAAACCGAAATTAAACACAATATTAAGAACATAAGAACCAGGAGCAGAAGTAGGCCATCTGGCCCTTCGAGCCTGCACTGTCATTCAATAAGATCATGGCTGATCTTTTCATGGCCTCAGCTCCACTTACCCACCCTCTCACCATAACTCTTAATTCCTTTACTATTCAAAAAATTATCTTAGCTTTAAAAACATTCAATGAGGAAGCCTCAATTACTTCACTCATTCACAACCCTTTGGGTGAAGAACTTCCTCCTCGATTCAGTCCTAAATCTTCTCCCCCTAATTTTGAGGCTATGCCCTCTTGTTCTAGTTTCACCTGCCAGTGGAAACATCCTCCATGCTATCTTATCTATTCCCTTCATAATTGTGTTTCTTAGATCTCCCCTCATTCTTCTAAATTCCAATGAATATAATTCCCAGTCTACTCAGTCGCTCCTCGTAAACCAACGCTCTCAACTCTGGAAACAACCTGGTGAGCCTCCTCTGCACCCCCTCCAGTGCTAATACATCCTTTCTCAAGTAAGGAGACCAAAACTGCACACAGTATTCTAGGTGTAGCCTCACCAGCACCCTGTACAGCTGCAGCATAATCCCTCTAGCAATCAAGGACAAAATTCCATATACCTTCTTAATTTCTTTTTAGCACATTAAATAAAATAAAAAATATGTTTGTGAATATAAACAAACAGCAAACTAAAAACCATGTTAAGATGTGTTTTATTTTAAGAAAACCAACAATATGTCACTCAAAAGTTCTATATCAACTGAGTAGCCCTAACTCCAAGATAAGGCAAAAACTTCAGAAGCTTTTGCTGCTTTCACAATTACAAAGAGGACAAAGTACAATAGTCATATTATTAACCAGCTAAAATGCATGTAAATTTAATATTCAGTGGATTCTAAGTAATTCAGAGTTGCATGGTTGCTTCACATCACAGAATTCTTGTCATGTGGGTTCAGGAGGCTTTGAAGACTAAACTGCAAGTGAAAAACTTTTTTTGGAAACAGCAATCTGGAAACCCAAATTATACATTTTGGCTAGTGCATTGGAGCAAAACCAATTACTTTTATCATCATCTCCCAGTTAGTCTGAAGCTCTCTCCACCAACCTACCAATCAATTATTCAGCCAAATTTACTTCTCTTTCAGGCACTTTAAAGATCAGCTAATCCTTACCACACATACTACCTCTGCCCCCCAAGTCCCAGGTTTCAATTTCGATAGAAGCAGCTCTTGATCCAACCATAACCAGAGAATCACTTCAATGATTTCTCTTCTCACTCCTACACTAAACTTGCTTCACCATTTAATAACATGATGGCTGATCCGATGGTAACCAAATCCATATTCCCACCTATTTTACCCCTTTGTTTAGCAATAATCTGTCCATCTCTGCCTTAAAAATATTCAAAGGCTTTGCTTCCACTTGAGGAAGAGTTCCAAAGACTCACCATCCTCTATGACAACTGATAATATTCTATTACATTCCCTAATTACTCGCTTAACCTCCATACTAGCTTTTAGCAATTCATGCACTAGGAAATATAGATCTCTACCTCATAGATCTTCAACTTTTCATCATTTGGATACTATGCTTCCTTTTTAATCTTAGGTCAAAATAGAAAATTTCATGTTCCCAAATTATACTCTATTTGACAGATCTTTGCACACTCAGTTAACCTATCAGTGTCTGGTTTAGCCTCCCCACAACTTACTTTCCCAGTTATACTTCTGTCATCAGCAAATTTGGCTACTACACCTTTTAGCTTTTTCATCCAAATCATTTATAAAAGTTATAAATAGTTGAGGTACTAGCTCCAATCTCCGACACACCACTTGTTACATTCTGCCAACCAGAAAAGGTATTTATATCCACTCTCTGCTTCTTGCTTTACAGCAAATTATCTATCCATGCCAATGTGACACCCGCTACACCATGAGTTTTTATTTTCTGCAATCATCTTTATTGTGGCACTTTATAAAATGCCTTCTGGAAATCTACATCCATCTGTTCCCCATTAACAACAGCATATATTGTATCCTCAAAGGACTCCAACACATTTGTTAAACAGGAGTTTTCTTTCAGAAAACTATGTTGATTCTGCCTGGTTACCATCAACTTATAACAGTTAATAGCAGCTTCTAACATTTTCACTATGACAGATGTTAAGCTAACTAGCATGTAGTTTCCTTCATTCTACCTCCTTCCTTATTTAAATAGAAGTTACATTTGCTGTGCTCCTATCTACTGGGATGTTCCCTAATCTAGGAAATCTTGGGAAATTAAAACCAATGCAATTAAATATCTCACTAGCCACTTATTTCAAGACCCTAGTCCATCAAGATCCTGGCACATGTAAGCCTGTGGCTCCGACAATGTACTCATCACCATTTTCCTAGTGATTACAACTTAGAGTTCCTCACTCCCTTCCATTTCCTGATTTCTAGCTGCTTCTGGGATATCACTTGTATCCTCCATAGTGAAGACAGATGCAAAATAGTTCATTGGCCATTTCCTTACTTTTCATTATCAATTCTCCAGACTCACTATCTTAAAATCTAGAGAGGTTTAACAGGTGACTTTATTGAGGAGTTCAAAAATATGAACAATTTTGACAGGGTAAAGAAAGATATTCAGTTTCCATTACTTGATCTGTCAGTAACGAGAGGGTCGCAATTTCAAGACTGTCAGCAAGAGAACTAGAAGTGGAGAAGAGATTGAACTTCTTTACTCAGTTGTTACAATTTGGAATGCACTGCCTGGGAGAGTGGTGGAAGCAGATTCCATTAGGGGTTTAAGAAGAGAGCTGGATATAGATTTGAAAGTGGTAATTTAGAGGGCTATAGAGGTAGGGCTGGAGAATGGGACTAGCTGGGTAGCCCTTTCAGGAGCTGGTACAGATATGATGCCTTTCCCTCTGTACTGTAAAATTCTAATGATTCTACAAACCAACTGCTATGTTTTTACATCTTTCCTTAAATCAGGAGACAAAACTGCACACAGTATTCGCAATGTGGTCTCCCAATATCCTGTATAATTGGACATATATAACCTTCTATCTATGTTCAATTCTTCTAATAAAGGATAGCATTCCACCAGCCTTCTTAATCACTTGTTGCACCTGCACACTAACATTTTGTGACTCATACATAGAAAATCCCAGACTGCTCTGCACTTTTAAATTTTGCAGTTGTTCTCAGTTTAATAATAATCTGCTTTTTATTCTTCTTCTCAAGTGAATAATTTCACACTTTCCCACATTTATACTCCATCTGCCAGATGTCTACTCACTAAGGGGAGGCAACGGCCTAGTGGATGGACTGTTAATCCAGAAACCCAGATAATGTTCTGGGGACCTGAGTTTGAATCCCACCAAAACAGATGTGGAATTTGAATTCAATTAAAAGTATGGAATTAAGGGTCTAATGATGACTATGAATCCAAGTTTGTTATCAGAAAAACCCGCCAGGATCACCAATGCCCTTTAGAGAAAGAAACTACTGTTCTTACTTGGTCTCGCCTACATCAGACTCCATCCCAAAGCAACGCAGTTGACTCAACTCAGGATAGACAATAAATGATGGCCTAGCCAGTGACGTGAATAAATTAAAATAAAAAGTAACTTTTTTTTCAGTCCGCATCCTTTTAATGTCATCTTGATTTTTTGTGTCATCTGAAATTTAGCAACCATGTCTTTGATCTCCTAATCAAAGCCTTTGATATAAATTGTACAAAGTCCCCACCACGGAACCCTGCAGGACCTTGCTCATTACAACATCCAATCTGAAAAAGGGCCATTATGCATACTGTGTTTTTGGCCAACTGGTCGATATGTGGCATGTTAGCTCCCATCCTGGCACTCCTCTCTACTATAGTGATCTGAATCATTTACAAAGCCATTACAAAGTATTTCCTTATGTCCCTTGATGCCATCAGGTCTCAGATGGGTCAACTGGAGTATTTTTGGCACATAACTGGCTAGGCTAAATCAAGCTGTATGCAACCTCAATGACCAGCAACAAAACTACTAATCAATTATCCTATACAGCAAACAGAACCCAAAAGTTGCCTTCTCTGACACAGCTGTCTTCTTAAATCAATCTCACCATCCCCTGCTTCTTCTAGCTTCACTACTAAGTGCAAGATCCTTTGTCCTACCTTTATGAAATTTGCACTTTCCACTCATCAAAAGAAAAGGTTGAAGAATTTGAAAGCCAGAATCTTCAGGCGAAGTGCTGATCCATCTTACCCTCCTGCTTAGGTCCCCAGCATCATAGATGCTAGTCTTCAGTCAATTCGATTTGCTCCATATTATATCAAAAACATGTAAGGCACTGGATACTGCAAAGGGCATGAGCCCTGGCAACATTCCAGAAATAGTACTGAAGACACGTTCTCCAGAACTAGAGATGCCCCTAGCCAGGATATTCTTGCACGGCTACAACAACAAGAACTCAGCAGTGTGAAAATTGCCCAGGTACATCCTGTGCACAACAAGCAGGACAATCCAACCTAGTCAATTATAGCCCTAGTGTACTTTCAGTCAGTAACAGATGGTGTCGTCAACAGTGTCACTTACACAACAATAACCTGCTTACTGATGCTCAGCTTAGGTTCTGCCAGGCCTAGTGAACTCCATATACTATTACAGCATTGGACAGACATGGACAAAACCTGATCTTGAGATGGGAAGGGAGGGTGACTGCTCTTGACACCATGGCAACATTTGATCAGGTATGGCATCAAGGAGGAAATCACTATGGAATTTCCTTAGGATTGAAGTTTTTTTAAAAAGAAAACCTGTTCAGAGATGTTATTACACACCTCTAGAGCAGATGGGACTTGAATCTAGGAGTCCTGGCTCAAAGCTAGAGATACTACCATCATGCTGTGAAGACCCTTGATCCTTAGGGTAGCGTCAAAAGTTTAACCATCATCAGCTGCTCTATCAATGATCATCACTTCATCATAAGGAGATATTAATTGATGGCTGCACAATGTTCAGTGCCATTCATGACTCAGATACTGAGGCAGTCCATGTCTAAACGCAACGCAACCTGGACAATATCCAGGCTTGGGGTGATTATTGTCAAGTAACATTCATGACTCACAAAGTACCAGGCAATGACCATCTCCCAACAAGGCAGAAACCAGCCAGTGCCCTTGATGTTTCATGGCATTACCACTGCTGATAACATCCTGGGGATAACTGGTGATCAGAAACTGAACTGGACCAACCATTTAATCGTGGTCCAAGAACAGGTCAGACACTGGAAATTCTGCAGTGATTAACTTACCCTGGCTCCCCTAAGCACGTTCATCACCTAGAAGGCAAAAGTCAGGAGCATGATGGAATATTCTGCAGTTGCCTGGATTAATGCAGCTCCAGCAACACTCAAGAAGTTCAAAACTACCCGGGACAAAGTAACCCTCTTGATCGGCACCCTATCACCTTCAATATTCGCTCCCTCCAACAGCGAAGCACAGTGGCAGCAGTGTGTAACATCTATAAAATGCACTGCAACAATTCAGCAATGGTCTTTAGCAGAACTTTCTGAACCTGTAACCTCTACCACCTAGGACGAGGACAGCAGATGCATGAGAACATCAAGCTATATGCTGTTATTTCACTACCTTAGTCACTGAATTCTCCAACAGCACAGTGGGTGCACCTACACCACATGGAGTGTAGTGGTTTAAAGGGAGCTTACTGTCACCTTCTCAAGGGCATCTAGTGACATGCAATTAACACTGGCCAAGCCAACAATACTCTCATCCAATAAACGAACTAAAAAAAATTCTCCACCCCAAGGCAAGCCTACTCTAGTCATGAACTCCTAATCCTCTCCCTATGACCTCTCTCAACTTAATTCCAAACACATTTTGTCCAAAACTCCACTTGTGCTCTCATAACCCTGCTTCTTACCAAACTCTCCACCAAATAACTTGCTGCCTGTTCCAATGCTAACAGCATTGCAAACGGTTTTGTTCCTTAAGCACCAAATACCAAAAATCACCATAATTACCACACACCTCCAAAATTCATCTTCAGTCTCTTTGCCCTTGCAAACTACCATCTCAGCACTATTTATTTTCTTCTCCATTGTCTGACAGATGCGTGCATGTTTTCTACATTCGTGATCATCTTTCCCACATTCTCTGAAGCCCACCAATCGGGGTTCTGACCATGCTGTGGCACAGGTGAAGTTCTAACTGAAGTCACAAATGACATTCTCACAATGCAGTGCAATTCTTCTCCTGCAGCCTTTGACAATGTCAACTGCAAGGCCAGCATCATCATCCTTGGAAAATGTCACAGTATTTATTCTTTTGCCATGACTCCTAACACTCACTATCCACCATTTTAGGATGAACAAGCTTAGTCACAACTCATCCTCTATTTAACAATCCAACTCCTCCCAGTAGGGTCCACGCGGACAGGACTAAGCTCAGTTAAAATGAGTGCACAGTCAAAGGGTACCCAAGCACTATAACAAGCTCTGACATCTCCATCACACAAGTGTCAGGCGATTGCAATTTCCATCAAGACTGAAACTAACAAAGACCAACTTCCCTAACCACTGATATTCAACGGCATCATCAAATCTCCCCCAATAATGTCTGGGAATGTCATTATTAAGTATAAAATTAATAAGACCAACCATGTTAATATATCAATATTCATGAATGAATACTAAAGGAGATAGCAGAGTGCTGCCTGTAGGAGGTTAAATAGAAAGATTCCTTTTGAAAAAGAAAAAATAATTTTACGAGACATCCTATATACCTATAGGGAATCAGTGGCTTAGTGGTAGTGGTATTATCATTGGGTTAGTAATCTAGATGCCAAGGTTAATGTTCAAGTGGCATGGGTGCGAATCCCACCATAGCAAAAAAAAATTGAATTCATCTAAAAAAAATTAAAAAGCCAGTCCAGTGACAACTATGTAACCACTGTCACTTGTCGTTAAAAACTCAAAGTGACTCATTAATTCCCTTCAGGGAATTAAATCTCCCATCCCCTACGCAGTTTGGCCTACATGCAACTCCAAACCTACAACAATATGGCTGACGTAACTCCGTTAGTGGTGGTAAATAAATGCTGGCTTAGCCAGCAATGCCAATATTACGTGAAGAAATAAAACAAGACTTTTCTAACCTATCCTCTTCAATACCCATCTCTTTGAGCTTTAACTCTATTCTCTTATATCACTTCTTCAGATTTGCATCCATGTGTTCCCTCATGCTTCTGTTAATGACACTATAAGAATGCAAGCTGTTGTTGTTGTACAGATATTCAACATGCAACTTACATCTATTTTTGAAAGTTTTGAACTTCAAGTGTGTGCAAAAATGAAAACAGCAATTCTCACCTAGCCTTCATTCCTGGCTTGACTTCCACAGTTTTATCTGAACTATGCACCACCCGAACTGTGCACTCGCCAGCCTCTGGATGATTCTGTCTGCGGAGGAAGTCATTAATACGGGTTTCCAGGTAAACACCTAGTTTAGTGGTTGGTAACCCTAGAAGAAAAGGATTTGAATAAAAATATCAACTACTGCATTTTACTACTATGTTTTTATCAAGAAAGAAAAGGGTTTCAGTTATATTTATTCTTCTATTCCACAGCTAACAGGGCACAATTATAAATTGCTGCTGGGGGTGCAGTAAGACTGGTCACAATGTACTGCATCATTTTGTTTGCCCATGTCTGCTCTGACTTTTAGTCAGCATGACTGATTGCAAAGAGAACAATTTTGAGGAAGATGGTTTCAAGAACTATTAATAATCAAAGTACCGTGAACAAGCATGCTGTTCCTAGCTGCTTAGGAAAAGATACTAATTTTAAAAGGCTACTTATGACTTGTTCAATTCTTCAGTTGGTGAAATTGGCTTGCCAATAACACACAGATCAACAACATTCAAATTCAGTAGTTAATACATGTAAGTTTGCTTATTTTAGCTAAAGCAGCCACAAGGACAAGATTGACCTTAATATTTTTAAGTTTTAGAGAAGAGAGTGCATGTGTCAGATAAGTTAAATAAAATTTCCCAGAACATCTATCTAATTGCTATCCAGTGATCACCTCCTGAGTGAAAGATCAGTTGGGAAGAATCAAACTCAATTACAAGCACTGTGTCGTTCAACAGATTCAGCTGTGGAAGGCTTAGACATCGATACCAATGATTAACCAGACAGTTAATTATACACATAATCACACCTTTTGTACAAGACAGATTTAAAGTAAATGGTATTTCTGAAAAGCAATGGAGGAGGTGGCTCAATGAAGCAAATGGTCTATTCCTGCTCCTTTATTTTCTACGCTTCAGAAATTTTTTCAGTAAATAGTATACAGTTCTTGAAATTTGCCTAGTTTTACAATATTAAATTATATTGAATACTGAGAGTACTTACTTTTTGCACAGAATTTATTTTCTTTTCTTGTTTTCCCAGTTTTCTTTAAACAGGGATCACAAACAAAACTGAAAAAGGGAAAAGAAAACCACAAGATCTTTAATGTATAAACTGACAATCTAGTTTGATGTACATGTTTCATTTTTGACTATACTCCCCAATCATTACATGCATTCCTCCAAAGGGACATGGCACTGAAAGTACGCACAATGTCAGTGCATCTTGGACTGGATCTTTTGAAATGTAAAAAAATTTTTGTAACTAGTTGGGAACCAATCCAGTGGTGCTTACAAGATGCAAGGCAACTAGCTGACCATCATTTACAAGTATCTCCACAACTCTGCACTCCTGCAAAAAGGTGTAGAAATTGGGTCAAAACCTGCTTTGCAAGACTTTTAACTAATGATATAATTAATTCTGTCCCAGATGATTTTATACAAGTAGTCTACAAAAGGTCAGGTTCCAAAGCTTCTGGCATTGGTCTACTGCAGACCATCACTAGAAACATCAAAATCCAAAGAAGGCTGGCTATCTTCAGACATTCTCAGCTTTGCCAATTACGGATCCTCAAATAGCAACCTGTTTCGGTTTCTTGTGCCCTGCTCCTGATAAGTGCAAATCAAAAAACTTTTGACTTAATATCTCCTTTTAGCAGCGCTTAAAGATCAACCTCAGAGGCTGTATTAAGACCTGTAGGCGCTACAGAACTTTGTAATCTCAGTCTAGTTCTACGAACAAACAGGCATCAGCATTGTTTTCAGCATCACAAAGTGCATGATTAGTGTTTTGGTCTAGTTACTGCAGCAAATTGCTTCAAAACATCTATCCTGATAGACATACACGGACAAAAAGAGACAACTAGACTTCAGGAATAAAAACAAATCAATTTTTTTCTCCTTCATTTTTTAAAATAGTCTTCTAGTTTGGCAGCTCGCCCAAATAGTCATCAAGACAGTATCAAGCTATCATACGACAGAAGACATTGTATCTTGGTTTGATGTCACTGACTCCTGCTGGGGCATCTGGTGACAATGAACAACATGAATAGGAATGCTTTTGGAATTTTTCCTTCCTAACCTAAGTGAGTGAAGCACCTCTGCTGCTGATGTCATTGAGGTTAGGGAGGTCAACATAGACCAAGGACTGAATCAGAGATGCCCTTGGGTATACAGGTCACCCATATCTCGCTGTAACTCATTAACGCAATGAAGGGTTCTTTATGTTCAATTTCAATGGCAATGATCTTTTTATTTGCAGAATAACTTACCCAACTCTGTTATGATGAATGCAAAGATAATTCTGCGCATCCGTATTAAACTTACAACTTTTATTTGCAATGCAACTCACCCTGAGGGCCAAATAAGCTCGTGGTGAAGGACACAAATTTGATGCATTTTCCGACCACATTCAGTACATTCAACGAATCTACAGAGAGAAGCAGCAATTATTAACAAGCCAAGAGTGCTACAGTACATGCCTCCAACATGTTGTATTAACCAAACTTTGCCATTACAATTTCTCCATCAAACTTATTCCTGGCTGGCCAATGCTCTGCAACTACAAAGCTGAGAATAAGAAAGTTTTTTATTAAGGACTTGGTCTCACTGAGGTGGCTTCAGGTCAATCCACATCCAACAATCTGCTATGAAAAGGGTGCTCACATTTTGGGACAATCCACAACATTCTAAAACAAACTAACAACATTTCAAATTAAATATTCTGCAATACTCTGCATAAGGAAAAAGTTCAACATAGATCTCAATGTTAAGAGAGTCTTTAAAAAAGTCCAGCAGCTGGATCCATATCTTTGCAAAAATTAGTCAGTTTTTCTTTGAACCTTATCCTACATAACAAGTCTTGCTGAAGCCTGCCTGTTTATGTGATATATTGTTTACAGACAAACAAAATGGGTTGAAAACAATTCATGAAAATTCTGCAAATCCTTTGACCCACATTAATAAAAATGAATTCATAAGTTTCCAACACAAAGTACTTTTAGGATAATATGCTTCCCACAGGGAACAAAGTCCATTGATCTGATTTTCACTTGTTATGCTTCCTGGTTAGATCAGGTGGTACAGGAAAACAATATATGGAGGTGGGAGCATCACAATCACAAGAATTATAGGGACAGGATGGTTCTAGACCATCTTCAAGGTAATAAGTGATAGGACAATATCACCTGCATCCCCATAAAGAACAAATAACAGAACATAAAAGCAATTACATTTCAGGGTCCAGTGTATCATTCTTCTTCCTTGAGAACTGTTCCTTAGAAATAGTCCTAATAAAATGAAAGCACATATTATAGTAGGCAGCAAGAGACAGAAATCACTTGTAGAACCTTCTATTGCCAGAACACCTGTATCACATCATAACTAACTGCATTTGTGGAGAATTCAAAATTGATACCTTTTGGCAATTTCTATATCACCCTCACACATTCCTAAAATAAACAACTGACCCAAATTTGTTTCTTGTTATACAGAAGTCAAATAGTTTTGATATGGTGGTGATACTTCTTGTACTCAAATCCAAGTATCTTGACATCAGGGAACTGTTAAATATAGAATACATTCTATCCATAATGAAAACTTACATAACCTGCATTCTTCAGCGATTTACAATTAAACAGTCACCAATTTTAAATCCCTGAAAGAAAGCCAGAGAGTACACTTACGTTTGAGGCTGCGTTGGGTCATCACCTAGAGAGACAGTTTCTCCCTGGATCTCATTGAAACATTTCTCACAGAAGTGATACCTGTTTAAAAGAGGATAGACATATTTGGAAAAGACTATACATGTACAGCCAAGTGAGCACTAGTAAAATAAATTGGTCAAAGTAAAAGGGCCATGTTAAAAAGGCGTCTTTTAATTTTTTTTTTCTTAAAAGCACTATAACAGCTTAATGAAAAAGAATCTTTGAGGGAAAAGGTAGAAAGCAGGAATAGCACACATCATCAATTTTATTAAATTTAGTTTTTCAAAATTAGCATATGATTAAGACAGACCAGTATTTTAAAAATTTGCCCATAATTATAGGTTGATTATTCAGTAGAGAAAATGATTACGCTATGCTTTTAGAGTATAAAACAATCACATTATTAATTTGGAGATATAATCAATATCTGCTTGATTAACTTTAACTGACATGATCCTGTCACAGTCTATATGTATGAGATACTCTTAAATTCTGCTCGGTAAACAAGCAATACAATGCTGTTCCATCAGATTATTTTGCGATTTCCTTAGGTTACTCATTTACTTTTTACTGTTACTGTACCAAATTGCTTCATCTTTGCAGAACTTTCTCAAACACATTTAGACAACAAATTAGCTTCTGTTGGAATCATAAATGAAATACTCAAGAAATCTATTTCTTCCTACCTTCAAGACTAACAGAACCTACATAAGGTCACTAAATAACCTAAAGCTATTTCACATAGCAGTACAAGTTACAAAGGATATTTCACAGAAATAGATTACTTGGCCCAAGCAGTTCCAGTCTATTATTTATACCTCACTCAAGTCTCCATCTATCTTTCCTCAAGTAAGTCCACGTTTATAACCATCTATTCCCTTCAACTTTGTCTAGTTTCCTCTTGAAACTGTTTATACTATTTTCTTCAACTACTCCCTGCATTAGTGAGTTCCACATTCTGAACCGAAGTATTTTCTTCTGAATTCTCAATAGGTTTTCTTGGTGACTATCTTATATGGACAGTTTCTAGTTAGTCTCTTCCCCACTAGAGCCAACTTCAGTATCTGTACCCACGATCAAAATTTTTCATAACGCTGGGATTCACATTGCCCTGACCAGGATTACGATGATTCGGTGGTTAGTGTAGGTTTTAATAAATGGACAAGATTTTTTTTATTAACCTTTTAAACTTTGTAAGGTTTGGTAAAAATCAGCAAATTCAACAGATTTATTTTTAAAAAATACTGTTTTGCTGATTGATCTGGAAGCCACAACCTCACCTGTTTTGATAACTGTAATAGGTAGCATCCCGAGGGATTGTACACAACTGTTTTCCATAGCAACAGAGGGTCTGCGGTGAAAATTCCAGCTTTAAAGAACAAAAGGAAATTATTACAACTTGTGCAACACTTTGAAACAGTTAGGAAAAAGGTTGTTACTTTCCGCTGCTCAAATGCCACTGAATGTCAGAACCTATAACAATCGTTTCAACATTGTGCTTTAAAAGAAGCAGTGTCAGCTGCTGCCAAATACAAATGGAGCTCCGTGTTGCAGACTTACGACAGCAGGATTTTTGCAATGCCTTTAACAGAGATAAACATTCAACGATTTCAGACGTAGGTACTGCGGTAATTGGAGGGCTTAAAGACGAGGCAAATGGGGCATTGAGGGTATAATCGACAATACTTTGTAGAACAGGATTTATTTCCGAGGGTGAATATTAAATGAAGTGGCATTGAAATAGATTTGGGAGATATGGACTGAGAGAGATACAAGGAAGTGGTCAGAGATTTTGAGAGTAGAAAGAAGGTAGAATGGAAATGGCAAAGTGCAATGAATATGGATTTTAAGCATAGAACATGGGGCAACATAGTGGTTCAGTGATTAGCACTGCTGCCTCACAGTGCCAGGGACCCGGGTTTGATTCCAGCCTTGGGTGACCGTGTAGAATTTGCATGTTCTCCCAGTGCCTGTGTAGGTTTCTGCCAGGTGATCACCAGCCCAAAGATGTGCAGATCAGGTGGACTGGCTATGCTAAATTGTCCCTAGTGCCCAGGGATGTGCAGGCTAGGTAGATTAACCATCATAAATGCAGGGTTATGAGGATTGGGTAAGGGGCTAGGGTTTGAGTGGCATGCTCTTCAGAGGAGCAGTGCAGACTTGATGGGCTGAATGGCCTCTTCCATGCACTATACGGAATTCTATGATAGACTGGAAGGCACCAAGAGAATTCAACTGTTTAGTTCCCTTACAATCCTGCATCACACCCTTAGGTGCCTACTTAATTCATTAAGAATTTCATATTTTAACATTTGTCAATTTCAACCAATAAGAAATAACTACCTGTTTATTTCAGCAACAATATTTCCTGCTGAAATCAACGGTCAGTGAACTGAATAAGATGGGTTGAGCATTGTCTTGGAGGATAGAGAGATCAAAATATTGAAGAAAGCAATTACGATAAGAGTAATTCAGAAGGAAAACAGAAGATAGCAATGCATCATCACAACAGCAATGGCATAAGACTTGCACTTCAATGTTTTAGTCTTAATTGCGAAACAATGTTCCTCGGCTGTGGACATTTTCTTACAAATGGTGCTTTTTAACAGAATGTGAATGTCTGAGAAAGTCAGCATTTATTGGCCATCCCCAATTATTTCATCTTTAAACCTTTGAAGTCCATGTGGTAAAGGTATTGCCACAGTGCTCTTAGGTTGGAGTGCCAGGATTTTGATTCAACGAGGAATGCGGATATATTTCCAAGTCAGAATAGTGTTTAACTTGGAGAAGAATCTGCAGGTGACAATGTTCCCATACATCTGCTACCCTCATCTTTTTGGATGGTCAAGGTCACGAGTCTGGGAGGTGCACCCCAAGATGAGCAGCTGCACTGCAGCTTGTAGACAGTAGAGGAAATGAGTGTTTATAGTGATGAACAATGCATCATTCAAGGAGACAATTTTGTCCTGAATGGTGTGGATCTTCTTTAGCGTCATCAGGATTACAGTCGCTTATCTTAACTCCTGAGTTGGACTGTATAGATGGTAAAAAGGACTGAGTGCTAAGTGGTAACTCAGAATTCCAAGTCCTTGACATGCGCTTGCAGCCACAGTACTGGGGTGACTGATCCCAAACTGCAGAAATATAGAAAACATCACCACTCATTATGAAAATGCCTGATCATTCAACTCCATAGCCTGTTCTCAGGCTCCCCATATCCTCTGATCCTTTTTGCCCCAAGTGTAATATCCAACTCCTTCATAAAATCATAAATTTGTTCGGCCTCAACTGCTTTTGTGATGCACGCTCACCCGACTCCGGATGAAGAAATTTCTTCTCATCTCAATCCTAAAAGATTTACCCCTTATCCTTAAGCCATGACCCTTGGTTTAAATTACCCCATCATCAGGAACATCCTTCCTGCATCTGCCCTATCTAATCCTGTTAGAATTCTGTAGGTTTCTATGAGAACCCCTGTGTTCTTCTAAACTCCAGCAAATACAATCAGAACCCATTTAACCTCTCTTCATATCAGTCCTGCACCCCAATCCAGTAAACCTCCAATACAGTCCTTCAATAGCAAGAACATCCTCCCTAAGATAGAGTCCAAAACTGTAAACAACTTTCCAGTGTGTTCGATTGTAACTGCACCAAGACAACACTGCTCCTTTACCCTAATCCTCTTGCTATGAAAGCCAATATACCTTTTGCCTTCTTGACTGCCTGCTGCACCTGCATGCTTGTCTTCAGTGACTAGTGTATGAGAATACCCTGGTCTCAGTGCATATTCCCCTCTTTCAATTTATAGCTATTCAGATAACACTCCACCATCTGTTTTTGATCCCGAAGTGGATAACCTCACATTTATTTACACTATACTGCATGTGCCATGCATTTGCTCACTCAAATAGCTGGTCCAAATCTCACAAACATTTCTGCATCTTCCCTGCAGCTCACCTCATTTGCAAATTTAGATGTTACATTTAGATCCCTCATCTGAATCATTAATATATTTTGAACAGCTAGGGTCCTAGTATTATTCCCTGCAATATCCTACTTGTCACTTGCCTCTTGCCTGCCAGTCAGGAAAGGATGTGTTTATCCCTACCCTTTGCTTCCTATCTGCTATACAGATTTCTATCCATTTACATACACTACCCAGACCCTTGTACTTCAATTTTACACACTGATCTCTCACATGAGACTTTGTCAAAAGCCTTTTGACAGTCCAAATAAACCACATCCACTGGCTGCCTTCATCAACTCTGAGTCCTCGAAGAATTCCACTATTTTCCAAGTCTTCTGCTATTAAATTTTTTTTTAATAATGGATTCTAGCATTTTCCCTGATGACATCAGACTGACTGGTCTATAATTCTCGGTTTTCTCTCTGCCTCCCTTTTTAAATAGTGATTACACGAGGTACCCTCCAATCTGTAGGAACTGCTGCAGAGTCTAAGACGACTATCAATATATCCACTATTTCTATGGCTACTTCAAGTAGTCTGGGATGTAGACTATCAGGGCCTTGGGATTTATCTGCCTCCAATTCCATCATTTTCCCCAACATCATTTCCCTACTAATACCAATTTCGTTCAGTCCCACCCTCTCATGAAACTCCGTATTCCCCAACGTTTCTGGGTATGTTATGTGTATTCTCCGGTGTAAAGACAGAACCAAAGTGTGCATTTAGTTCGTGGGCCATTTCTTTGTTTCTCATTATATATTCCCCGGTTTCTGACTATACAGCATCTACATTTTCCTACACCAATCTTTTTCTCTTCACATAAAATTAAAAATTTCTATTGTTATGTTCCACACAAGCTTATTCTTGTACTCTCTTTTCCCTTAATCAATCCCCCTTTCCTTTTTGGCTTAATTCTAAACGGCTCCCACTTGTCAGGTCTGCTCTATTTTTCTAGTCAATTTGTACACCTCTTCCTATGATCTAATGCTAAGTAAAACTTCCCCTGTAAGCCATGGATCAGCCATCTTTCTTGTTCTACTTTTGCGCCAGACAGGAATGAATAATTGTTGCAGTTCACCCATGCTCTTTTGAATATTTGCTATTGCATTTCCATCAGCATTCTTTAATCTATCATAGCCACCTCACACCTCATTATTTTCTCTATTCAGATTCAGGATCCTAGTCTCAGAACCAACTATATCACTTCTTTCATATTATGCTTGCCCATCCTTAAGAGGCCTCACACAACTAGATGGCCAATTATTCATTTTTCATTACATTATACCCAGACTGGGATGGCCTGTTCTCTAGTTGGCTCCTCAATGTATTGGTCTAGAAAAACCATCTCGTATACAACTCCAGGAATTCCTCCCCTATGATATTTTTACCAATTTGATTTGTTCAAATTATATGCAAATTAAATTCATCCATAATTACAGGTGTTTCTTTGTTGCCTGTTTAATGCCATTCTCGACGTCACCATTGCAGTTTTGTGATCTATATACAACACCTACTAGTGTTTTTTGCCTTTTGGTGCTTTTCAGCTCTAACATTCAAATCCCACAACATCAGAGCTAATATCCTTCCTCATCACTGCATTAATTTCCTTCTTAACCAGCAATTCTACTTTCTTTCTCAACTGTCCCTCTTAAATCCTGAATACCCCTGGACATTCCCATCCCTGGTCACCTTGCAGCCACAATTCCATAATCCTGACAATATCATATCTGTTTTCATCAATTTTCCAAAATTAATTCATTTACTTTATTGTGATGCTCCATGTGTTAAGGCACAAAAGCTTAAGGATTTTCTTTTTAGCGTTATCTGTTCCATTCCCGTTATTTTTCACTGTGGCCCTATTTAATCATGGTTCTTGATTTCTCTGCCCATTACTTTTCTTATTTACCTGTTCTTGCCCTCGATTCCCCTTCCTCTGACTCCATATATAGGTTCCCGTTCTCCTCCCATTTTAGTTTAAACCCTCACCAACCACTCTAGCAAATACTCTCAGTAGGATACTAGTCCCACTCCTGCCCAGATGTAACATGTCCAGTTTGTACTCTGCCACCTCCCCCAGAACCAGTCTCAATGCCCCAAGGAATCTGAAACCCTCCTCCTTGCACCATCTCTTCAGCCATGTGATCATCTGATTTGTCCTGCAATTTCTAGTCTGAGTAGTACATGGCACTGGTAGCAATCCTTAGATCACTAACATTGAAGTCCCAATTTTTAACTTCCTTCCTAACGCCTTACATTCTGCATTTAGGACCTCACCCATTTTTCTTTTAACCCATGTCGTTTCTCCCAATGTGCACCACGGCTGCTGACTATTCATCCTCTGCCTCCAGAATGCACTGTGGCTGCTCTGAGGCATTCTTCACCCTAGCAACATACTACCCTGGAGCCTTGTTTGCGGAGACAGAAATGCACACCTATTCCCCTTACAATTGAACGTCCTTTAACTACTGCATTCCTGCACTTTTTAACTCCTCCCCTGCACAGCAGAGCCAGCCATGATGCAATGAATTTGGGCGTTGCTGCTTTCCATTGGCAGGCCATTTCCACACAGCAACATCCAGAGCAATACATCTGTTTTGCAGGATAATAAACATAGTAGACTCCTCACATGCTGCCAAACCTTCTTGCTTTTCCTGTATAAGAGCCATTCCCTTCCTGCCTGTGGACTCTGAGCCTGCAGTGTGACCATCTCTCTGTATTCGTTATCGACAACAGTCTCCATCTTGTGGATGCTCCAGCATTCCCAACTGCTGCTCAGCTCTGAAATCTGGGCTTCCAGGAGCAGGAGCTGGAGTCACTTCCTGCACACATGCTGGTCCTGGGCTCTGGAAATGTTTTGGCTTTCCGTATAGAGCAGGAAGAGCGCACTACGGCTTTGAGCTCTCCTGTTGCATTTGGACAGTACAGGATTATCTCAGAAATGTTTCATTTTTGAAGGGACAGTGGCAAGAATAGCATTAGAATAAAAATGTAATTTGTTATCAAGTTTTCTGAAGTCATATTTTGGGCAAGTAACAAGCTCAATTATAGAAACCTATAGTTCTTTCATTTGTGGCTTTTAATAGATTGTTCTTTTAAGAGTAAGGGATTATGAAGTCTTGTGTAATAAATCGCATTTTACTTATTGATCTAGAGACCAAAGAGTCATTGCTCATTCAGAAATCTAAACGTCTGGAACATACTAATGGGATACTCCAAAAATCGGGACAAAGTTTGACTTGGAACAAGCCTGGGGCTTGGAGCTTGGAGGAGCAAATTGAGAGAACAGGTTGCACAAACTAAGTTAGCAGATTTTGTCTACAAAAGGTAAAAAAGAGAGTCTATGATTGGTTTTTGTGCCGAGTCAGGGAGGGAAAAATTTGGCCATAGGAAACTCTACTGCTGATTTCTACTCAGCAACCCCTAGAGAGCAACTGTGTGCCTCCTTCAGTCTCCATACTGGCAGATTCCCCCGCCACCCACAGTTGAATACCCTGCTGACATCTTTTGTGACTCTGAAGCTAATAACGTCTGTTCAATTGAGAAGCAAGGGCTTTGTCCTTGAAGCTCTCTCAGAGGAGGAAAAGAAAATGTGAATAGAAAGAAGGAAAATACTTGAGAGGGAAAATCGTCAGGGACCAACCTTTCTACCACAGCAATATCCCAGATTTTGCATGACAGGGTCAATCTCCAGCTCAAAGACCTCTGCCAGCTTTGTACAGTACTTATACACACGTGATGTCTTGCGGTTGTACAGCCAGGCATTGTTGAACATCAACCAAATGTCATCAACATACTGCCATGGCTCCTGGTACTGGCCAGTATCCAGCTTGCGCTTGATTGTAGACAAGTCCATCGGTGTCTTTACAATGTCGAAATAGTCCTTCAAGAGAAATAAAAACCAAAGTTTCAGTTGTTTAGCAAGCCACTTAAGATGCTACAATGGGTTGGGGGTGGGCAATATTATTGCTTACAATGTAAGACCTTCCAAAAACTCTATAACAAGTCATAGCATTCCCAGTAGAAGGGCCCAAAATGATTCAGTCTACACCTACTCGGGTTAAAAATGCAAATATTGGATATCTAATATAGAAACAGAAGTGGATGGATATGCACAGCAGGCAATTCCCATTTGTAAAGAGAAAGTCCAGTAATAACACTGGGGTTCCACACTCTTTACCATAACCAAAGGATGAAATGCAACTCGGTATCTTATATGAAACAAACAAAATGCTGTAGAAACTCAGGTCTGGCAACAAAGGTGGAGACAAAAACAGAGTTAACAGTCGAGTCCAGTATGATATTAAGAGTCATAGCAGACTTGAAACTTTACCTCTACTTCTCTCCACAGAAACAGCCAAACCATCTGAATTTCTCTAGCATTGTGCTTATTCCAGATTTCCAGCATCTGTAGCATATTTTGCTTTTGATCTAGGCATCTTGTATGTGCCCATTAGAGCTGTTGAAAAACCTGCTGTGCATGTCAGTGTTTTCAGTTTTTGTTTTATCCTATAGAGGTGCATAGCAAAGTCTGATAACATGCATGAGAAGGAACTTGCAGTTTACTGAAAAAAGGTCACAGGTTTGCAGTTGAGGCATATGGAAGATGTAATATTTTCTACTTAAAAACACAATAAGGTTCCAGAATGACAGGCAACAAAAACTAGTTGAACTTATTCAATCATCATAAACCATTTCTACATGACTGGCTGATTCAAACATTTTCCAGGAGAAAGACAGATAAAGTGGCAAAATGATAAACTCCAGGTTTCTAAAAAAGCAACCTGGTTTTGGTAACACCCAATATTATCTAGTTTAAAAAAAAAAGGAGCGTTTCCTATAACTAAGTTTGCTTTTCACTTGGTCAATACCACAGAAAAATCATGTAACAAAAATCTCTGGAAAAATCATGATTTGCATATTGCTGTGACCTGGGCAAAGCTGGCTAGGCCAGCATTTACTGACCACTCCTAATTGCCTAGAGGGTAGTTCAGGGCCAACTACATTGGTGTAGGTCTGGAATCACATGGAGCTCAGACTGGATAAGGATGGCAAATTTCCTTGTCAAAAGGACAAGTGAACCAGATGGATTTTTTTTTAAAACAACAATCAACAGGATTACACAGTCATCATTAGCTTTTAATTCCAGATTTTTACTGAATTGAAATTTCACCGCCTGCCACAATGGGATTCAAACCCATGTCCCCAGCACATCAGCCTGGGGCTCTGAATTACTAGTCTAGTAATATCATCATTACCATGCTACGGCCTCCCAATTCGTGCGCACAAGAGCCCTGATCTCAGTTGTTAGAGCTATGCTGAGAGGTGTAAGAAATTATTATTGCAATCCTTTCAGATGTGATTGAAAAATAGTATGCATACGATTCAAACATCGTCACACCACACTTACAGGAATACCCAGTTGCTGAGGATCCACAGGTTGCCGGAAAGGAAGTGACTCAGGGTCCTGACGATAAAGTGCTTCCAGTGTCGGCATTAGTGCCTGCCTCAACTCTTCTGGCTTGAAAACTAAACAGAGTGAAAAACAAAAGTCATCCCATTAAAAGGACACCTAGTGACTAAAAATGACTGCTGTAACAAATAATTTTGAAGAATGCTAGTATTTCAGTGCTTCAATTTATTCTTCCCACTTCTACAAGGATCTCATTAATCCTATTATTTAAAATTCAGTTATTTGTATCAAAACTATCTATTTCAGCTCTGTTCACAGACTAACAGAAAAAGTGCACAGGTGATTCAATGCAGTTCTAGGAGGCAAAGTGTGACGAAACAGGGACACGATCTTCATTCTCTCCCCCCAATTTCTGGTATTCCTGTCGAGTGATTCTAAGGACACTTGATTTTAACTGGGTAAATGAACAGGTTTTAAATATGTCACCATTTATGCCTAGTCTCTTGATGCCTTCCTGCCAATAAAATTCTCAAAAACAGGGAAATCAGTGGCACAAGAATCAAATCATTTTGCTTACTGTCACAGCCAACTAGCAACAGAGGAACAAGGAACAAGAGTAGGCCAATCCGCTCTTCAGTAAGATCATGGCTGATCTGATCTAACCTCAAACTGACATTCCTGTCTAACCACTTTCTTAGCAAGAAGCTACCTTTACCTTAAAAATAATATGTCTTTACTTCCAACACCTTTTCAGCAAGGGATTCCCAAAGATTCACAACCTTCAGAAAAAATTAACTCCATCTGTTTTAAATGGGTGACCCAGATTTTTAAACAGTGACCCCTAGTTATAGATTCCCTACAAGACAAAACATCCTCTCCACCTTGCCCCTTTCAACAGAGCTCAGGATCTCATGATTTAATCAAGTTGACTCTAACACGTGTAAGCTCTAGCAGACATGAGCCTACCTTATCTGACCTTTCCGCATAAGACAATTTTCTCTCTCTCTCCAGGTATAAGTAGGCTTCTAGTATTATATTATCGGTATTATATCAATAGTAGAAGGTGAAGTTTCTCTGGGCTGCCTTCAAAGCATTTACATTCTTCCATAAATCAGAAGATCAAAACTGTGCATTGCACTCCAGATATGGTCTTAGTAGTGCTACATATATCTGGAACATAACCACCTTGCGTTTTTTTATTTTTTTGATTAAACTCCCTTATGTTATTAAGCAGAGGTTGATCTCCCACTGAGAACTAAAACTGAAACACCCAAACAGGAGCACCTTGCCCTATAATCTGTAAAATGAGTGCGAAGTGATGTAACCTGCCTTTCAGCAACTTCTAGTGGCTAAATAAAATAAATCCTGACCCTCACTTTAAAATCAACAAGTAACTATTTATTTACCTAACTAACTGTGAACAAACTAAACTAAACTAAACTATGAACAAACTGAATAAATCCCTTCTAACGTCTAACTATTCATAAATAAAGCAAGATTCTAATGGTATGCTGTTCCAATAAATAGAAGTTCCAATTTTATGAAAAAAAAATAGATTTTCGTCTCTCGAAATTACTGCCAGGTTACGTGTCTTCCAGAATATTCTGTGCCTTCTCTGATGATCTTGTCAGGAATATCAACTAGTTGTGCCTTTGGTTCTGTTGTTATTTAGATGATGCTTTCTCCAAGACATAAGAGGAGGCTGTGAGAGTCAGACTGCCTCTCAAGCAGAGGGTTGTTAGCTCTGGGGTCTTTGTTCAACTGCCCCCTTCTTTTCATACCCTTGATACACATCAATATTTCTTACAATAGGATTGGTCCTATGTTGTCAAAACCATCAGACTTATCTTTAATAGGTTTTTGGTATCTAAGTACCTGGTTCAAATTAACTGACTAAATACAAAAGCCTGTTGTCTTGGTAAAAACTGCTGCTTGGCCGGCTAACTGTACGGCCTTTCGAAACAAATGTTTCAATTCGGGTGCTCTCTATGTACTTACAAATTTTCAAGCTGCTGCTCATCGACATCCATTTTAAATCTCTAAGCACAGAAAAAGCAAATAATCTTTTAAATGGACCACACAATGCTACCCCCCTAGCATTTTACAAACACCAATTCCAAATCTCCTGCCTCCCAATCCACAAGCACTCTACCAATTTTGCAACACTTACAACTGGTAACATTCTCTTCACTTTTCTAATCACTTGCTGTACCTGCATATTAACCTCTGTAATTCATACACAAGGACACACAGATCCCTCTGCACCTTAGATTTGCAATCTTTTACCATTTTTTTTCATTCTTCCAGCCTAAATGGACAATTTCACATTGTGACCTTATACTCGATTTGCAGGGCTTTGCACGTTCAAAATATATCTCTTTTTGTAGCCTCATTATATCCTCTTCACAAGCTATTTTCATACCCATCTCTGTGCAATCAGCAAACTTGACAACCATATCTGTAGTCCCTTCATTCAAGCCATTAATATAAAAATTGTAAACAGTTGACAGGCCAGCACTGACCACTTGCCAACTTGAAAAAGACCCATTTATACCTACTGTCTGTTTCGTGTTAGCCAGCCAAGCTACTATCCAAGTTAATATGCTACATGTTATGCACGTGCCTATTTCCTAATTACCTTGGTCGTATCACTTCTTCAAATGCTTTCTGGAAATCTAAAAACAGTACATCCACCTTTTATCCACAGCATTTGCTACATCCTCAAAAAACTCCAAATCACTAGTTTAAGATGACTTCCCGTTCATAAAAATCTCCCTGATTACCTTGAAGTGATCTAATTACACTACTATAATCTCTAATAGTGGTTCATGAAATTTTTCCTATGATAGATGTTAAACTAATGGACTGTGGTTGCTTTCTTTTCTCTCTTTGAATAAAGGAATTTACTTTGCTATCTTCCATTCTAAAGGGGTCATCCATGAATGAAGACAGTTCTTGAAGATCAACTATCTCACTTGCAATTTCTTTTTAACACTCTAGGATGACATTCATCAGAACTCAAACATTTGTCAGCCCCACAGCTCCAACAATTCACTCAGTACCGCTTCCCTGCTGATTGTGATATTCCACAGTTCCTCCCTCTCTCCCTTCCATTCCATTCCCATTTTTATCACAGCTCCTTAGACATTACTTGTATCCTCAAGGCGTAGTCTTGAGCAACGACATACATTTACAAAAAGTCTGTCCATTGGATCTGGGAATTCAAATTACAAGCTAATAAAAGGACAGATGTCAGACAGCTCATCATATTTACTGATGAGTGTTTTGAACAGATTTAAATAAAAGTAGTGAAAATGAAGGCCCTGGAAGGTATGTGGTTGCAAGGGCCAGCATCTTTTTGAACTGACGTGTTGAGTTACCACCTCTCATTTATATATTTCCACTTAGGCAAATACCACCATTTAGTGAGCACCTGACCCCACCAAGTGAAAATGATAATACATACTCTTCTTGCGTGACTGTCCACTGGCAGGGGATGACTGAGTTGCTAAGCTTGTGTTATCATCTTCATCTTTTGTTTCACCTTTCACCTCTGATTTCTTCTCATCTGCCTCCATTGGCTCCTGTTTACACTCTTCTGCTGCAGGTTCTTCTTTTATCTGCAAATGATAGCCAAAAAATTAGATTTTCACTTTTGTTTCTTGTGCATCCGCACAGCAAGGACTGTGTGTATGCACGTGTGGGTATAAGTATAATGGATTAACTGCAAACCATATACCTCGCCTCTAAACCAGACCATCCAAGTTACTAAATTAATTCTAAATATGACTCATAAATAAAAAAACTCTGATAACCAGTCTCTAATTTTAGAAAAGTGTTAAAACTGACTAGTATACTCTTCTTCTCTCAAGAAACTGGTTCTCATGGTTAATTGAACATATAAACAGATTGAAAATGAATTTAGACCGAATATTTGTGAAATACTTAAAATTACGAAATCTGTGGTATGACATCCAACATCTGATAAATTTTTAAAAATTGCAATTGTACATTACAATGTAGTAATATAACTAAACAATATTCAATTTTTGTTTATTCTGTATTTAAACAGAATGCGAGATTTGTAGAAAACAAAATAGTGATCAACAGCTTTGATTAGAGGTTTAAAATTATCAAAAGCAAACAAATTTTGTTTTGTACAGTTACAAAATAGAAGTACAGGAAGGCGAAAACTCCAATAACAAACAGAAAAGCTGCTCTAGCAACATCTGTGGAGAGACAGAAACAGAGTTAATGCTGGTCTCGAAACATTAATCTGATCCTCTCACCACAGATGCTACCCGACCAGCCGAGTCTCCAGTACTTAGTTTTCCTTTCAGATCCCCAGCATCCACAGTACTTCTGTTTGAAAGAAATGAAGTTTGATTCAGAAACTTAGCCTCTCCGCCAACCCAAACATAGTGGTTTGGACAATAGGGAGGGTCCAGAGCACAAAGTCATGCAAAAAAAAAAAAAATGCAATTTACCAGCAATCCAATTTACACTGTGTAAATTCAAGTGGAACAGAAAGCCCAAAAATTAATTAAAATTTCAGAGACAATAAATACCGTTGATATATACACGATGATTAACTAAGTTTTCACCATCGCACATCTTTCTATCATTCAATTCCATTAAAAACGATTTTAGTTAATACTGCATGAAAAATTTCAAAATTGCATGTGCCCATGTAACCTAAAATTAGGTGCTTTTGTACAACTAAAAAAAACAGTAATCATGGCATTGTTTACATACTCAACAAACAAGTACTGCATCGTTTAATCTGCAGATTGGAGATTCTTGCGTCTTATTTGTCTACAATAAGAAACAATTATGTGCAAATATACAATTTATGATAAACAAAACTGAGTTAGCATTTTGCGAAGCAGTGCATGATCAATTTGTCATGATAAAACAGGCAAGTGGACGCCATAATAATAACAGGGTCGGCAATAGCTAACCTTGCTTGCAATGCTCACATTTTATGAATGAATTTTTAAAAAAGGAAGTTTTCACAGGGACCATGCAAAACTCAAAGTCTGGTACTGGAAGTGGTCTTGTGCACCTCAAATTGAGCACTGGTGTCCTAGATTACAAGACCTGCCTATTGTCAAATCTATAGTTACTGCATGGCTCAGATCAGCAGAAAATGGGAATTGTAAAGAAACAGAATTTGGAAAAGAAAGATTCTTAGCATTAATGAAAATAAAAAATTTTGAATAAATGTAGCTGATTTAAGGAATAAAATTCATTTCTCACCTCCTGCCTTATTTCTTGCTTTGGTTCCACGGTTTCTGGCTCAGCTTCTTCCTCCTCTTGCTTTTCCTCCATCTTAATGTCAGACACTGGTGCCTCAGGGGGTGGCTGCTGAGAATTTGTGTCTGTACTGCTAACTGACGCTGGGGTCGACACGCGGCCATCTGCACTTACTGCAGATTGTGAAAGCTAAAGAAAATCAAATAGACTGATCGGGTCAAGAAGTAAAAAGCCAAAAGTTCCACATAATGGAATAAGATCAGATGTTAAAAATGGAGCAAAATGCTTGAATTTAAAAGCTAGGTTGTAAATTTTGAAAACAAAAAATTGTTCAGAGGATCCAGCATTGATGGGTAGGCTGGGGTTCTGACGAAGGATCACCAGGCCTGAAACATTAACTCTGATTTTTCTTCAGAGTTGCTGCCAGACCTGTTGAGCTTTTCCAGCAATTTCTGTTTAACGCAGGAGAAGTGTGAAATGATGTTCTTTGGGAGGACTAATATGGGCAAACTACAAATTGCACAGATTTTGAAAAGTATATTTTTTATTCACTCATGGGATGTGGGTATCATTGGCAGGACCAGCATTTATTGCTGATCCCTAGTTGCCCTGGAGAAGGTGGTGGTGAACTGTCTTCTTGAACCACTGCAGTCAATGCGCTGCAGGTAGACCCACAACGTTGTTGGGGAAAGAGTACAGGAGTTTGACCCTGACTCACTGAAGGAGTGGCAACATATTTCCAAGTTAGGATGATGAACAGTTTGGAGGAGAATTGGCAGGCGGTTATATTCAAACATACTTTTCTACCCTTGCAATAGAGTCAAAGTTGTACAGCATGAAAACGGGCCCTTTGGTCCAACTTGTCCATGCTGATCAGATATCCCAATTAATCTAATCCTATTTGCCAGCATTTGGCCCGTATCAGTCTAAACCCTTCCTATTTAAATGCTATAATTGTACCAGTCTCCACCACTTCCTCTGGCAGCTCGTTCCATACAGACACCACTCTCTGTGTGAACAAGTTGCCCCTTAGGCCCCTTTTAAGTCTTCCAACTCTTACCTTAAACCAATGCTCTCTAGTTTTAGACTCCCCTGCCCTGGGAAAATGACTGTGGCTATTCACCCTATCCATGCCCCTCATGATTTTATAAACCCTTATAAAGGTCCCCCTTAGCCTCTGACACTCCAGGGAAAATAGCCCCAGCCTATTCAGCCTCTCCCAATAGCTCAAACCCTCCAACCCCAGCAACATTCTTCTAAATCTTTTCTGAACCCTTTCAAGTTTCACAATATCTTTCCTATAGCAGGGAGATCAGAACTAAACACAGTATCCCAAAAACTGTCTGACCAACTGTCTGTATAGCCGCAACATGACCTCTCATCTTCTATACTCAATGTACTGAAACATCGTGGGTCTAGCTGCAGCGCATTGCCTGCAGTGGTTCAAGAAGTCAGTTCACCACCACCTTCTCCAGGGCAACTAGGGATCAGCAATAAATGCTGGCCCTATCAATGATCCAAGCAAACCAAATACCTTCTTCACTACCTTATCAATCTGTGACTCCACCTTCAAGGAACTATTGTTCTTCTAGATGGTAGATTCTAGGTGCTGTCTAAGAAGCCTTGTTGAATTTCTGTACTGCATCTTGTAGTTAGTACACACTGTTACTATGAGCATTGGTGGAGGAAGGAGTGAATGCACTTGTGGTTTCAATCAAGTGGGCTAAGTCACAGATGGCTTCAAGCTTCTTGAGTATTTTTGGAAAAATACTCATCCAGACAAGTGGCAAATATTCCATCACACTCCTGACTTGTGCAGCAGGATTCCAAGTCCCTCTCCTGTTTTGAGAGTCAGGGTGCTTATATGGCTAGTCCATGTTCAGTTTCTAGTCAATGGTAACTCTTTCCCCCAGCAACATTGAGGGATTCAGTGATAAAATGCCACTGAATGTCAAGGGGTGATGGTAATATTCTATTGTGTTGGAGATGCCTGGTATTTGTTTGGTACAAACGTCACATGCCATTTGTCAGCCCAAACCTGGACACTGCCAAGGTCTTTCCACAGTTGGGCATGACTATTTCAGTATCTGAGGAGTCACTGATACTGAACACTGTAGTCATCTGTGAACATTTCTGATCTTATGATGAGGGGATATGAGCAATGAAGTAGCCGAGAATGGTTGCGCCTAAGATACTATCCTGAGGAAGTCCTGTAGAGATGTCCTGGAGCGGAGATGACTGACTTCAACAACCACAACCATCTTCTTTTGTGCTAGTTACAAATCTTATCAGTGGATAATTTTGTCCTGACTCCCACTGACCCCGGTTTTGCTAGGGCTCCTTAATACCACTCTACCAAATACAGCTCTGATGTCAAGGACAATCACTCTCACCTCACTCTGGAATTCAACTCTTTTGTCCATGTTTGTACCAAGGCTCTAATGTGGTCAGGTGCTGAGTGGCCCTGACAGAACTCAAACTGTCAGAAAGCAGATTACTGCTAAGCAAGTGTTGCTTGCTAGCACCGATGACATCTTCCATTACTTTATTGATGATGTAGAGTAGACCGATGCAGTAGTAATTTTCTAGATGTGTGCACACAACATAACTGGGCAACTTTCCACATTATTGGCTAATTGCAATGTTGGAGTAGCTTGGCTAGGAGCATGGCTAGTTTGGAGCAAAAATCGTTGGGACTATTGCCAGAATGTTGTCAGGGCCCGTAGACTTTGCAGTACTCGGTGCCTCCAGCTGTTTCTTAATATCATGAGGAGTAAATTGAACTGGTTGAGGCCTGACACCTGCAATGCTGTGGTTCTCCAGAGAATGCCCACTTGGCATTTATGGCTGAAGATTGTTGCAAATGCCTCAGCATTGTGTTTTGCACCAATGTGCTGGGCTCTCCCAAGTGAAGGTGGGGATATTGTGGATTCTACACCTCCAGCGTGTTGTTTAATTGTCCACCATCGTGCATGGCTGGATATGGCAGAACTGCAGAGCTTGGATCTGATCTATTGATAGCGAATCGCTTAGCTCAGTCCATCACTTATTGCTCATCCTATCTGGCCCACAGGTAGTCCTGTTTTCTAGCTTCATTAAGCTGACATTTAATTTTCAGTACACCTATGAGGCTCCCAGTGTGCCTTCCTGCACTCGTTGTTGAATTAGGGTGGATTCCCTGGCTTGACGGTAATAGTCAAGTAGGCGGTGTGCCAGGTTATGAGCTTACAGATTGCGTTGAAGTACGCTTCTATTACCACTGATGGCCCACACTGCCTCATGGATATGGATTTTGAATTGCTAGATCTGCCTGAATGTTATCCCATTAAGCTTGGTGATAGTGCCACACAACACAACAGAGTTATCCCCACAGTAAAATGGGGCTTTGTCGCCAAAAGAACTTGTGCAGTGGTCACTCTTACCAATACTATCATGGATAGATGTATCTGCAGCAGGAAGACTGGTGAGGAGGAGGTTAAGCCTGTGTTTTTCCCTTTGGTTCCATGACCACCTGCTGCAGCCCCAGTCCAACAGTCAGATCTTTTAGGATTCGACCAGCTCGGTCAGTAGTTGTTGCCCAGTCATGTTGTGTGCGCACACATCTGGAAAATTACTACTGCATCAGCCTACTCTACATCATCAATAAAGTAACGGAAGGTGTCATCGTTGCTAGCTTTTCTTGGTGACAGATATTGAAGTCCCCTTTCCAAGAGTACATTCTGTGCAAGAGTCTGAAGTACTGCATTCAGCTTTGGACACAATCTCAAGATGTCATAATGACCCTGGAGACGTAAAATGAAGACTCGAGGACTAAAGGGTTCAGTGCAAGGAACAGTCGCATAAACTATGACCCAAGATATTCAAGTTAATAAAGGGATCTGATAGGGTAGATATAGGGATTATCTCCTCTGATAGGAGAATCCAGGTTAAAAAATGTCATAATCTTTAAGTTAGAGCTAGTCCACTTGAGCAGAATTAGGAATTACTTTTTCATACAAAGACTAATGGAAATCGAGAACATTCTCCACGAAATGGCTGCAGATGTTGTGCGAATTGAAGTTCAAGGCCAGGTTTAGTAAGACTTCTGCTGGAAATCAAACGATAAGGAGAAAAGGTGGTGAACGGAGCTGAGGTACTTCAGCCACGTTCTAACCAAATAGTGCAGCAGGATCAAGTCAAATGGTCAACTCCCATATATTCAGTGGCTTCTTTTTAATATGCAGAGCATAACAAAGTTCTATAGCCACCTCAAGTACTGAAAATTGCAGTTTTGCATTGAATTTTTTAAAATTACAGAATTGTAGATGAAAACTGAATACATGAATGAATTTAGAACAAAGCCATGCATTCTGCTTCATGATCTCTGCTACTCTACTGAAAGAGAAAATTTCTATAGCACAGAGTAAACAAAACAAAGCACAGACTCCAAGTGCACTTTTGGGCAAGTAATTAATGCCTTGAGGTATACTTTATTTCAAATGGATGCTGTTCTGGAGTACACGTGCTTGCATTTGAGAAAGAGATAGAAATAGACACACAGTGGGGGAGTTGTTGCCTATAGTCATGTACTGTGCTTGCTCTTTAACTTTAGTGCCTCACCAAAACCATGGCTGCAACAAGAACCATGAGAATAAATTGGTCTATCACCTTCACAGGGCATATTGTCCTGTTTTAAAAGTCTCAGGTCGAGTGACCCTTCCTCAGAACTCTGAGTTCTCAGGAGGAGTCACCGGACCCGAAACATTAACTCTGTTTTCTCCTACACAGATGCTGCCAGACCTGCTGAGCTTTTCCAGCAACTTTGTTTTTGTTCCTGATTTATGGCATCCGCAGTTCTTTTGGTTTTTATTGTGTTAAAAGTCTGCTTGTTTTAGCCAATGTTGAAAACATTCAGAAATTAGAACTAACAAAGGGAAAAAGGTAAAGTCTTCATAGTCCTACATGGTAACCTCAGCTGGTGCAGTAAATGTCGGTCCGCGTGACAAATTGGCCAAACCAGCCAACTGAGCTAACTGGCTGAATAAAAATTCACACACTTCACTGAAATATGCTCAAGAGAAACAGTGAAAAATTCTTAATTATAAAAGCAACAACAGCTTTTATAATAAATGAACAGCTGTTCATTTGTAATGCAGCATTTCACTACATTTTATAGCAGCACGTGACAAACATTTCTCAAATGACAACTTCTTGACTGCATCTGGAATCACATCAATTACCTTCACCAAAAAGTTATTACAATTACTTACAAAAATTACTGTTTTCTGACCAACCAACTTTAAAACTGAAGGCTTTCAGTGGAGAACAGAAATGTCTAATAGGTACTGAATGCGATAAACACACTCAGATCAGACATGGTCAAATATACTGCAAAGCTTCAATTGTTTGAACCTGCTTTGCATCCAACCTCAGAAGAATATGCCCTCACTGTATTAATGGTAACATAACAATTATCCAGACAAACCATTCTTGTCAACTCTCTGCAGTCAGACTGTCAACTCATGTCAATGTGGTGAAGCAACTGGATGCAGAACCACTAAGAATTGAGTTGACACTGTGCAAAATTACACTGGATTTATACAATCTTAAAAAAATGAACAGATCCAGTATTTTGGAGGGAAATGTTAGACTAATTAAAATGCAACCAAGACAGACAAAGCCTTAAAAGGTGTAAAGCCAAGCGCTAACAAACTGTCACCCAGTCCCCAACGCATGCACCTTTTTATACATCCAGTCAGCTCAAGGCTTTAGACAGGCTACAGGGCTGTCAACACTTTCAAGAACAATTTAAAAATATGTTAACAATTAAAAACACTTTTTAATGCTCTTAAAACATACTCACTGGTGTAGTGGGATGTTGAGACTGTATCGGTGCAGTAGGCGTAGGGGTTGTAGGGGTTGCATTTTGCTGCTGTGTTGACGGGGGTAGTGACGGCGGCTGTGGCTGATCCCTCTCTCGCTGCTGCTGCTTCTGTCCAGCTGTCACCTGGGGCTGTGGAGGGACTGGTGGAGGAGGAGGAAGCTGCTGCATTTGCGGTGGTGTCTGAACTTGAGAAGGAGGGGGTGGCATTGTCTGGGGCTGCGAGTTAGGGGACGGTGTCTGTTGCCGCTGTTGAGGAGGAATGCTAGGTGGTGTCTGGTGAGGGGTAGGTGTGAGGCTTCTTGGACCAGGGGATGGGGAGTTTTGATGAAGGGAAGGCTGAGAAAGAGGTGGCGGGCAGTTGAACTGAGTGTTCTGGGCTCCTGTCTGCATGGAAGCAGAGCTGTTTACAGGTAGTGAGGAGTTCTGTGCCTAGCAAGAAAACACAGTGATAGAACCATTAACATGATGTATTTTATTTTAAATTAGCTGAATCAAATATACCAGACAGCTATACAAAATGCCCAATGTAGCCATAACCTATATTAGATGCAAACATAAAAGACATTGTTCAGTATTGTGAATTTCTAAAAGCAGCATAAATTAGTTGAGTTGAGAAACATTTATGGTCAGTACAACAAATAATGTAAATTCAAACACAAGATCAATAACTGACAGAATGAAAGCACAACTGTCAGAGAAGCAACATTTACTACTAAAAGGCAATAGAAAGTTGGATATACAACTTTACGCATACAAAAGGATAAAAAGATGATCAAAAAGAAACATACAATAAATTAGCTTTTTATGATTCTTTATGTTTCGTGACCGATTGCTTTATACCACTAAGTATCTCCTATGTCCTTGCCATTTTATCAAGGTTCTCTCTCAAAACATGGTTGTCACTGAAGTGGAAACAGCAAACTAAACTGAGTGATACACCAACCAGCCTTGTAGACTGAGTCGACTGCCAATTCAACAATGGAAACAATGGTTATTTCTGTGACATAATCCTCCACCTTATTTTCACTTGGGTCCCTAACTGCCATCAAGAAATATCCATCAGATGGATTCAAGTTGCAGTTTGAGCGATGGACAGAATGAGCTCCAGCTAGCCATAAGTGAAAATTGATCCACTTTAAAGTAAGTTTGAAACTGAAGCCATCATTTTACATGGCTAGTGCATGTTTGGTAAAGGCAAATCCAAGGGTTACAACAGATGGTATGCTGTGGACACTGCACTGTGCTTAATAACAAGATATAGATTTGATCATTGCAAAGATATTTCCACCGATTGCTGATTGACAAGTTAACAAAACTAGTGCAACCTTTTAACCAGTGCTTGTAGTTAACTTGGCATGAGTAATTTAAAGAACTGACAGTTGTTTGTATTAATTTAAATCTAAAGATCCTACACTGAGACCCCCATCAGTTGCTGGATTTCAAATATTACTCAATACTGCACGACATCATTTTACGTTCAATCACCAAATTAAACATTAGCCCAGACTAAAGACAGAGGAGTTAGAAGAAACATAGATAAATACCGGAGACATGTCTGGCTGGTTGCTGGCCTGTGTCATTGTGGTGCTGCCAGTGTTCATTCCAGGAGAAGACACAGGAAATTGACTTGGAGACAGAAACTGATTCTGAGCAGGATGCTGCGCAGCCATTGGCTGTGCCATTCGGGAAGCGGCTAATCCCAACTGTGCATAAACAGGACACACTGTTGTAAAATCATGGATCACAAAACTGTCACTCTTTCTGAAAACTATTCAGATACCTCTTCCTAAATCTACAAAAATTACTACTTGACTTTAAAGATATTACAGTGAGAGTCACAGCCTGGTAGAAGTCAGTGCCAGGGCATTGAGGAATAGTGAAATCCTTGATGCTCAGACATTGACCTCAGCCACATGGTACCATTCTGTTTCAGTTAATATTCAATTATAGTTAGAGGTTTACAGCATGGAAATAGATCCTTCAGCCTAACTTGTCCACGTCACCCAGTTTTCACAATTAAACTAGTCCCATTTGCCCAAGTTTGGTCCATATCCCTCCATACCTATCCCATCCACGTACCTGTAAAATGTTTCTTAAACTACAAAACTGTACTCTCCTCCACCACTACTACTGGTAGCCTGTTCCAGACCCTCTGATAAAACTACCCCTCTAGACCTTTGGTATCTCTCCCCTCTCACCTTAAACCTATGCCTTTTAGTTTCAGACTCCCATTCCACAGGGATAAAGTTGCTGGCTATCTACCTTATCTATGTCTCATGATTTTACAGACCTCTATAAAGGTCATCGCTCAGTCTCCTATACTCCAGGGGAAAAAAGTTCCAGCTTATCCAACCTCTCCTTATAACTCAAACCTTCCAGTCCAGGAAGCATCCTAGTAAATCCTTTCTGCATTCTCTCTGGTTAAATAATATCCTTTCTATAGTACGGCAAACAGAACTGTACATGGTACTCCAAATGTGGCCTCACCAAAGTCTAGTACTGCTGCAATAAGATGCCCCAACTCCTATACTTGATGCTCTGATCGATGAAAGCATGCTGAAAGCCTTCTTCACTTGCCTCCCTATGATTCCACTTTCAAGGAGCTGTAAACCTGTATCCCCAGATCTCTTTGTTCTATAACACTCCCCAGACCCGTACCATTGACTGCATAAGCCTTGCCCTGGTCGAACCCCCAAAATGCAACACCTTGCATTCAGCTAAATTAAACTCCAACTCCATTCCTCAGTCCACTGGCCCAGTTGATTAAGATCTCACTGTATCCTCCGATATCCTTCTTCACTGTCCATCACAAATGGTGTCATTCACAAATTTACTAAGCATACCTCCTAAATTCTCATTCAAATCATTTGTAAAGAAGATGAACAATAGCAGATACAGCACTGATCCCTGCTGCACGCCACTTGTCACAGGCCTCCAGTTTGAAAAACAACTGTCTACCACCACCCTCTGTTTTCTATCTTCAAGCTAATTTTGTATCCAATTGGCTAGCTCTCCCTGGATGCCATGAGATTTAACCTTATTCAATAACCCACTACATGGTACCTTGTCTACATGTTGCTTGCTAAAGTACATCTAGTGCACTGCCCTTATCTACTTGCTTGGTCACCCCTTCACAAAAGTCAATCATTCACGAGACACTATTTCCCACGCACAAAGTCATGCTGACTATTCCAAATGAGTCCTCGTCTCTCCAAATGCCTATAGATCCCAGCCCTCTGAATTCGTTCTAATGATGTACCCCCCACAGACATTAGTCTCATCGGTCTGTAGTTCCTACACACCTCCCTGCAGCCTTTCTTAAATAATGGAACAACATTAGCCACCATCCAATCTTCGGGCACTTTATCTGTGGCTGTTAATAATACACATGTCTGCTAGGGACGCGGCAATTTCCTCACTAGTCTCCCACAAAGTCCTGGGATACACTTCATCAGGTCCTGGGGATTTATCCACCTTAATGCATTTTAAGACTTCTAGCACCTCTTCTTCTGTAATGTGGACTCTCTTCAAGACATCACTATTTATTTTCTCTCAAGTTCCCTAGCATCCATGCCTTTCTCGACAGTAACTACCGATGAGAAGTATTTATTTAGGATCTCACCCGTCTCGAGATGACCTTGTTATCTTTAAGAGACCTTATTCTCTACCTAGTTACTCTGCACCCCCCCTCCCCTGTTATGTATTTGCAGAATCTCTAAGTATTCTCCTTTACCTTATCTGCCAAAATCATATTGTGTGCCCTTTTAGCCATCCTGATTTCTCTCAAGTGTACTCTGACAACTCTGTACCCCTCAAGGAATTCACTTGATCCCAGCTACCTATAAATGTTATATGCCTCATCCTTTTTCTTCACCAGAGCCTCAATAATGCTAGTCATTCAGGGTTCCCTACTTCTGCCAGCCTTACCCTTCAGGAATTCTCAAACTCACTTTTGAAAGCCTCCCACTTACCAGATGCCCCATTACCTGCAAACAGCTTCCCCCAGTCAACCTTTTAAAGTTCCTGTTCAAGTTCATCAAAATTGGCCTTGTCCCAGTTTTGAACTTGAACTTGTGGACCAGGCCTATCCTTTTTCGTAGCTATTTTAAAACTAATGGAATTATGGTCACTGGTCCCAAAGTGCTCCCCCACTAACACTTCCATCACTTCCCTGCTTTATTTCCCAAGAGGAGATCAGGCTTTGTCCCTTCTCTAATAGGGCCATCTACATACTGCATGAGAAATACTTCCTGAACACACAAATTTCTTTCCATTCAAGCCCTTAACACTATGGCAGTCCAAGTCAATGTTAGGATAGATAAAATCCCTGACTACTACAATGCTATTATTCTTGCAGCTATCTTTGATCGCTTATTTGCTCCTCAATCTCCTGCTGACTGGGGGATGGGGTGGGCCCTATAGTGCTATGCCATCAAAGTGATCTCCCCCTTTTTATTTCTCAGTTCTACCCATATAGACTCAATGGACAAACTCTCAAGAATGTCCTTTTTCAGATCTGCATTGATGTTCTCCCTAATAAAAATGCAACTCCCCTTCTTCTCTTACCTCCTCTTCTATTCTTCCTGTAGCATTTGTATCCTGGAACATTGAGCTACCAGTCCTGTTCCTCCCTTAGCCATATTTCTGTAATAGCTAAAATATCCCAATGGTACGTATCCATACATGCCCCGAGTTCATTTACCTTATCTGTCAGGCCTCTTGCATTAAAATAAATGCAGTTTATTCCAGACTTCCTCTGCTTCCTGCTGTGCTCCTGCCTGCCCTGTCTAGTATTAGGATTATCAACACTGCCATTACTATGTAACTTGCTCTCATTAACTTCTGTAATATCCTGAACTTTCTCTTTCAAAACTGGAAGGAAAGCAACTTTTGTCCTTCTCACAGCAGTTAGAATGCAGTACAAGCAAATGCAAAAAAGGTGAACATGGAAAAACTTCTTTTCAATTAAAAAGCTGTTTAATCCACAAATCAAGCATTAGGTTGGCAGTAAATTGATTGACAACTTGAATTTTTTTTGCAGTTACAAAGTATCTCCTAAAATAAGAGAATTAAACAAAAATAGCAGTATTTTTAAATCAACTTATTATTAATTACCACAGGCAGTTTTTAAATTTGAGGCCAATGATTATAGCAACTTCCAGTTCCAATCATTGTTTGTTACCCTTTTTGCACAAAATGTCAGTCTCCAGGTTTGTTTCTGCAGCAGGTGTGAATGAAACATTAAAACAGAGATGGTCAAGATCATGTCAAGGACGCCAACATCCCAATGACTGATTTTATTACTTAAAATTTTAATCCAGTTCCTTTGCAAATGCTTGGCATAGCATAAATATTTCAGTCAAAGCTAGGTCTAAGTACCAATTCAAGTTAGCTAAGCATAGATTAGAAACAATTCTCAAACACTAATTATCTGGTCCTTAGTCTTCATAATTTGTGAGCAAAAACAATACTCATGTGAGGATGTAATTATTTGTGATGAAATCAGGTTGCTTACGATGCGTTTTACTTGAAATGTTTTACTGAGAGTTGTGTTAACCGAGATTGCGCAAACTGTACCTGGTTCATAGGTCCTGCTTGCGTCATCTGCCCAGGATGTGGCAGTGGAGGGTTTAAACGTTGCCCTAGGCCAGCCATCTGCATGCTGCTCATCTGTGAATATTGGTTCATTCCTGGATTAAACAGAGTTTGAATAAAATCATTTAGTAAAAAGCACAAAAGTTTTTCAAACTATCTAAAACCAATGAAAATGGGTAACCTCTCTTCAGGTAGTCACTGAACACGTGCTTTTCAAACTCATTGAGTGATGCTCATGCCCTCATTTTCTATAGTGATGCTTAAAACTGATACAGCACCATCTTAATAGTAACTGTACCGAAAAGTAGCATTTTTCACATTTTAGCACTCATTACTGCATAAAACAAACTACCTATACAGAAAATGTGAGTTAATCAGCTGTTTGATACTCAATTCATCATTTCAAATTTCTCCTATAACCATCATCATCGAAAAATCAGAACTCAATATGGCCTAAGCAATACAAGCTTGCAATCACAGATCGATATCATAGTGTTTTTCTAGCAACTCAGAAATCAACATTCAAATCCCACTACAGCCAATTATGAAACCGAATCCATAAACCTGGTCATTTGGTCCACCACCAGAAAATGACCATATCTGCCAGGCTGTCATAAGACAATTTAACTACCACCTTTCAAAGGAAACCTGCTTCTGTTACATGGCCTGGTCAACTTGACTTCAGTCCCAAACTACATGGCTGGCTCAGGTGATTATTATTTATTCTTGAGAATATGAAATTCTAGCAACATCACAATGTTTAACATATTAACACATTTATTTACCGGAAAACATATCCATGCTAAGAAACTAGCAATTCATGACATACATCTTTTGTAACATTTTTTTTTAATTCAGATGTGCACTAAACTTGACCAATAAAATAACTACTCTGTCTCTCCTCCTTTGTGCATCTTAGATAGTTGTGTTGTTCCATCCATTACCCTAAACCCCAAAATTGAGGCTTACAGCTTAGATATTTATAAAGGTCTGGTTAGAGCGCAAGGGATCAGGCCGAAGTGATATTTTCATGTTCCTTTAAGGGCAACTAGTGCACAATTCATAATCCATTCATACATTAGCCTTTACAGATTAATAGTGTTGCAAATCAGGCAACTGTCATTTAGCTATAGAATGAGGAATTACAGCTAAAGTCATGTCTACTATCAAACTGCAATGCATCACCCATTAATGTTAGTGGAATGAAGCTGCTGATTGGAAAACAACGTGTTTGGCATTAGTAGTGATCAGTATAACTAGATTACCCTGTACACATGAAATACATTTTGAAGTTGAATTTTACCACTTGGAGTCTGCATCCGGTTCATGATCTGGCTTGGTACATTTGGCCGCATAATAGTCGGGTCAGAAAGCGGGCCATCTGAAATGCAACAAGATTAAGTTTAAATTACATATAGATATCAGTACCTAACCGAAGCAGGAAATTCCTCTGGTACCATCAAGGGTTAGGGTCAGCGAATCACTGAAGCAAAACAACTATTAATCCTTTATTTCCATATTTCACTTGTATGGTTTCATAATCCTGAATATGGTGCTATAATAGGCCCTCTAACACAACACTTTCATTTAAACCTTGTTTTGCTTCAGAAGATGAAAGACTGAGTTCACACATCTATTCACAAGCCAACCTTTTTAAAAAATTATTTCAGATTATCCACTGCAGGAATAAAGGAATAATTTCCAACGTCCAGAAGTTGCCTTCATCTACCATTGGTAAGATGCATGCCAAGGATGACTGCCCATCATTTAACTCCAATCACTGAATACGTATGCACTGGGAACAAACTTCTTCTGTGATGGCTCATCACGAGTACTTCTAATCTGGCCTCATTCACAACCCCTCTTTCCATATAACAGAAAGAGGGATAAGTATTCTTCTTGGACATATATGCATGAAGGCAAAATATGACTTGGCCATGATGTCCCCTTCCTGTGGTCAAAAAGACTGTCAACAATTATTGCCTAGGCTCACACAAATAATTACACTTTTTCTAAGTTGCTGTAAGTGTCAACTTTGTAGAATTGCACCAATGCAAGAGTCAGTATTTTGAAGGAGGCGACGGTTGGTGAAGAATTGGAAAAACATAAATAAATATCCACAACATATGAAAAATAATGAATCTCTCACTGTCTCATCCTGTGCCTTTACAAATCTGATGCCATTTCAGTAAGTCATCTTACGATTGCTAACTAAAAGCACAATTCCTAAGGCCACACAACCAATTGTTTGATTTTCATTTAACAGGAGACAGGAATCCCAAAGATGGTTCCACAACTTTGCAGCAAAAGTGAAATGGGAGTTCAATATTGTTATCTGATATTAGACAAAGAATAATTTTAATTCTGATCCCACTTTTCTGATGAATATACACCATAACTTTGTATGTTTGTTCACCAACGCCTGATAAATTGTAACTGTTCTTTAATCTCTCCCCTTCTCTCAAAAGGTACTGGCAGACAGTATCACAATACTGATACAATATTTGGGTACCTTGTCTTATCACAATTTTTAGATGCTAGATATATAGTTCTAAGAGTTAAAGCGATCAAAGTGTATGCGGAGAAACCGAGAACAAGGTAGAACTGGATGATTAGCCATGATCATACTGAATGGCAAAGCACTCAAAGGGTGAATGGCCTATTCCTGTTCTTATTTTCTATGCTTCTGTACAATTATCCAGATTGTAAATAGTAACTATTTAACTGTAGTGTTAACACTCTCAAACCACATCTGGTTGCAACCTGACATTCACAGTAACTCACTTTTTGGAAAGAATCCTTAAATAACATACTCGACTGATCATTTTTCCTTCAAATGCAGAGTCTCAACTACCACTGCAAATGATACCAGCTCAGTGCAGTTTGGAAATTAAACGTCAATAAGTTAGGAAAGAGTGACATGCCATCACCCCATTAGACAACCTGGTTTGACAGATTTAAATTAATGTCATTAATTTATTGAACCAATTAAATACGTCCTTAAGTAAATAAAAGACACCCAAATAGGTATACATGCAATAAAGTTGTAGTCTGAATAGTCAGTGTGACCAAAGGTAGACGTGGTCGGTAGATTTATTAGTGCTCTTTAGTTATGGTTAAGCTACAACACTAGGATAAAGAAAGAAAAATCTGTTAAATTCCTTGATGCTTTTACTGAATGTGGCATCAACAAATGCTGCATCACCCATTACATTTACATTTACATTTTAACACACACACACACAAAAATAAAACGGTTCCATACTTGGGGGGAGTCCGGCTTGCAATTGAGCCATGCTTGGGGATTGGGCTGCTCCTGTTGGTAACATTCCACTTTGGTTTGGCATCACACCCTGCTTCTGAAGCCTGGTGCGTCGCTTTTCTTCCAGTTCCTTCTGAATCTTGTAGATTTTCTCAGCCAGCAGATGGTAATATTCTGCCTAATTTTTCAAAAGTTGAAAAGGTTTTTTTTTTAAAAAATAGCAGTGAGACAATCTGATGGAAACAAAAGAATATCCAGTAACACAGGGCAAGAAAAATTAACCCAGGTTGCTATTGGGATACATTCCAACGGAGAGCAAGTGAAGATGAAAGTTAACAGATACCTTGCTTGCTACCAATGGATATCGGAACAAACTCCATCTAGACTAAACTGCTTTCCATTTTTATCTGTTGGCAGCATAATTGCCTGAGCTTGTCATTTTGATATTGTCTGATAAATATAAACAAAGAATTTCTAATTTGTTTGACACTTGGTTTGGATCCTTCCACATGACTAAAAAAAAAGATTGGCTATCTTGGTTTTGTAATTTTTTCCTGAGAGATTGATGAAATACTGGAAGTAAGCTTCTATCTATTTACTTGGCAGTTACTGTGTTATTTAACTATATTTACCATACTATTAGCTCAGGTCTCCTTTTAAAGATTGTCATAACGTATCAGAGATTAATATTTGGTCTCAGTGAAAAGCACATTAGCCACAGCTTTGCCACTTATCCCAAGTGGAAATTGCACTACAACCAAAATATCAAATTATTACTTGCCCTGCTGTTGGCAGACTCATACATGTCTCCTTCCACCTTTCGTGCATAAGCTACCAGGTTTTCCATTCGCCTATCTTTTAATGCTGCCGGGTCAGGTGTTGGGAATATGGCTTGAACTCTGTATTCAAGAAGCCAATGGTTAGAAAATGTTTAATTGCACAACAAGTTGAAATGTCAAGATGATCTGAAATCAATTAATACAGCTTACATCTTCAAATCAAAATAGTAGGCTCCTTAAATTTTCTTACAAGTTAAAACACTAATGTCTGAAGAACCTATCCAAACTATTCAAAAACCCTTAAAACATGTAACACTGAACATTAGATTAATTAGTACAGCACAGTATCATATTCAGAACAATTACAGCAAACAATTTAATAAAATTAAAAAGAATAAAATTAAAAAATAAAATTAAAAAGAATAAAATTAAAAAGAATAAACTGTGCCTCCTCACGACAACACTAAGATGTTTGTTACGTTTCCCTACAAATGATAATTGATACGTTATTAATTGTTAATTTTAAATGACAGATTGCCAGATTTTGGTTAGCTAAAGCCATTGACAGTAGAAAGAGTCAGCACAATCTCACAAAGCAGCTGGCATTCAACATCTTGTATTTATTTAATGATCTGAAGGAGAAAAAAAAATTCCCAGAAGGCTTCTTCACAGAAGCCAATTCAGACAGAAATGGTAGAACAAGCCACCAAACATTTGATCAAGGAAATGGACTTTAAGGAATTTCATTACAATTTTCCAATGTATTTGTTAGTAGTAACAAATTCATTGCTATAACATATCTTCCAAAGCTGGCTGTAGTTTAGATCATGCTCAATGAATAGCAGCAATTTTTTTTTCATATAAAGGAGCTACTAATTGATGCTTTGTTTACAAAAAGCAAAGATTTCTCCATGGAGGAAAAACAGTTGGTTCATTTGATTGCTTAGTACTTTTAATACAAGATTACAGAGCTTGGGAAGCCAACTACATAGTACTATTTGTAAAGAATTCAAGATGTTCATTATGGGACAATGCTTGATGTCAATCAATTAGAATTACCATGATACAGAAGGACATGAAGCTCTTCGAGCCCCTTAGTCGATCTATTCAATTAATCACACTCTGCTGCTCCTTCCACACAGCCCTGTAACATCTTTCCCTTCCAGTGTTAATTAATACCCTTTTGAAAACCATTATTAAATCTATTTTCACTATCCTTTCAGGTAGTGCATTCCAGATCATAACAACTGTACATAAACTTGCTATCTCCTACATTGCCTGGTTTGTTTGCTACCTGTCTTAAACCTGTCCCCTCTGGTTACCTGGACCTTTTTCACTGGAAGAAGTTATTCCTTAAATATAAAATGAATTCCTAATTTTAAATACCTCTTGAATCTTTTAACATTCTGTTTCAAGAAGAGTAACATGAATTTTTCCAGTTTTCCCACAACTGAAATACCGCCTCGTTGATATCATTCAAGGAGTTCAAGCCAAAACAATTGTGTGACAAGCATAACTAATGAATGAATGAATTAGCTTTGTCACATGTACTTAAATGAGTACAGTGAAAAGCTGATAAGTCGCCAATTACAAGTTGCTAGGTCCACAATCAGGGACCTGGGTATCCATGAAACAAAAAGCTGGTATGCAGATATAGCAGGCCCAAGAATGCAAATGGAATATTGTCCTTCATGGCTAATCGGATAGAGTTTAAAAATAGGGAGGTTATGTTGCAGCTGTATAGGGTGCTGGTGAGGCCATATCTGGAGTACTGTGTAAAAACTGAAAGAACTACGAATGCTGTAAAGATGATGTATTACCTACCATCCCACCAGCATCCACATCCAGAAGATCATCAGACGCCATTTTTGTGACCTCCAGCGGGATGCCACCACCAGACACACATTCCCCTCCAGTCCCTTGTCCGCCTTCTGCAGGGACCGTTCCCTCTGGGACACCCTGGTCCACTCTTCCTTCACCCCCAACACCCCCCAACAGCCCCATGGTACCTTCCCCTGCAACCAGCAAAAGATGCAACACCTGCCCATTTAGCTCCTCCCTCCCCAGTATCCAAGGGACGCAAACATACCTGCCAGGTGAAGCAACACTTCACCTGCAATTCCCAGAATCTAGTCTGCTGCATTTGCCGCTCACAATGTGGTCTCCACTACACTGGGGAAACGAAGCGTAGACTGGGTGACTGCTTTGCAGAACATCTACATTCTGCTCACAAAAAAGACCCTGAGCTACCTGTTGCTTGCCACTTTAACACACCACACCGTTCCTTGGCCAATATCTGTGTCTCTGGTTTTCTGCAATCATTTTAGCCAAACTCAACACAAGCTGAAAGAACAACGCCTTGTTTTCCTATTGTCAGTCACATTTAGGCTCCATTAACAGCTATTCACCCTCCCAGCCAGATCGTTATCAACTCCTTTGCCTATCCAACTGCTCTTCTCTCTTTCCGGGCTCCATCCTATCATTTCCTCCCTACCCCATCCCCCTCCCTATTTTCTGCATATAAACCAAAGTTTTCCCAGCTACCATCAGTTCTGAGGAAGGGTCACTGGACCCGAAACATTAACTCTGATTTTTTCCCCCACAGATGCTGCCAGACCTGCTGAGCTTTTCCAGCAACTTCTGTTTTTGGTCCTGGAGTACTGTGTACAGTTTTGGTCTCCTTACTTGAGAAAAGGTGTACTGGCACTGGAGCGGGTGCAGAGAAGGTTCACTAGGTTGATTCTGGAATTGAGGGGGTTGGTTTACGAGGAGAGATTGAGCGCAGTCTCAGTCTACTCATTGGAATTTAGAAGAACGAGGAAGAATCTTAAAGAAGCATATAAAATTAAGAAGGGAATAGATAAGATAGAAGCAGGGAGGTTGTTCCCACTGATGGGTGAAACTAGAACTAGCGGGCAGAGCCTCAAAATAATTGGTAGCAGATTTAGGACTGAGTGGAGGAGGAACTTCTTCACCCTAAGGGTTATGAATCTGTGGAATTCTCTGCCCAGTGAAGCAGTTGGGGTTACCTCGTTGAATGTTATGGGAAAGATAGCTAGATTTTTAAACAGTAAAGGAATTAAGGGTTATGGTGAACAAGCAGGCAAGTGGAGCCGAGTCGTCAAAAAGAACAGCCATGATCTTACTGAATGGTGGAGCAGGCTCAACTGGCCAGATGGTCTACTAACTGCTCCTATCTCTTATGTTATGTTACAGCATCACATCTTCGGTAGTAAGGTACCTAAGTACAGCTTCTTTGGTTACAGATTGCTAATAGTGTAACCATGTCACCAACACACAGCTTACCTAAGTAGAATCCTTAGTTACAGAATAGAGAAATGAAGGAAAAAAAGACTACATCGTAGGTCAGAGATACAAGTTAAAAAGATAAACATCAGTCTCTCTCCAGCAGACCAGCACAGGGAGCCTCCACATGGTCTGACCACTGGCTGCCACCATGCACCTTACTGGGCCACTGGTCGCTGGCGACCCTGACAACTTACACTGCCTTCTTACCGGTAGTACAGGCCACTAAATCCAAGATAGTCAACATATTCAATACGGAATTCAGAAGAAAGTTCAAAACTCAACGATTGGGGAGAATGTGGAACTTGCATCTACAGCATGCAGCGAAGCAAATTACAGAATGATTTAAAATAATGCTAGACAAAAATAAACGGTAACTGAGCGAAAGAGAATAGATGGCTGTAATATAAGATTTAGATGAGGAAAGTTGAGACGAAGAGAGACAAGGTGTAGAGCTGGATGAACACAGCAGGCCAAGCAGCATCAGAGGAGCAGGAAAGCTGACATTTCAGGTCTAGACCCTTCTTCAGAAATGGGGGAGGGGGAAGGGGATTCTGAAATAAATAGGGAGTAAGGGGGAGGCGGATAGAAGATGGATAAAGGAGAAGATAGGTGGAAGGGAGACAAACAGGTCAAGGAGGCCCAGTTGCAGCCAGTAAAGGTGAGTGTAGGTGGGGAGTTAGGGAGGGGATAGGTCGGTCCAGGGAGGACAGACAGGTCAAGGAGGCGGGATGGGGCCAGTAGGTAGGAGATGGGGTGGGGCTTGAGGTGGGAGGACAGGTTAGGGAGGCGGGTACGAGCTGGGCTGGTTTTGGGATGTGGTCGGGGAAGGGGAGATTTTGAAGCTTGTGAAATCCACATTGATACTATTGGGCTGCAGGGTTCCCAAGCGAAATATGAGATGCTGTTCCTGCAACCTTCGGGTGGCATCGTTGTGGCACTGTAGGATGCCCAGGATGGACATGAGGGGGAGTTGAAATGGTTTGAGACTGGGAGGTGCAGTTGTTTGGTGCGAACCAAGCGTAGATGTTCCGCAAAGCGGTCCCCAAGCCTCCGCTTGGTTTCCCCGATGTAGAGGAGGCCACATTGGGAACAGTGGATACAGTATACTACATTAGCAGATGTGCAGGTGAACATCTGTTTGATGTGGAAGGTCTTCTTAGGGCCTGGGATAGGGGTGAGGGGGGAGGTGTAGGGGCAGGTGTAGCACTTCCTGCCGTTGCAGGGAAAAATGCTGGGGGTGGTGGGGAGTGTGGAGCGGACAAGGGCGTCACGGAGAGAGTGGTCCCTCCGGAAAGCAGATAAGGGTGGGAAAGGAAAAACGTCTTTGGTAGTGGGGTCAGATTGCAGATGGCGGAAGTGTCGGAGGATGATGTGTTGGATCCGGAGGTTGGTGGGGTGGTACGGGAGGACGAGGGGGATCCTGTTCTGGTTATTATTGCGGGGAGGGGGTGTGAGGGATGAGTTGCAGGAAATGCGAGAGACATGGTCGAGGGTGTTTTTGACCACTGTGGAAGGGAAGTTGCAGTCCTTGAAAAACGAGGACATGTGGGATGTCCGGGAGTGGAATGCCTCATCTCGGGAGCAAATGTGGCGGAGGCGAAGGAATTGGGAATAGGGGATGGCATTTCTGCAGGAAGGTGGGAGAGAGGAAGTGTCCTCTGAAGTAGCTGTGGGAGTCGGTAGGCTTGAAATGGATATCGGTTTCTAGGTGGGTGCCAGAGATGGAAACAGAGAGGCCCAGGAAGGAGAGAGATGCATCGGAGATGGTCCAGGTGAACTTAAGGTCGGGGTGGAAGGTGTTAGTGAAGTGGATGAACTGTTCGAGCTCCTCGTGGGAGCACGAGGCGGCGCCGATACAGTCATCGATGTAACGGAAGAAAAGGTGGGAGATAGGGCAAGTGTAGCTTTGGAAGAGGGATTGTTCCACATATCCTACAAAGAGGCAGGCATAGCTTGGGCTCATGCAGGTACCCCCTTTGTCTGTAGGAAGTGGGAGGAATGGAAGGAGAAGTTGTTAAGGGCGAGGACGAGTTCAGCTAAGCGGATAAGGGTGTTAGCGGAGGGGGACTGGTCGGGCCTGCAGGACAGGAAGAAGCAGAGGGCCTTTAGGCCATCTGCATGGGGAATGCAAGTGTATAGGGATTGGATGTCCATGGTAAAGATGAGGTTTTGGGGACCAGGGAATCGGAAGTTTTGGAGGAGGTGGAGGGTGAGGATGTGGATGGCGTCACGGATGTAGGTGGGGAGTTCCTGGACCAAGGGGGAGAAAATGGAGTCAAGCTAAGTGGAGATGAGTTCGGTGGGGCAGGAGCAGGCGGAGACAATGTGTCGACCAGGGCAGTCGGGTTTGTGGATTTTGGGAAGGAGATAGAAACGGGCGGTGCGGGGTTGGGGAACGATGAGTTTGGAGGTTGTGGGTGGGAGGTCACCTGAGGTGTTGAGGTTGTGGATGGTTTGGGAGATGATGTTTTGGTGGTCGGGGGCGGGGTCATGATCAAGGAGGCGGTAGGAGGTGGTGTCAGAGAGTTGGCACCTGGCCTCTACATCGGGGAAATCAAACAGATGTTCACCTGCACATCTGCTAATGTGGTATACTGTAACCGCTGTTCCAGATGTGGCCTCCTCTACATCAGGGAAACCAAGCGGAGGCTCGGGGACCGCTTTGCGGAACACCTATGCTCAGTTCGCACCAAACAACTGCACCTCCCAGTCACAAACCATTTCAACTCCCCCTCCCACTCCTTGGATGCCATGTCCATCCTGCAGTGCCACAACGATGCCACCCGAAGGTTGCAGGAACAGCACCTCATATTCCGCTTGGGAACCCTGCAGCCCAATAGTATCAATGTGGACTTCACAAGCTTCAAAATCTCCCCTCCCCCGACCACATCCCAAAACCAGCCCAGCTCGTACCCGCCTCCCTAACCTGTCCTCCCACCTAAAGCCCCACCCCCATCTCCTACCTACTGGCCTCATCCCACCTCCTTGACCTGTCCATCCTCCCTGAACCGACCTATCCCCTCCCTAACTCCCCACCTACACTTACCTTTACTGGCTACAATCCCGCCTCCTCTCCACCTACTTGCTCTTTTATCCATCTTCCACCCGCCTCCGCCCCCCTCCCTATTTATTTCAGAATCCCCTTCCCCTCCCCCATTTCTGAAGAAGGGTCTAGACCCAAAACGTCAGCTTTCCTGCTCCTCTGATGCTGCTTGGCCTGCTGTGTTCATCCAGCTCTACACCTTGTTGTCTGAGATTCTCCAGCATCAGCAGTTCCTACTATCTCTGCAGTAAAAGTTGAGGTGAACCTTGATTGAAGCATAAAAACCAACATGGTCTCACTGAGACAAATGGCCTTTTTTTTTCTATTCATTTGTGGGACGTGGACATGGCTGGCTGGTCAGCATTTCTTGCCTATCCCTAGTTGCCCTTGAGGTGGTGGTGGTGAGCTGCCTTCTTGAACCACAGCAGTCCTCCTGCTGTGGGTTGACCAACAATGCCATTAGGAAGGGAATTTCAGGATTTTAACCCAGCGATTGTGAAGGAACGGTGATATATTTCCAAGTCAGGATGGTGAGTGACTTGGAGGTGGTGGTGTTCCCATATGTCTGATGCCCTTGTCTTTCTAGATTTAAGCGGTCGTGGGTTTGGAAGGTACTGACTGAGGATCTTTGGTGAATATCTGCAGTGCATCTTGTAGATAGTACACACTGCTGCTGCTGAGCATCGGTGATGGAAGGAGTGAATGCTTGTGGATTTAGTGCCAATCAAGTGGGTTGCTTTGTCCTGGATGGTGTCAAGCTTTTTGAGTGTTGTTGGGGTTGCACTCATCCAGGCAAGTGGGGAGTATTCCATCTTGGTCCTGATTTGTGCCTTGTAGATAGTTTTCAGGCTTTGAGGAGTCAGGTGGTGAGATACTCGCCACAGTATTCCTAGCTTCTGGCCTGCTCTTATAGCCAGTGTTAATGTGGTGAGTCAAGTTGAGTTTCTGGTCAATAGTAACCCCCAGGATGTTGAGAGTGGGGGATTCAGTGATGGTAACACCACTGAATGTCAAGGGACGGTGGTTAGATTGTCTCTTATTGGTGATGGTCATAGCCTGGCATTTGTGTGGCGTGAAAATCACTTGCCAGCCCAAGCCTGGATATTGTCCAGATCTTGGTGCATGTGAGCATGGATTGCTTGGTATCTGAGGAGACACGAATGGTGCTGAACATTGTGCAATCATCGGCGACCATCCCCATTTCTGACCTTATGATGGAGGGAAGGTCACTGATGAAGCAGCTGAAGATGGTTGGGCCTAGGACACTACCCTGAGGATCTCCTGCAGAGATGTCCTGGAGCTGAGATGATTGACCACCAAACACAACCACCTTCCAACATGTCAGGTATGACTCCAACCACCAGAAAGTTTGCCCCCTGATGCCAGTTTTGCTAGGGCTCCTTGATGCCACACTTGGTCAGATGCAGCCTTGATATCAAGGGCTGTCACTTGCACCTCACCCCTGGTATTCAGAAACCCCTGTTTCTGCATCATATATCCGATGCAGTAATTTCCCTGCTTTTGCACTCTATTCCTCTGATCAAGCCAAGAAGCCCATGCATCGTTTTTAATAGCTTCCTAAATTTGTTCTACCACCTTCAGAGATTTGTATATATAGATCCCAATCCATCAGCACATCTTTAAAATTATTTTGTATCACATCTCTTCAAGCAATACTTCACCCCTCTCCTAAACATAATTCACTGTGCATCTGCACATCTCACCAGTCTATAACTTCCAGAAGTCTGTTATAATGCTGCTCAAGGCTTCCCACTCTTCTGATTTGTTTTCATTTATTGTCCTAATAGGCTGGGGCTTTTTCCTCTGCAGTATCAGAGGTTGAGGAGTGACCTCAGAAAGATTTATAGAATCATGAGGGACATGGTTAGGATGAATAGCCAAGGTCAGGGTAGGGGAATCCAAAACTAGATGACATAGGTTTAAGGTGAGGGGGAAGAAGATTTACAAGGGCCCTGATGGGCAACTTTTTCCAGACAGAGTGAAGTATAGAATGAGCTACCATTCAAAAGATATCTGGATAGGTAGAAGAATAGGAAGGGGTTAGAGGGATATGGGCCAAGTGGGACTAGTTCAGTTTAGGATCTGGTCAGCACAGACGGGTTGAACCGAAGGGTCTGTTTATGTGCTGTATAACTCTATGACTATCTAACTGTACAGTTCTAATTCTGAAGTCTTTGTCCTGGTAAGGAAAAAGTTAGAAGCTTAAGGGAGGCAAAAATTACTTAAGTATTAGGTCAGAGGTACATAATAGAAATTTGGCAAATGAAGGGGCAAATGTGCTGCAGGTCAATCGGAGATAAGCATAATGTGAAGAAATGCTTGCACGAATTAAATGTGTTATTTTCCAATATATAAAGTTAGATAGTACATGTTATGGATGTTAGCATGCAACAAATTGCGATGACAAACAAAGTAAAATGATTCATCCACTTATCCACATATTTAACAACCAAATATGCAACATTTGCACAACTCACAGGTGAGTCACATACTCAAGCAGTTAAAATTCAGAATCAAAGGGGATCATCTTGTGGCACAGTGGTACTGTCCCTACCTCTGGACCGAGACACCTGGGTTCAAGTCCCACCTGCTCCAGGAGATGTGTAATAATATCCCTAAATAGCTTGTTTAGAAAAATGGCTTGTCAAAAACCCTCAATCAACAAGCTGTGAAATTCAGGACCAAGGATCACATATTGTGAATTGCTTTTACTTTCCCAAGGTTGAATCATATCACTTGCATGAAAGTTTTAGTGACGACTCCCTTGATGTCTCAGTTGGTTGAAGTATAATCAGGTCTTGAGTTGAAATCTGCCTTTGGTATCGGATAAGGTGATGTTGGAAGCTACGAGTGCCCCGAATGGAAGAATTATGCAGACTTATGATTCTGATTATTGTTATATGACTTTTGCTGGAGTCGCATTTGCATGGTTATTGGGTGAACAGAGAATTTGGACTTAGCTGCGATTACCCTGCCCAAATCAAAGAGGCTGCCAATACTCGAAAAAACAACAGAAATCGCTGGCGAAACTCAGGTCTGGCAGCACCTGCAGAAAGAAAGCAGAGTTAACGCTTCAAGTCCAGTGACTCAACACCAGAACCGATACTCAGTTTAGTTCTTGCTTCCAGTTAAAACTGATGAAGCACGACACAAGAGCTGACCTATTTTGAAATGTACATTAGGCCAAAAAAAATCAACAATCATCCTCAACTGTCGTGAATGAATCACTGCTATAGTGGCTAAACCTAGGCCCTCTATCACATATACACAAATTCACATATGCCGATAACTTACAGTTTATGAACAAGGTGATTGCGTAGGTCCTGAGTGACATCTTCATGCCATGATTTCCGAATGCCTGTACTGGAGGGGGGTGTTGCTGTTGGCACCGCATTTAGATTACTAACATTCGTGCCATCACTTAGCATTGGGCTGAAAGAATTAAAAGACAGTGTCAGTGATACAGTTTGTAAGAAATTTTAATGGGCAAGACCAAGAAGAATAATCTCTTGGCCTTTAACGAACTCCTCTTATAGACGTGATATCATTCTGTGCTAAATGAGCAGGCACAGATATTGACCACATGCATTTTCATTTCACTGTTAGGCAGCAGAACTTTTTGGCCTGATCGTACTGAAAGAGGACATATCACCTTTTGGTCAATACAGCACTGGCATCCAAATTTGTGCGTGCATTTTTATATTACATGATGCACTGCAGATGAAAAACAAAACTAAACCAAAGAGCAAGAATGAATCCAGACTTACTTAGGTGAGGTCATAGATGGCAACAGCACAGCGTCATGCAGCAAGTTGGACTGCTGGTTAGGGGCTTGCACACCAACATTACTTCCATTCACACCCATTTGGCTGGTACCTGTAAAGCCAAAAAGATTATTAGAATTCTAAAACATCCTCCACTGATGACAATTTGATTAGTTCACAGGCAGACACTAATACCCACTGTTGCCATTTTTCCAATACTGTTTTAGATACAATATAAAGATATGGTGAAATAAGTAATTTTGAAAAATTAAGTTCTTTTTAAAAGGGATAGAGTACTTTCATTCTGCAACCTGTCCCCCAAAGTGTCCTGTGCAACCACTATTTTGGAGTGGATGATTACCAAAAATTTAAGCTGCACCCATTTTGCACGCAGTGTGTACCTACCCATAGCATTCATAGGCCGCAGAGATTGGTGCCCCTGTGAAGCCTGAGACGATTGCTGGTTCTGCACCTGAGGTTGAGGCTGCATCTGGTTACCCTGATACGTGAGTCCAAGTGCTGCATAGGCTCTCTCTATAGAGCTTGGATCAATCTGACTGGTAGTGTTTAAACTTGGCGTGTTCTGCTGTCCAACTCCTACCGACCCTAACGAATTTCCTAATCCTACAGCTGCTCCAGCTAGCAACGCTGTACAAAGATAAAAAGAAAAACACACACATCAAACTGAATTGAAAACCAACATCTTCTCCTTGAGACAGCCAAGTTTCTATTAATAAATGAATTAATTGGGATTAGAGGAAATGGTTGGGGAGAGGCAGGATAACAATAACCCTAATACAAGGGTGGGATCTCCTCGAGTGATGTTTTATGTAGCTGTTATCTTGGTCCATAACTTAAAAATTTAAAGTCAGCACACAGTAGTTACTGTAATTGTAGGTGGTGGCCTAGTGGTATTGTCACCAGACTACTAACCCAGATAATGTCCTGGGGACCCGGGTTCGAATTCCACTATGGCAGATGGTGGAATTCGGCTTCAATAAAAATCTGGAGTCAAGAGTTTAATGATGATCATCAATTAGATTAATCATCTAATGATGATCATGAATCCATTGCTCATTGTTGGAAAAACCCATCGGGTTCACTAATATCCTTTAGGCAAGGGAATTGCCATCTTTACCTTGTCTGGCCTACATGTGACTCCAGCCCTTCAAACTGTACTCTGGGCAATAAATGCTGGTCTAGCCTCATCCCATGCATGAATTTTATAAATTGCTGTTTGCCTAACCCTTTTACTTTAACTGGCTAGTACTTGAAAGTCTCTAACCAAAGTACAGATCTGAACTGATCGGGCAGCATTTCCAACAGCTTTCTCAGGACTTGTAGGAAACATCTATTATTCGTAAGTCAAATGCTTTTAAGTCGAAGGTAGTATTGCTGAAATTTCCTTTTGTTAAACGAAGAGAACTGAAGTCTTCGTTCCACATAGTATCTTCAACCACCCTGATGCATGTTACTGCCTTTCAATTTACTATATCCTACAATCTCTCACCACAATTACTCCAAACATTGAAGCTTTCCTGTTCTCACCACTTTTCCCTGCAAGCCGGCCATGCCTCATATGCGTATTTCTCATGGGGTTTTTAAAAATTTCTACATTTCTGATTATGATCCGGTAACCAACATTTATGTTTTAAGGCAAGTGATTAATGAATCTCTAAAATAGGAGCATTGTAATTACTACAAATAGCCTACATTTTGTTTCCATGGCCATGACATTGCTACATCATCTTTCTAAGCAGCATTTAGACTTCTTCTACAGCACCATCGATCAGGTTTACCTCCCTGGATTACCATGTTCAGCATACCATCCTCCAACACATCACCACCATGCCAGACTGCCAACACAAATATCAGCCTCCACCACTTACATAGTTCCAAATTTCTCCCCTGTTACTTTGACAGCCAGCTGCTCTTACTCCAATATACGCCTCCAATTACCCTTCCACACTCTAGATCATCTCAATTGTTTGAAAACTGCACAAGCACATCCTCCTCCATATTAGTTTCCTGGACTTCAAAACAAAAACAAGCAAATATTTAATTCATAACAAAACGCCAATACAACCACAATTTGTCCTCGCTAATACCAGTAATACCTCAAAATCTATAACACTGCAATTAAACGGATCATAAATCAGAAGCCCTGTTCATGTACTGTACACATCATAAAATGGAATATTTTTGATCACAGCAGGAACATCATGAGTAGAAATACATTTAAATCTATCACAACATATTCTGAACATCAAATCACCTGTGGCACATGAATTCCATACATGCAGACCACAAAAACAGAAGTGGAATATAAAACAGGAAACAAAGCCAGCATACAAGACTGGATGCTCCTAAACTGGAGCCAGAGACAAATACTTTCAATCTGCACTGGCCCTTCAGAAAATAGCCACTCACAGATTAACTGATAGCTCTATTTCCTAAACAATTGAGACTTTGGCCTTGAAGTAACAAGGTTCACTTTAGCAGAATACTGCATGCATCACTTAGTAATACAAGCTTGCCCTTAAGGGAACAAGATTATATTGCATATTTAGCACAATGGCATACAAAAGTTCTTTTCCATCAACTTGCCCTATAGCTCATAACCAAGGTTCCCAGAAGCAAATTTAATAAGGCATTCCTCCAAATGATGAAAATCATAAATTTATTCTTAATTATCCTTTGTTATTTACTAAAAATGATTAAATCTAAAGCATGAAAATTATATTCTGTGAAGAACTTAAGCAAATTCATGATTACTCATGGCAAGTGCATATTTTGAAACCACAGCTGCACAGTTCCATTATAAATTTTGGCTCGTTCTTTTCACAGACTTACGTTGCTGGTTACGCTTGTCCCCAGCATTTTTCAGAGGGAGACAGACAGGACAGTCATGCCTTGTGCAGTTCTTCCAGTGGGAGATGATCTGACGTGATGAAGCACAGTGTGCAACTGCAGGGAATCAACAACACAGAAATAAAATGCAGGTAAATAAATATGACTATCAGAAAATACAACCAAGTCAGAACTGAGCTGAAAAAGAAACTCAAGAGTCTAACTATAATTTTCATACCAACCCAAATTATCATAGAGTTAAATGTAAATTAGGCTGGTATTGGCAGGATGTAACACAGGTTAACTGTTAAAAAGAAACATATTCATAATAAACCTGATCCTGGAGCCTCCCATAAACACAAAACATCCATCACATGTCAACAGGAGAAATCTGACAGAAATTCCCTTGAGTCATACAGCATGGAAACAGACCCTTCGGTCCAACTCGCTCATGCCAACCATGTTTCCCAAACCAAACTAATGCCACTTGCCTGCATTTGGCCAATATCGTTCTAAACTTTTCCTATACTTGTCCAAATGTCTTTTAAATGTTGTAACCGTACCTGCATCTACCATTTCCTCAGCAGTTCATTCCACATACGAACCACCCCGGGAGTGAAAAAGGTGCCCCTCAGGTCTCTTAATTCTTTCTCCTCTCACATTAAAAATACACCCTCTAGTTTTGAACTCCCCTACCTTAGGGAAAAGACTTCTGCTATTCACCTTATTCATGCCCCTCACGATTTTATAAACCTCTCAACCTCCTACACTCCACAGAAATAAGTTTCAGCCTATACAGCCTCTCCTTATAACTTATGCCCTTGAGTCCTGGCAACATCCTTGTATCTTTTCTGAAACCATTCTAATTTAATAATATCCTTCCTGTAGCAGGGCGACCAGAACTGCACACAGTACTCCAAAAGTGGCCTCACCAACATCCTGTACAACCACAACATGACATCCCAATGTCAATGGACAATATTCAATGGTCTGAGCAATGAAGGCAAGCATACCGAATGCCTTCTTAAGCACCCTGTCTACCTGTGACGCAAATTTCAAAGAACTGTGTACCTCAACCCACAGGTCTCTCTGTTCAACACCACAACCCAGGCCCCTACCATTAAGTGTACAAGTCCTGCCCTTGTTTGTCTTACCAAAATTCAATACGTCACATTTTTTCAAATTAAAATCGCACCTGCCACTCCTCAGCCCAAAGGCCCAATTGATCAAGATACCTTTGGACCCTTAGATAACCTTCTTCGCTGTCCACTATATCACCAATTTTGGCGTTATCCGCAAACTTACTAAACGTGCCTCCAAATCATTTATGTAACTGACAAACAACAGTGGACCTAGCATCGATCCTTGCGGAACACCACTGGTCAGAGGCCTCCAGTCCAAAAAAAAACAACCATCTATCATCACCCTCTGTCTCCGACCGTCAAGCCAATTTTGTATTCAATTGGCAGGCTCTCCTTCAATCCAACATGATCTAACTTTACTAACCAGTCTACCATGCAGAACCTTGTCCAAGGCTTTACGAAAATCCATGCAGACGTCTACCACGTTGCCTTCATCTATCCTTTTGGTCACATCCTCAAAAAACTTGATCAAGTTTGTAAGACAAAATTTCCCAAGCATAAAAGTCATGCTGACAATCACTAATCAGTCCGTGTCTCTCCAAACTGCATGTAAATCTTAACTCTTAGAATGGCCTCCAACAACTTACCCACCAGGGAACTGTAATTATTCAGTAAATGTGAATCCCTCAGTCAAACAATAGTCTCATTTGCTGAGTTTAAGAAACTGGGGAATTAAACAATGGCAAAGAAATTGGGGGACTATGTTTCAAATTATTTAGAAGCAAACAGGAAATCTCATGCAACTCTTCACAACACTAATTCAGTTCATACTCACCCTGACAGGATTTGCCAGCTTGACAGTGGGTCATATGATTCAGAACATTCTTCATGGTTCGGCAGTGTGGCAAGTTACAGGGTCGCACCTCCCCATTGGCTTGCTCCCGACGCTGGCATTTGTGTGCATGTAAGAGCAGAACCAGTTGTTGCTGGATGAGTTTTCGTTTCTCTGGATCTGCTGTGGGTGCAGAACCCATTCCCTGTCCTGGGGGCTGCCCTATTCCTCCTTGCTGCACTGAAGATGACTGCTGCGGCTTTGGAAAACAAGAAAGCATTTCTGAGCACCCTTCATAACATCAAAATGTCTCAAAGCACTTTACAAGCAAAAATTCAAATTCAAAACAAAAATGCAGCCAACACTGCATTATAGAACATGGCAGCCAAATTGCTGAGCAAGATCCCACAAACAGAAATAATTCAGTTTAACTTCTCATCTGTCACCACCTCCCATAATACAACACACTTAGTTGAAGTATCAGCTATTAAATTTTTAAAGCCTCTGGAATAACCAGAGATGAGAATGCTACCTCTGTGCCAAAATGCAGATCAAGAAGAAAATTAGCAAAACTCAGCATACTAAATTATGAGAGACTATTTTTATTTTTAGCAGGTATGTTTGCTATTGGTACTTCTGTCGAAGCCCTGATAATGGATTTCATCAGCATTTTAGTACTGACTATTTGTCACCAGCTCTTACAAGATTCTTGTCCTTCTAACTATTCATCCTCTTTCTGGGGTCCTAATAATACTCACTACATGTGCACAGGTGGAATCATCTTTGTCAGCATTATAACCAGGACAATACTATAACTGGCTCAGCAACATATGGTGGTATGTGAAGACTGATACAAAGAAGAGATGTGAAGGTCTTTTGATAGTCATTAAACATGTTAATTCTCACAAGTATGGCAAATGGGCACAAACTTATCCCTTAACAAGGCACCAACTTTAAAAAATAAACACACTCCGAGATTCTATTTTGGCATTCACTGCTTGTGTGTTTTGGTTTTATTTCCCTTGCTTAACAATAAAGTTGACAAGTTAGGAACTGAGGAAGGGCAGAATTTGAGATAGGTGAACTTCTCAGCACTCACCAAATTTTGCAATCCAGCACCAGCAGCAGGTTTCTTGTCCATTGTAAACTGAGGCAGATTGTTCCCTAGGCCACCTTTGCTTTGCATCTGCTGCCCAAGTCCACTGGTACCCAGTGTCTGACCAGGGCTCTGTCCGTACGGCTGGCCGTAAGGATTAGGGGTGCCCATCATTCCCATCTATTGATTTAAAAAAAGTAAAATGAGCTTCTGATGCTTAATATGGAGAGTGAGACATTCACCTTGGTCCATTCAGTCCAAGGTCAACTACATTATCTGGAGAGATGATGATTAATTTACAGGACAGCATACATCAAGTCAAAATGCTGACAAGTGATGAATTCTTAAAGTTAACATTTCAAGAACATTTGGAAAACCAGTAAGAAATTAGAACGTTTGACGTGAACGTAAAAGTAAGAATTGATGCAACGTTGTAAACTTCAAGGTCAGGACAACCAAGTCGTGTAGAAACATTCAGTTTAAATTGAGCTTGGGAAATTCGGAGCATACTTAAAGAAGCAACGCATGCCCTTTTCTGATCAGATGAAGATCTATGGCTCAAAAGGGCCTCCAGTGGCAGAAAGCAAATACTACATTACAAAGCAACTAAATACATTCTATAATACAGTTCGTGGCTTGAACAAAATTCGAGCAAGTTCATCTTGAATGAGTAAACCCACAGGTGCATTTTCCAACTTTGCTATAAATCAGTTTTAAAACCTAATTAGTTCTGGAAGACAAAGCACATTTTCATTTGAACTGGAGGAATTACATCTAACATGTTACATAAAAAGTTATTATGGTCAAGCATCAAGAAAAGTCTTATTCTAATTTGCTTCAATATGTTTTAACAGCAATAAAGCAAAACCTAATATTTTTAAAAATAGCCAGCTTGTTTTATACATATTGGACATTTGCGTACTGCAATACCATGCTTGATGAATATTGAGTTCATGCTGTTCAAAATTTCACACAGCACTCTTACGGTAATGAGGTAGTTACCATGAAGGACTCTTCTTCTCAGCCTCTCCCCTCGCCAGAGGCATGATGGCCCTCAAGTTGAACCACCACCACCAGTCATTTCTCTCTAATGACATAGCAGCCCTATGACCTGGTAAAATTATGGTGACTTTTTACAGTAATGAGCAAAGTAAAATAGTAAGCTTGACAGAAAATGGTTGTCACTTACCTTTACCAGAAACATTTCATTTTAGCAAGTGTAGACTAGAAGGTGAGGAAGTAATGAACCACCCCAGTTACTTCATTTACCCACTTTTCTACCTCCAAATGCACAATTTTCACTAAATCCCAAGAATTACTGTGGATCACTTCAAAATTACAGAATTGGCTTAGGATTTTATTTATAATGCACACATCTCAAATAAAACATGCAAGTTTTAAAATACCCATCATTTTAGTCATCAGTTAAACACTCACTTGTAGTCACTAATTTCCCATACTCAAAATGCAACTCAAAGCTCGGTAAAATTGCCATAGCCCTACCAGATGAGAGGACTGCTCTCTCATTAAAGACAGACATCTGGTGGTGGTTTAACTGGAGGGTCACACTTCAAATGAAGGGAGAGGTTGAGAAGAGTCTTTCATGATAACCTCAGTTGGTATGGAATTTGAACCCATGCTGTTGGCATCACTGTGCATCGCAAACCAGCCAACTGAGCTAACCAACCCCAAGTGTATACATGATATCAAATCAAAACCAACAACCTGGCAATGGTACTCAACTTTCAGGAATATATAAATTTATTCAGATTTGTGCTTTAGATTGAAAGCACAATGGTTGTAAAACTTTCTCAAATTAGAGAATAGCTCCCAATGTAGAACAATGCTGGCCACCTGTAAGCGTCTTCTGGGCTAACCAATCAAAACTTACATAACATTGACAGCAAGTGAATATTCACTACTATTTCACCTTCATGTTGCACACTTCAAAATGCTCACTTCTGACAAGTTCAAAAGGACAAAACATGAGTATGCATTCATTAATATTTTACTCATGTTAAGGTGTTTTTGTGCCAAATATAATTTCCAGCTTCTAGACTGTTTTAGAGACCAGAATACCAAATTCTTCACAATAAATGAACATTTTTAATGCACTTCTGAAACTAGGCAGAACTTTTTAAAAAATGTTAACAGGTAGCCCACTTTAACAATTCATTAATAAAGAAAGTATAAAGTATAGTGAAATTTTCAATCTTCATGTGTTGTGGGGAAGAAGTGAAAACTACAGTGTTAATGTGCTGGATTATCTCATGCTGCCTAGCAACTCTGATTTAGGGGTGGATGCCAGAGCTACTCTTTGGCTATCTAGCCAATTGTTGCAGGATGCAAAAAAAAGGAAACGGAGAGAAATAAGTGAAATCTGAAAATCTGAAGCATTAAACTGGGGCGAGAAATTTAAAATTCAACATCTGTAAAACATGCACAAGATCTTTATAGCCACTTGAAACTACCAAATGTTTTCATGTTTCTCTTCCGGCTACAAAGCAGTGAGCACAAAGCAAACTAAATAAAACTAATGAAGTATTCAGTCTGTAGATTACTTCACAAGCCTATGGCTCAACTAGGGTACACAGGTAACACAACATCACAAAATCCTATGAAAAAGAGGACTGTATACATTGGGATCCAAGCAAAATGCTGCAGAAAATCTAAACCTGACATGTAAAAAGAAATGCTCAATTAAATAGCAGATTAGAAGGCAGCATTTGTAAAAAGAAAGAGGTAACTTTACACTGCCTATGACCTCGCCAAACCTGGAAAAAGTGTTACAGATCTAACAGGTTTTAAGCAAGCAGATACAGGGAAATGAGAAGAAAATAAAAGAGAAAGTCTGTTATTGGCTGGGATAATACAAGGCTGAAAGATAACGGGACAAGTTAAAAAAGACAAAAGATGGTTTGAAGGAGTTATGATGTAAATGATCCGAAACTGCTGAACTTAATGTTGAGTATTGATGGCTATTAAATGCCTGCTCAAAAGGTGATACATTGCCCCTTGAATTTCTGTTGAGCATTACTGTGACAGTGTAGAAGACAGATAAAGAACACAAATTGCAAACAATCAGAAGAACAGGGTCACTTGTGGACTGAGCAGACTTGATGAATAAGGCAATCTCCATTAATGTAATCTGTGTTTGGTGCCCCCAATGTAAAGATCACTGTGTGTAACAAAACAGCACAGTAAGAATTCAAGTTAAAGATACTGAAGATTTTTTATTGATCTATACATTTAGACAACATGATTTTTGCACACAGAAAGGTCAACAAGTAGCAATTGAAAACAATGAAACAATTAAGTTAATAATGTTTTGCTGGGGATGATAAAGAAGAAAATATAAACCAACATCCTCAGTTGTGCTTTGCAGAGAGGTCAAATACAGCATTGAAGAGAAGACTCATGACCTGAAACATCAACTCTGCTTCTGTCTCCACAAATGCTTCCAGCATTTTGTTACTTCAGATACAGCACCCCTTCAATAGAATAATTTAGATTTAATTACAAATCCCAAGTATTGGAGTGGAACTTGAATTCGCAACCTTCTGACTCACAACATACTGCAGTGTGGTTAAAACAGTGAATATAGCATTTGGATAATTGCCACAGTAATATATTCAGTGTACTCAGAAGTTTCTCTCTTAACACTTCAGATTTTTCTTATTTAGGGATCGCCCACTCACTATTTACATCAATATCATGAAGGAGGGTAAAGATGGGTAGCATAGAGAGAGATTTATTATTAAACAAATGAAATTTCCAGCAAACCACAAATATTTGTACACCATGCAAAGATGGGACCTGTTACCAGAGACAGCTCTTTTCTGAAGCCTTAAAAGTGCTTAGTTTCAATGGAGTACAAGTCTACAGGCAATAACTGTGCTCAGAACCATGACCAAGTGCACGTGCAGAAGACAACTGATGCAACAGTTCCTTGCATTGCTGCAGCTCAATTAATATAGAGGAAAAAAACCAAAGACACTTCAAAACACATGAATAAAACAGATGCACAGCCAAAGGAGTGAGACTGGGAGTAATCAGAGGTTCGGTCAAAGAGATGGATTTTAAAAAGTGAAGGAACAGTGGGTTTTAGGCAGGTAATTACATTTAGCAATTTATTCAACAGTGAAGGGCTACAGCTAGATCTTATATATAGAAGAGGAGCTCTTTCGAAAATAGCATATTGAATAACAATCTGGGTAAGAAGTTGATTAATTGCCATTCCTCCTTCTGCACATATTCTAAATTATCTTTAAACACAGAGTTAACCATCACTTGTTTAATTAACATTGCTGAAGCATGCAAGAAATTTGACTTTGCTGGAATTTCTTAGACAAGGTTTTAAAATGATGTACAGTAGCATGCAGGAGTGCCCTTATTAATTCTCCAAAGGGCTATTTTATGGAAACATATTCAAATACTTTGATATATTATCATGATTTGAAGAGGAAACAGACATACAACACTATGGACAGGTTCAGTTTAATGATTTAAACAGTATTGTAAATATTTTCAAATGTAATATTGTAAATGACTGCATGTCAACACCTGCTCATTACACTCAATACCAATGAGGTATTCAGAATGACAAACTGCTTATTTAAGTTTAAATTGGACTAATATTATACAATCTACAATAATTTCTCACTTCGATAAAGTAAACTTTTTGAATTACAAAACATTATTTAATGCAATCATAAAATGTGACATGATTCAGTTCATAAACTTTATTTATTCTTTGGGATTTTGGCAGCTCTCCAAGGCAACTATTGTTTGCCATCCCAGACTGAACTTGAACTGTGAGATTTGCTAAGCCATTTCAGAGTACAGTACATATTGCAGTTGTCTGCAACTCAAGATGCTTACACCACAGAAATGGCCCATCATATCCATGCTGGCTAACAAAGATCTGACTACACTAATCCCAATTTCAGCTCATTCCCCTGGAGCTATGATAATAGTGAATATCCAAATACTACGTAGATTTTGAGTTTCTGACTCAACCACTCTTTCAGGCAGAAAGTTCCAGGCTCTCACCACCCTATGAGTGAGAAACAATTCCTCTCAACTCTCCTCTTACCTTAAATCTATGGCACCTTGCTACTGGCATAAACACCTAGACCAAGTGAGGATGGCTATTAATGACACCTAAAGGCCAATTGCAATGATGGTTTTATGGTTACCATTACTGAGACTAGCTTTCAAATCCAGCTTTTATTAACAGAATTTAAATTTCACAAGTAGCTGTGGTGGGATTTGAACCATTGCTCCCAGAGCATTACCTAGGTCCTTTAATTTCTCGTGCAGTGTCATTACCACCATATCACCATGTCCTCTAAGTACTTGTGTTAATTCCGGACCACAAAGCTCAGAATGATTAGTGAAAACTTATATACTTGTAGAACTTAGGTTTCCACTTTTCCAAATAGGCCAGTTAGAAATCTTGATGATTCTTTTAATCCTTATGGAAACTGCATGCATTTGAATATTTGGCTTGGTGTTGCTCCCCATGGGTCAAAAAATACTTGTTTATTTTTAAAATCCATGTACGGAATGCAGCCATTTTTTGCCTATCTCTAGCTGCTCTTCGAAGGGGTGAGGTGGTGACATTTTGAATCACTGCAATCTATGAGCAATAGGCAATCTCTCAACATCTGAAAAATTGACATTTGGACATGGTGACTGGAAAGAGAAAAAAAAATTGAAGAAAAAGTGTCCATTTGGGCAATATGGCAGAGTACCAAGAGGTCTGTAGAATTTTACTTTGGTGCATTGAATAAGCAAAAGGGAAAATTAGTGTAGTTGTGAAATAATTGGCCTCCTGAATTCAACCTTCTTGAGGTCACCCAGAACTCTGCTGTCCCCTCACACCAAGTCTCGTTCACCGAGCTAAGTTGCCTCCTGACGTCTTAATTTAAAATCCCTCATCCTTGACTTTAAATCCATGTTCTTGTGCCTCCCTATCTTTGTAAATCTCCTTCAGGTCAACCACGCTCTGAGACCTCTGCACTCCTCCAATTCTGGCCTCTTTAGTCCCCGATTTTAATTGCTTCACCGTTCCTATAAGGAGGGGTTGGAGAGGTTGGACAAACTTGGATTGCTTTCGCCAGAGCATCAGGGGCTGAGGGGCAACTTGAAAGTAGTACAAAAAATTATGAGGGGCACAGATAGGGTGGAGCATCAGAGTCTTTTTTCCAGGGTGGAAATGTCAAACACAAGGGGACATAGATTTAAGGTGACAGGTGGCAAGTTTAAAGTGGGCATGAAAGACAATTTTTTTTTTGTTTGTTTTTACACAGAAGGTGTAAAGTGCCTGGAATACACTGCCAGGGTGGTGGTAGAAGCAAATACATTAGCAACGTTTAAAGGCATTTAGACATATAAACTGGTAGGGAATAGAGGGATACACACCACGTGCAGGTAGTTGGGATCAGTTTAGAATGGCCTCACAGTTGGCACAGACACAGTGGACCTAAGGGCCCATCCCTGTGCTGTACTGTTCTATGGTTCATGAAATTTAACTTTTTGAAATTTTTTTTAAATGGTGACAACAGTCACAATTATACACAGGCTCCAGATCATCAGTTTAAACGTGTGTGTTGTATTACTTGAGGGAACTGACAACTGAAGCTACAAGATAATACAGTATTATTCAGTCATGTATCATACTTATTTCAAATACCTAAATCTGGGATTATAAATGAAAACTGTTATTGTTTAAAACAGCCTTTTTTGAACAGATTTACCACTGGTACTTGCTGCTGTTGCACATGATAGTTTGTGCATGTTGTAACTTGCATACTACACTGTATGAGCATGTGCTGGTATTATGATTTCAACATGATTCCGAAGATAATCGTGATGATGAAACTTCCCAACCTGTAATTGAGAATGATAGCAGAGTATTGTGAAATAGAATGCAATTTTTAAAAAAAATTGTACAATTCCTAGTGCATGGAGAAAATACACGCAGTTGAAAGCTTATCAAAAAAATGTTTGCAAACTATTCCTATTAATCTTAACGTACATTTTTATTTTGTAAATTATCAATGAAATGGGCATGATTTGGAAATGGCAGGGAAGAGAGGGAAGATAAAGACAAGATTTCTTTGGGCTACATGGACAACAGATGGTTTCTGCACCTCTACATAAGAGCAAAGGAGGAAAAGAACCCCTCTCACTAAGCTAAGCAGCCAACAAACCATGCTAATCTCAGCCCCAGATTCCAGACTCATGCATAGCCACTCAACTGAAAGAGAACTGCTCCGCCTAGGCACACTTTCATTGTTTAAAGAGAGATTCTGTCCCTTAGGAACCAACAACCGCAGCAACAGCTATAGTTCTTCAGTTTACACCATAGCTGCTACAAATTCACTGAAGTAGAATGAACACATACAGTCCTTATTCTCATTGTGCCCTTCAAAAGCAAACAAAGAGGTCAAAGAAATACACGAAAGCCAAGCCTTTTCCCTTTTATTTGAAAATGATCAGCATCCAATTAGTTTTCAGCTGGTGAATTTTAATATTTGAAAGCTCAAATAAAAGATAAAATACGTAGAACAGCCTGGAAATTAAGGTTTTATTAACACTTCTGACATTTAGAAGACCAATGTCTGAATTACATCATGTAAGTTCAAACATCTTAAACAAGATCCCACACTGAATTTAGAAAATTTAAATAAATGCTTCCTTGATGGAAATTAATATATTTGAAATTCAAAACATTCTTACAGGTAAGACATTTAGCAGTACTCAAAAGACAACTGGACAGTGTCAACCAAACTTATGGCCTGTATTGCTCAAATTAAATTTCTTGTGAAATTAAATCAGTATTAATGTTACCCATCAACATGTCCACAGAAGAGCCTGTCATACTATCCAAAAAAGGGAGGTACCAGAAGTGAAGAGTAAGTTCTGCCGTTTTCATGCTGTATTTTCAAACCCTACTGACAAACAAAATGAAAAATCTACACTATTCATATAAAGCTAAGTATCTCCCAAAGACAACTGTTTATGCCAAGATGCTGTTTGACACTAGTCTATGAGCACTAAGAACTATACAAACAAGTACTAGTCAAATGATCTACCAAAATTTCAAATCTGGACTTAGACTTAAAGGATGGACACGGTATTAAAGGGTTGTTGTATCACAATACTACACATTCATTTAATTAATAGATTTAAGAGAGAGCTAAGTGACATTTTTTCTAGCTTCATCTTGTGTCTTTTATTAAACTTTCGCTGTATCAAGTGAAATATATCATACTCATTTTCCTATCTCCCCACAACGTATATCCCATCTCTAAGAAGAAAATACTAATTCTAACTCCAGCTTCCAAATACATTTTTTTTTTTAAAAAAGTGTCCGATTTTTAGGATGAGCCCATTCGTACAGGTTTCGCTGTAGTTAAGAATCTAAATTTATCTATTCTATTTATTCACATTTGATTTTTTTTAAACACAAAAACTTCTATCAATCATCGATTAAAACAAAACAATAGTAAACAAAACTCAGTTCTGAATAATTTCACTGGTTTAAACTCGCTGTGTAACGTTTCAAGTTTCATATCACACCTTCTAATAATGTTGAATAAAGTCCAACTTTATCAGAATGATGCTGCGACAATAGAAATACTCATTCTCAGTTCAATAATGTGCCTTAAATGGGGGTTTTCTATAACTGATAGCTAATGAAAAGAACGTTGCTAGACTGTGAGCTCTTTCCAACATTTCATACTCAAATTTCAAGAGCAACAGACCATGTTCCTCATGGTGTCAGCTCTAAGTCAGCAGTCTCAATGCTCATCACCGAAAAGTGGACTTTCCCATTCTGAAAAAGGGTCACTGGACTTGAATTGTTAACTCTGATTTCTCGCCACAGATGCTGAGTTTTTCTAACAATTTCTCTTTTCGTTCAGTATTGGTAGCTAGGTCTCTAGTAACTTCCCGTGTACTCTACAGAGGCTCTACTTTGTTTTATATGCAATATTTATAAATTTTAAGATTAATATTTGCATTAGATTTGAGAGTAAAGTCAGAGATATACCGCATGGAAACAGACCCTTCGGTCCAACTCGTCCATGCCAACCAGATATCCTAAATAAATCTAGTCCCATTTGCCAGCATTTGGTCCATAAACCTCTAAACCCTTCATGTACCCATCCAGATATCTTTTAAATCGTAGCTCATTCCACACACGCACCACCCTCTGTGTGAAAAAGTTGTCCCTTAGGTCCCTTTTAAATCTTACCCATCTCATATTAAACCTATGCCCTCAAGATTTGGACTCTCTCACCGCAGGGGTAAAAAAAAGTGTGTCTATCTACCCTATCCATGCTTGTCGTGATTTTATAAACCTCTATACAGTCATCCCTCAGCCTCCTACGCTCCAGGGAAAATAGCCCCAGTCTATTCAGCCTCTTCCCATAGCTCAAACCCTCCAACTATGGCATCATCTTTGTAAATCTTTTCTGAACCATTTCGAATTTCACAACATCCTTCCTATAGGAGGGGGACCAGAATTGCACGCAATACTCCAAAAGTGGCCAAGCCAATGTCCTGTACAGTCGCAACATGACCTCTCAACTCCTGTATGCAATGCAGTGACCAATAAAGGCAAGCATACCAAATGCCTTGTTCACTATCCTGTCTACCTGTGACTGCATTTTCAAGGAACTATGAACCTGCACTCCAAGGTCTCTTTGCTCAGCATCACTCCCAAGGACCGTACCATTAAGTGTGTAAGCCCTGCCCTGATTTGCCTTTCCAAAATACAGCACTTCACATTTATCTAAATTAAACTCCAAAACTCTTAAATTAAACTGTTGCTCCTTGGCCTATTGGCCCATCTGGTCAAGAGCCCGCTGTACTCTAAGGTAACTTCCTTGGTTGTTCACTATGCCTCCAATTTTCGCGCCATCTGCAAACATACTAACCATACCTCCTTTGTTCAGATCCAAATCATTTATATAAATGACCAAAAGCAGTGGACCCAGCACCAATCCTTGTGGCACACTGTTGGTCACAGGCCTCCAGTCTGAAAAGCAAGCCTCCACCACCACCTTCTGTCTTCTACATTTGAGACAGCTCCAAATGGTTAGTTCTCCCTGTATTCCGTGTGATCTAACCTTGCTAACCAGTCTCCCACAAGGAAGCTTGTTGAACACCTTACTGATGTCATAAATATCACATCCACCGTTCTGCCCTCATCAATCATCTTTGTAACTTCTTCATAAAACTCAATCAAGTCAGTGAAACAATTTTCCATGCACAAAGCCATGCCGACTATCCCTAATCAATCCTTGCCTTTCCAAATACATGTAAATCCTGTTTCTCAGGATTCCCTCCAACAACCTGCCCACGACTGATGTCAGGCACACTAGTCTATAGTTCCCTATCACCTTTCTTAAACAGTGGCACATTAGCCAACCTCCAGTCTTCCGGCACCTCACTTGTGGCTATCAATGATACAAATATCTCAGCAAGGGGCCCACAATCACTTCCCTAGCTTCCCACAGAATTCTAGGGTACGGCTAATCAGGTCCTAGGGACTTAACTTAAGATGGATATTTTTCAAGGTGTCACTATTTATTTCCCATTGTTCTCTATCTTTCATATCCTTCTCCACAATAAACACTGATGCAAAATTCTCAAATAGTATCTCTCCCATCTCCTGTAGTTCCACACATAGGTGGCCTTGCTAATTTTTAAGGGGCCCTATTCTCTCCCTGGTTACCCTTTTGTCCTTCACCTATTTGTAGAATCCCTTTAGATTCTCCTTAACCCTATTTGCCAAAGCTATTTCATGTCCCTTTTTGCCCTCCTGATTTCCCTCTAGGTATATTCCTACTGTCTTTATACTCCTCTAGGGATTCACTGCTGTCTATACCTGACATATGCTGCCTTCTTTTTCTTGACCAATACCTCAATTTCTCTAGTCATCCAGTATTCCCTACACCTACCAGCCTTGCCCTTCATCCTAACAGGAACACACTCTCTCTGGGCTCTCATTATCTCATTTTTGAAGGCTTTCCATTTTCCAGCCATCAATTTACCTGCAAACATCTGCCCCCAATCAACTTTTGAAAGTTCTTGCCCAATACCAGTTGAATCACAAATTAAAGAAATATATTTTGAGTCATTTCCGAGTCCATTTGCAATACAGAATGGACAGTCATTTGAAGCCGTAACTAGTACGTGAAGATACCATCACCTCCTCTGCAGTTTATGACAATTAAAAGGTATACCTATTGCTTGGGTATGGGTTACTGAAAGTATACAAGAGATTGACTGTAGCAGTTTTATTTTATTATGTAGAGGCAGAATGTCTGGGATTGCTTATGAGTAATGACAACAGCAATTTATTCAAAAATTTCAAATAATTTTAAAATGGAACACAGTGCTTAAATATTTAAACAAGACCCGAAAGTATTTGGGAAAAGAAACTTAGAAAATTGGCAGAATACAACTGAACCATTTATCTTTACCTGAACACGCAAACCTAAAAGTAATTGCTGACTGTGGTATTTAATGGCTCCGGATATTTTCTTTTAAAGTTCAGTAGTTCCGAATTTTCACCTCTTGTGAAAAACCAACCATTGTCAAGAGTCACCCTCTGGTGTCTTAGCTAAGTAGCCGCCTTTGTTGTGCAAGTTAGAATGGTGACTTTTATTAGGTTGCTCCTGTGGTTAATATGACCAAGTCAAATCCTATCAGTCAGGCCAACAGTCATTAAACAGCAAAAGAACAAACCTAAGTTGACTTTTCAGAACCAAAGTCTGAAGGAGACTCATATCAGACTTGAAACATCAACTTTGTTTCTCTCCAAAGATGCTGCCAGACCAGAGATTCTCTAACACTATTTTTATTTCAGATCTCCAGCATTTTTGCAGATAGTATCCAGCTAAGGTCAGTTAACTTAGAAAGAACTGAACCTAGGATCTTCTAATCTTTATGGTATAATTTAACATTGGGCAATGATTTCATATGGTCATCAGTTCAGCCAATTTTCAACTTGTAACAGACAAAATGAGAAGCCCAAGAGAGATGATTTTATATTTGTATAAAATTACAAAGGAGAGGTTAGCTGTTCCACTTATTATTAAAACTTTAAAAATTGTTACAACAGAATTGCGACAAACTTGTCGTGTTTCATTAATTACCTTCATGATAAGCTTTAAAGTGAAAAATCTTGGTTTTTACCTTGCTCATTGCTCCAGGTTGGGGTCCTTTGAGACCTGCTGGCATCTGAGGTGATCCTTGAGATAACGTATCTGCAAGTAGATTGTTTGTGTTGGACATTCCTGGGCTTGAGTACTGTACATTAGGCCTGCCTCTTCCAGCACCAAGAGAACCATTAATTACTTGGCCCTGCATCATGCCCTGTGCATTACCACTGCTCATCAGGGCTGGATTCATATTGGTATTGATGCTCATCCCAGCCTGGTTGGTTGGGCTGTTTACTCCAGGCATCAGACCAGTTGCTGACGTATGAAGCTGATCGTGTTTTTGTGGGTTCACAGATTGCGGTGTTGGAGGTCTCTGGTTTGCTCCACTTGCTCCCATTCCCAAGTTAGGAGGGGATGTAAGACCACCTTGAGTTAGGGGGCTCTTTACCATACTACTAAGGCTTCCTATACTAGGACTGTTCTGTTGACTTTGGCTGCCTACTGACTGCACTGGACTATCCATGGAGCGTGATGAGGCACCACCAGAGCTGACTGCTCCATGTCCCATATTGATACTGGAACCACTGCCTCTTAGAAGCTCCGACAATTGTTTATGCTTTGAGGCTGCATCCTGCACCATTCCAACCCCAGTAAGCTGAGCCAGGTCACCACCATTGGTCAGTCCTAATGGATCTGAACGAATCAGTTCATCTGGCAAGTCATTCTCAAGATCGAATAGGGATCCAAAATCTGAAAAGAAAAAACAAAGTACAATTACAAATCACTTCATACTCAGGATGTCTGCCATTACAAGCATGATCTTTCCTGCAAAGATGGAAGATCCTGACCATGCATTGCTTGGGACAAGAAGAAACGGTTGGTGGATTATCTTAGACTGATCCTACACTGCTAATAAAAAAGGTATTGTTCAGTGGCAGCAAGAAGGCTTGCAGCCATCAACCAGTGAAAATGTCAGATCAAATCTTTTTTCTTGCCTTCCCATTTTTCATATCTTTTGTCTACTATGCACTTATCCAAGCACTGCGGGTCCTGTGGTCTTCACTGCAGACTGAGAATTCATAAGAGAAATTAAACTGCACACTTCAAATATGCAAAACAAAGTATGCATTAGTGTTTTAATGCTGAACACCACTGAGCCATCAATTAATTACACTTTGCTAACAATTGACAATAACTCAAACATGTGCTTTTCTTCAATGTTATAAATTTTCATGATGTGGCATGAAACAGAACAATGGTAAAAAATAAAGATTCACTACAATAGGCTAAAAATCTAAAATTATTTTGCAGTAGCTTGAATCGCTATCTCAATTCCTGTACATTCCTCTCTCCTTAATCTTTCAGTGCCTTATGATTTCTAGAGATGAAAATAGGCTTCCCACACCCAAGTTCAAACATAATATTATCAATTTCCACCCACCCACTCCAAGGATTTAATTGATTATTTTTACTAGCAAACATGCTCAGATTAGGAATTTGAGTGGTCCTAGTAACAGATTTAGCTCAGGTCTAATCATGCCCTAATAGATTAATATTTCAATGTACAGTGTAATCTAGCATATTTTGTTGAAAATTGTTATTTAAAATGGGTTTCCATTCCAGCAGCAGCTAATTACAAATTCATGATGCATCATAATTCACAACATTCTGCAATATAATTTTATTAATACTAAGTAATTAAGAATCTAACAGTACATTATGCTCATCTTCAGAGTTGGAAACTTGAAGTATACAGGTTCTCATCATATAGCCCAAAGTTCATAGAACAACAAAGTGCTATGTGGCTCTTCATGTTGTGCTAACAGTTTGCTGGAATTATCCAAAACTGATCACACTCTTCTGATGCCCACCCAGAGCTCAGGTGCCTTCACCTGGTTAAAATAGCTATTAAATTTTCTCTTACAACATGCAAAGTTCGCTGGCCTAACCACTCCCTGTGGCACAGCCTTGCATTCTTCAAATCCCGAGAGACTTGGCCTCTATCCTTGCTCTCTTCAGGACTCTAAAATTTGAGTCGTTATCATCACAACTTCCTGACCAGAACAGCCTTTCACTATTCAATCAAAATTTTTCATAATTTAAAAAAAATTGAAATTGCTTCAATGGAAAGAGATCCAAATCTCAATTCTCTCTTCACATGATTTCCAATCTCTAGCATCAATGAGATGAATCCAAGATGTATGCTTGGTTCACAATACTCTACCTGCTGCCTAACTGTTGTCAGGTACAAATGTATTATTTTACTTGAATAATCTGTTCCTCCATTTATGAAATAATAGAAACTTGCCTCTATTAAACAAAGTCTCCTTGACATTTTTCAATCTTTCGTACATTAATCAAAACTCGTTTTTAAAAAAACTCCTCAGGTAATTTTAAAGTTTACATTCTCCATCATATAACAGACATTACGGTAAAGGAAAAAGCCCTATTGCCCACCATTTCTACACCAACCACGATGTCATTCTAAACTAATTCCATTTGCATGCACACGGTCCATATTCCCCTATTCCCTGCTTGTTCATGTGACTGTGTAATTACGTCTTAAATGCTGCTATTGTATCAGCTTCTACCATCTCCTCTGGTAGTGCATTCCAGGCATCTACCACCTTCTGTTTAAAAAACGAATCTGGCCTTGCACATCTCATTTAAACTTTCCCTTCGCACCTTAAATCTACTCCCCTGGTATTTGACATTTCCACCCTTCAAAAAAGACTCCCGACTATCTGCCTTATCCACGCCTCTCAATTTTATATAATTCTATCAAGTCACCCCTCAGCTTCTGCCACTTTAGCAAAAACAATCCTAATTTGTCGAAATAAAAACTGAAAGAACTGAAGATGTTGTCAGTCAATCAGAAACAAAAACAGAAACTGCTGAAAAAGCTCAGCAGATCTGGCAGCATCTGTGGAGAGAAATCAGAGTTAACATTTCAAGTCAAGTGACCCTTCCTCAGAACTG
>NC_063368.1:4941994-4963764 GCF_021869965.1 Rhincodon typus
GACTTGAAATGTTAACTCTGATTTCTCTCCACAGATGCTGCCAGACCTGCTGAGCTTTTCCTAATTTGTCCAACCTCTCTTTATAGCCAATACAGACCAATCCAGGCAACATCCTGGTAAATCTCTTTTGTGTATCTTTCCCATAGTGCGGTGACCAGAAATGCATATTACTCCATATGTGCTCTAGCTAAAATTTTATACAGCTGCAACATAACTTGCCAACTTCTATACTCAATGCCCCGACCAATGAAGCCTTCTTTACCACCTTATCCACTTATGTTTCAGGGAGCTGTGGAGATGCACCTTTGTATAATCAATGTTAAGGGTCCAGTCTTTTACTATATACTTTCCTCTTATATTTGACTTCTCAAAATCCATCACTTACACTTGTCCAGATTAAACTCCATCTACTATTTCTCCGCCCAATTTTCCAACTGATCTATATTAACCCCACTTACAATCCACAACCAACAATTTTGCATTGTCTGCAAACTTACTAATCAAACCACCTTAGGCTTTCACTCCAATCATTAAAAAGAGGTCCAAGCACTGATCAAGGACTCCAGTCAGAGAAATATACCTCTACAACTACCCTCTGTCTTCTATGATCAAGCAAATTTTGTATACAACTTATCAACTCACCATGGATCCCATGCAACTTAATCTTCTATACCAGCCTACCTTGAAGGACTGTGTCAAATGCTTTCATAACATCCATGGAGACTATATCCACTCATCACCACTTCCTCTAAAAACTCAAGTAAATTTGTGTGGAGGTACTCTTGTGTCACAAAACCATTCTGACTCTCCGTACTAAATCCATTCTTTTCCAAATATGTACAAATCCTGTTTCTAAGACTCTTCTCCAATAATTTCCCTACCACTGATGTAAGGGTCATTGCCCTATTATCCCGGTTGTCGTCCTCCTCTTTTAAAAAAAAAGAATACCACTGGCTATTCTCCAGTTTCTGGGACCTTGCCTGTTGCTCACGAGGATACAAAGACATCAGTCAAGGCCCCATAACTTCCCCCCTTGTCTCATTTATTATCATGGGATAGAACCTATGAAGCCTTGGGGATTTATCTGCCTTAAATGTTTTTAAAGACACCCAACACCACAACCTTCTTAATATTGTAATGCCTTAGAATATCAACATATCCCTCCTAATCTTATCACTCATGTGCATCTTCTTGGTGGATTCTGATGTGAAGTACTCATTAAAGGACCTCAGTCACTTCACCTGGCTCCATGCATAAACTTCCTCCTTTATTCTTGAGTGAAGCTACCCTTTCCTGAGCTAGCCTCTTGTGCCCAAAGTACGTATAAAATGCCTCGGGATTCTCCTTTATCCTACTTGCAAAGGACATTTCATTGGTCATTGTTAGCCCTCCTAATTCCTTGTTTTAAGATCTCTCTTGCTTCCTTTATATTCCTCAAGTGCCTTATCTGATTTCAGTTTCTTTAACCAAACATATACAGCAAAAACGTTTTAATAACCAGCAGCTTTGGGACCAGGAGTGTACCGGTTGATCAAAAGGTCAGCATAATCAATATAAAAACACAAACTAAGTAAGAGAAACATAAAGCAACGGTTATACACATCACTATTATACCTTACTTACAGCATAAATCACTTAAATAATAATGCATCTTTGCCTTAAATAAAACTTACCTGCAGACAGCCTTCTCACTCACACCTAAACTGACTACTCAGAAATCGCGAAGTTCACAATAATACAGTAAACTTCCGATATTTCAGGTATATAAACTTTGCCGGTTTATCAACTGTGCCAGTTCCTAAGGTGCCTGTTAAATCACGGTTTGCTGTACTTCCTTTTCCTTTCTGAAAGGCTTTCAATATCCCTTGACAGCAGGGTTCCTGAATCTTACCACTGTTATCTTTCATCCTCAGAGGAAAATGCTGGTCCTGAGCTTTGATCAACTGGCCTTTAAAAGATTCTAATGTCAGATGTGAATTGACACTCAATCAATTTAGCACTTGCACCAAAGGACCAGTCATAGCCATATCCAAAACTATTGTAAAACTTACAGAATTATGATCACTGTTTCCAAAATGCTCCCCCACTGAAAATTTTGATCACTTGGCCAGACTCATTCCCCAATACAAGGTTTAATATGGCTCCTTCCATAGGTGGGTTACCTACATAACGTTTCAAGGAAGCCTCCTGGATGCACCCAACAAATTCTGCCCCATCTAAGCCCCTAGCACTTCCCGCTAATATTGGGGAAGTTAAAAATCACCCACTATAAACAACCCTGCTGTTTTCACATTATTCCATGATCTGCCTATATCTGTTCTATCATCTGCTGGCTATTGGGAAGCCTATATTAAAAGCCTATATTAAAGCCCCACAGTGACTGCACCTTTCTTATTCCGGAGTTCTACCCAAATTGCCTCACTGAATGAGCCTCCAAGATGTCCTCTCAGTGCAGCTGTGACATTCTCCTTAATAAGTAATGCACTTCCCCCACCCCTTTTTATATCTCTATCAAGCCTGAAACATTTAAACCATGGAATATTGAGCTGCTAGTCTTGCCTTTCTCTCAACTACCTCTATCCCTAAATCAAATAATTTAAAAATAGAAAGAACAAAACTAGACTCATCGCAAAACACTGGGGCACACCATTTCTGTCCCTTTCTCATTTAAGCAACACAGTTTACCCCAATTCTATTTCATGCTTTTCAGTTAACATTCCATTCATGTTACTACATTTCCTCTTTTATATGTACTTGAAGTTTTCAAACAACCAATTTGCATTTTATTGGATATCTTTTGAAAATCCATATATTGCGCACACATACTGTACTCCATTTATTCATCTTTTCCTCAAAGTAAAACAATTAAATGTGGCAAAGTTTACATTAGTTTAACAACATTGTCTAGAAATGCAGGCCTGTCAAAGACACTCATTGGTTTGATTTCAAACGACAGACACCAAGACTGTCCCACGACTAACTTTGGATTAACTAGCTCATGTTTTTGTTTTGAAGATTTCCAATCAATCTGTTCAGAGATGTTATTACACATCTCTAGAGCAGATGGGACTTGAATCTGGGCCTCCTGGCTCAGAGGTAGGGACACTACCACTGTAACAGACTCATTTCACCTTCTCTCTCACTAAGGAAATAGGTGTCAAATTGTCAACTCTCCAATTCAATTAATATTATAGGAAGTTTGTAAAACAAAAAATCACACCAGAACTTCGTTTACTTTCCTTGATTTCTTTCAACAGTCTTTGTTAGTTCCCAGCCTTCTTTCCCTTAAAATTTATTACGATTTATTTCTCAATGTTATCTTTAACAATTGATCTGTATTTGTGTCAAGCAGCCTTACAGTCTTACTTCCATTAAAAAAAAATTCAAGAAGTGAGGCATCAATGGCAAGGTCAACATTTGTTGCCCACAATGGACTTCCCTGCAGAAGCTCCATTACTAAACTGCTCCAGTCCATCTGGTGCAGGTACACCAAAAATGTAGCTAGAAAAGGAGATCCACAATCTTGATCCCGTGCCAGTGAGGAGGAACAAGAATATAATCTAATTAAAGATGATGTACAACCTGGAGGGTAATCTGACTGATGCTTTGTAGATGGTGAAGTCATTGAGGAGTTAGGAGACAAGTTACCTATCTCAGAATTTCCAGTTTCTTGCCTTGCTCTTGTAGCCACAGTATGCTTAAGGCTGGTCCGGTTCAGTTTCTGGACAATGGTACTCCCCAGGACAGTGGTGGAGGATGATTATCACTGGTAATGTTATTGGAGTCATGGGTGATGGCTAGATTGCCTGGCACTGTGTGGGATGAATGTCACTATCCACTTATTAGCCCAAGCTAAGGTTGTCTAGATCTTGCTACACATTGACTGCTTCAGTATTACAGAATAAAAATAACGATACTTTATTAATATTGCTACCACTCTAGACATTTTCCTTCATTGCAAATGGTCCCACTCTCATTATATTTTAGCATCTCAAGCTCACAAAAAGCCCTTAAAAGCACCTGCCATGCAGGATTTGTTTTTCATCAGCCAATCACATGCATGTGTGTGTGTTTGCATGCACAAGTGAGAGTAAGAGAATTCAAGACAACAGGAGGAAAACCAACAAGACAGGAATAGATCAGATCTTCTCACTACAGTATAAATCTATCAGTACATTAATATAAAATCTAATTCAATTACAAGAAAGCTTCAAACACACACACCCCACCAGCCAAGGAAACTGTTTTAACTGATATGCCTTTTAATAAAGGGCAATACACTGAACAGTGCCAAGGTTACTCTAAAATGCCTTAAATTTTGCCATTTTTATTACACAAGCCTTTAATACTGCATGGAACTTTACATAATTTGCTCACAAAACAATATTTCAGAGCAAATTAACTCCAAGATAAATTCTCAATATATACAGTTTTACAAAGCCAAGGACGTGATGCATTCTTGCATTTTACAAATCTAGAACAATTATACAAAACAAAAATATTAATTATGGCAGTCAATTAGGAGAGTAGCAGTTGCACAGGAGCACCAAACTTCCAAATATCTCTCAGTATCCTGACTTGGAAATACGTCACCTTTCCTTTATCACTCAAACTCCTTAGCTAACAGCACCATGAGGATACCTTCATCACACGACTGTGGTTCAAGCTCGAAGTTCACTATCACCTACTACTGGATAATTAGGGATGGGAAATAAATACTGGCCTTCCACAAGAACTAGGAGCAGGAGTAGGCCGTCTGGCCCTTCGAGCCTGCTCCGCCATTCAATAAGATCATGGCTGATCCTTTCGTGGACTCAGATCCACTTACCTGCGTTCTCACCGTATCCCTTAATTCCTTTACTGTTCAAAAAAAATCCACCTTTTTTTTAAAACGCGTTTACTGAAGTAGCGTCAACTACTTCACTGGGCAAGGAATTCCATAGATTAACAACCCTCTGGGTGAAGAAATTCCTTCTCAGTTCAGTCCTAAATCTGCTCCCTCTAATCTTGAGACTATGCCCTCTTGTCCTAGCTTCACCTGCCAGTGGAAACATCCTCTCTACTTCTATCTTATATATTCCCTTCATAATTTTATATGTTTCTATAAGATTCCCCCCTCAATCTTCTGAATTCCAATGAATATAATCCCAATCTACTCAGTCTCTCCTCATAAGCCAACTCCCTCAACTCTGGAATCAAGCTAGTGAACCTCCTTTGCACCCCCCCTCCAGTGCCAGTACATCCTTACTCAAGTAAAGAGACCAAAACTGCACACAGTACTCCAGGTGTGGCCTCACCAGCACCTTGTACAGCTGCAACATAACCTCTCTGCTTTTTATTTCAATCCCTTTAGCAATGAAGGACAAAATTCCATTTGCCTTCCTAATTACTTGTTGTACCTGCAGACCTACCTTCTGTGTGGTCCTAGGAACACACACATCCCATGGATGAATAAATTAAAAATAATATTCAAAAGATCAAAATAAAAATCTTTCAAACAATATTTTTTCCATTAGGATATATTAGAATGTTCAACCAGTTTTTCTGACAAAGGGGTCATTTACAGACTGCACAGCTTCTCAGTTAAGAGCTGAAGAAAAATTCATCAAGACATAATTTCATGTTAAACGGAATTATATAAAATATTTTTGAATTCTGCAGAATTGCTGTATTTTCTATGAATTTCAGCGACACGGATTTAGTTCTCCTTCCCACCTTTAAGGCATACTCTTCCTACCAAAAAGTAAAAATTAAACTGCAATAGAGGAACAATGGATTTTCAGTACAGAAACAATTAATGAAAGTAAATGGCATGTGAATAAAGCCATAAAAGAACAAAGCACTGTGGTTCATTTCCAAGGGAACATAACTGAGAAGCAGAGAAGTTACCCCAAGCTTGCGTAGAACCTTGGCCTTGTTGAAAACTGAACAGTTAGGATGAGAAAAGATCTGCAAGGTTATTAACTGTCAGGAAAAGTTGAACAGATTGGGTTCTATTCTCTCAAAAAATAAAAGACTGTAGGGAAAATGCAAAGAAACGTGAAGGAGATTAAAACTTGGGGTCATAAATATAATAGTCAACTAAGAAATCCTTCAGGGGATCAGTCCAAATCTCGAACAGCATTCCAAGGAAGTAGTTAGGTAATAGCATTAATGAATTTCAAAACACTAAGAATAGGTGCAGATACAAGCCACGCAGGACAGTGACCTTGCTCCCCAGTCGATAAGTTTGCCATAAGTTTGTGACTGAACTTCGATATCAACTCCGCTTTCTTGTACAGTTCCTACATCCCTTGGTTCTCATGATGCCCAAAAAATCTGCATGTGTCGGTCTCAAAATATTCAACAACTGAGTATCTACATGCCTCTAGGGTAGAGAATTGCAAATTATGCACAATCTTTTGAGTGAAGAAATGCTAAACGGCTGATATCCTGTCCGGAGGCTGTGGCCTTCTACTTCTCGATTTCTCCATTATCGGCACCATCAAGACTACTTAAGAACTTTACATTCTTAATGGGGGTGGGGTGCTAGAAGGTTATGACAACCCAAATCATCTAATTTGACGTGGTGTTTGCAGTGATGTAGCCTGAAACATGCAGTATGGGACCTTCATAAGTCCCAATGCATCAACTTTCCAGAAATTGTCTAGGTATCTTAAACACCGATGTGCATTACCTTCTGCTTGGAAGCCTCCAAAAAAAGAGTCTACAATTCTGGGTCTTAGAGTCTTAAATTTCAGGAGGTGTCTGACTCATTATCTGAAGTGTTGGCTGGAAGAAATTAAAGGGTTTAAAACTTGCTCCAGCTCCTGATTAACTGTAAAACTGAATTCCTCCCCTAAACAAAGCACCCTAATATGCCTCAATATCAACCCTCCACACCCAAAATGAGCCCAACCAAACAGTGAAGCACTTCTTTCCCAATCCAAATGAAACGCACCTCCAACCAATCTTACCCAGCCACCTTCCACCTTGCTCTCCTCACCCACTTACTGACTCTCCAGAGAGAGGGGTTGTGGCAAGTTGCCTTCTTGAGATGCTGCAGTCCTTGGGGTGTTGAGCACCCACAGTGCTGTTAAAAAGGGAATTCCAGGATTTTGACCCAGCAACAATGAAGGAACGATGGTATAGTTCCAAGTCAGTTGTGTGGCTTGGAGAGGAATTTGCAGGTGGTGGTGTTCCCATGCATCTGTTGCCCTTGTCCTTCTGGGTGGTAGAAGTTGTAGGTTGAAATAATAATGCCACCAATAAGAAACAGGAGAAAATCATTATGGTAAATACTAGTTTCAGATAAATTGCATTTAGATAATTAAAAAAGGGACAAGCAGAACACAGATAAAGCTATGCAGGAACTTTCATACATCTTGTTTTTTTTTTAAGGATTCTGATTTTGGGGCCAAATCCAATGACTACCAGAAACATTAAATCTAGAATACTGCAGATCCGGTATGCAAAATTCCAGTTTTATGCATGCTTTCCACATTAGCAAAGCATACCTTCAGAAGGCTGCAACCTATCTAATCAGTTGAATTAATCCACATGCAGGAGGCGACACAATGACTGGAGCTAATCATATGAACTTCATTTAGCATAATACGTAGTACAGACAAATTTTTTGCACAACCACTATCTTAAACTTTTCTCTTTAACCAGAAAAAAAGTATATCTGTTTTCAGGTGATACAATAAATATGAATTCTGGAAAACAAAAACTAAAATAAAGATGACCATCCAAATAGACAAAAATAGAAATAGGCCAAACAGGATCAAAGTTTTCTACTTCAAATAATCGATTAGAGTTTATTCTGGAGCTTGCAGTGAATGTTTTATAATTGCTACTTCAATGAAGGTGAAAAAAGTCGAATGCAAAAAATTGATTTTAAAAAAAATTGAGCCACTAAGTATTGAAACACAAACATTTTACATTAAAATTTACATTTTTAAAAATAACTGATGTATTGATATAGTTCAGGGTTCTGTACCAGTGTTGTTCTTCTTAAGTCAGATTTTAGGTAGTCACTTCCTGCATTATGTTAGTTGTGCGTAAGACCCAAAAGACAGGGTAAAAATTCAAAGTAATTTAGGACAACATACATGACATCCAATCCTCATGAACAACATCCTTATGCCCACAAACTACAAATGATTCAGAATATATTTACTTAGAGAAATGAGCATTTACCATTAGCATACAATACTCTAGGTTTAATTAATGGGGGCATAGAGTCCAAGAGTAAGCATGTTATGGTGAACTTGTATAGGACACTGGTCAGACCTCAAATGGACTATGTACTGTTCTGGACACCATACTATTGGAAGGATGCAAACGCAAAATGACCTTTTGTTTAAACAAGAATGGCTCCAGTGATGAGACACACCAGTTATGAGGAAAGACCGGAGAAGTTGAAACTATTAGCCTTGGAGAGAAAACTAAGAGGAGACTTACAGAAGTTTTCAAAATCATGAACAATCTGGGCAGAGTAAACAGGGAGGAATTATAAATGGATAGAGATCAAAGGGAAAAAGTTTTAAAAGTATTTTGTAAAAGAAAACAAATACAAGATGAGGAAAAAGAACTTTTCGCACATGAATGCACTCACTGGAAGCATGGGGGGAGGGTGGAATTCAATGGAGGCATTCAAGTAGGCATTGGGTAGATCTCTAAAAAGAAACAACATGGAGGGCTTCAGAGAGAAAGAAGATTGGCAGCAAGTTAGAATACTTTAAGAGCTGGTACAAACATTATAGGCCAAATGGATTCCCTTTGCACCCTAACAATTCAAAGATGCTGTGAAGTGTTTGTGTAAACTGCAGAAACCGAATGTCCAGCTATATAAACTATAAAACATATTCACATTTGCATCATTTTCATTTATTCTCAGAATGCGGCATCATTGACAACGAAAGCATTAAATGGCCATCCCCAATTGCTTCCGAGGAAAATTTTGCTTCAGTTTATTTGCAAGGCTACTTCAGAGGACTAGGAATCAACTGCTGCAGGTTTGGAAACACATACCTAGGACAGACTGAGTATGGATGGCAGACTTTGTTGCCAAAAGGGCATCAATAAACCTGATGTCTAAAGAATAATCTGACAATTTTGTAGTTACTTCTGCTGCTAATTTATATTCTGTGGATTATTCTTCCAGATCTCTATTCTACAAATCTATCCACACTACCACAATATTAACTGCTTATATTCCAGGCAAGTAAAGTAAATTTGTGAATTAAAAAAGCCCTCTATGGTCATATATAGTCATGTACACGTCATTTGCTGCAACTGGCCTTTGCCACTTTTATTGTCAACACCAAAGACTCCTCCTGCACCACCTTATCTAACTTTTAACACCATGACCTAAAACAAGATACACAAGACATGAATCTTGTTTTACAACACTATGGTTTGTATGGAAACATACTGAAATAGGTAACCAAGCACAACTTTGCATCAAAACTATCCCTACAAAAAACAAATTGTGAAAGCAATCAGGCACTCTCCATAGCAACTCAAATTGAAACATGGCTTTGTAACAAATACAATGATTAAGATGACAGCAATGAGTAAGGGCAGAAATGCAAGAAACCTTTTAACTAAAAAGGAATATTGGAACAGGAATAGACCATTCAGCCCATCAGGTCTGCCCTGCAATTCTAAATCATGGCTAATGATCTCCTCAATGCCACTTGCCCCCACTATCTTTGTATCTCCTAATATCATTAATCTCCAGAAACCTATCGATTTCTGTCTCAAAGATGCTTAATGACGGTGCTTTCACAGTCCTCTGGAGCAGATTTGAAACAATCCCTGATTTAAGTGAGGAGATTCCTCATCGCAGTCTTAAATGACCTGCCACTTTTCCTAAGATTATGACCCATAATTCTAGAGTCACAAACCTGAAGAAATATCCGATCTGTACCCACCTTGTCATGCCTTGTTGAAATTTACAAAACTCTTACAAGATCATACCTCATTGTATGAAACCCTAGAGAATGCTGACCTGGTTTCTTCAATCTCTCCTCACGGCAATGCCACTATGCCAAGCATTACTTCAGTCGCACTCTCTCTATGGCAAGTATATCTTCCCTTGGATAAGGAGAACAAAACTGTGCACAATATTCCAAGTGAGTTCTCACCAAGCTCTGTACAATGGCAAAAAGACATTCTCCCTGAAAGTAAATGGCAACATACTGTTTGTCTTCCTAATTGCTTGCTGCACCTGCATAATAGCATTTAGCGACTCATGGACCCAGATCGCTTTGAACCAACACTTCCCAAACCCTCTCTCCATTTAAGAAATGTTCAATTTTTTTCTACAAATGAAAAATCTCTCAATTATTTCCATTGCATCCTAGCTGCCATCTTTTAGCCCATTCACTTTGCTTGTCCAAGTCAACTTGAAACCTCCTGGCATCCTCCTCACAACTTACAAGAAGCATTAAAAAATTAGGTATACAAAACAATTCAAGATCAATTTTCATCTGCTTTTAAACCTTCAGTTTTTAATACAAAGTGATACAGCAGTTTCTAACAGCTCCAAACAACACAATTTGTTTGCGAGGTCACCTGAATCTTAAGAGCGTGATGTGATGAAGGTCAACCCAAATATTTTAGAGTGCACAATATGTCTCTTTCAAATCGTAGCCAAGCCTAATGCCACTGTAATTCAAACTACTCTCTCCAGCTGCTAGCTAGGTTTGAAAGATCAAAATTTATATTTACTACCAGATTATTTTCACAAGTTACATGGACATACCACAAAAACTTCAAATACATGTTATTCTTGACTGAAATCCAGGCGGCTGCCCTGTTATACCCATACAAGCTAAGTATAACTAAGAGATTTTCCTGACACTTGAATAGCAGTAAGGTGCTATGTGAGAAAATAGACTACTTTTGTCATTTCACAACTACAAATGAAAATATACCAATATGTGCAATTTGGAAAATAAAAAATTGCTATAACATCAGCGGATTATAAAAACAAAAGCTATTGCTGTTAAGCATTTGCAATTACAAAAATCAAGTTAAACTCACCATTGTCTTTGTCTGACTATGAGAGATGGACAACTGGTGGAGGTTTAACCCAAGAGTCACCATGCCTCAGGCCAGCAGACAGGTGATAAAGGAGAGTCTTTTACAGTTACTTCAACCGGTGCGGGAATTGAGCAGTGTCGCCATCACACGCAAACCAACCATCCAGCCAACTGAACTATTCAACCCCCTTACAAAATACAAATCGATCAGAAAGAAACACCCAATATAACTGGCAAACATAAAAATACCAAAAGTCCTAAACTCTGCCACAAATGCGTAGATGAGGACGTGTATACACCAAATGCCTGGAATCCACGTTGGATAGGGATAACATGGATAACAAAAGACACAGTTGCCGCTCCACATAACTCTATGTACTATGAATGACATGCAATCAAACTGATTAAGTCAATGACAAACAAAAAAAAGATTGGGTACACAAATCTGTGGGTAGTGAGTGGATCAGTAGATAACAAGGTCTAAGCATACTTCATGTAAGGAAGAGATGAAGAGGGGTTACAAAATTCTCCAAAGAGGGGGGTTTTTGGGAACGATCTTAAATGAAGACAGACAAAAAAGATAACGGAAGAAATTTCAAAGATTGGGTTTAAGATGATTGAAGGCTGTCACTACTGTGGTGACAAAGAGGTAAAACAAGGAACTGGAGAAGTCACTGGATCAGTGCCAGAGCACATTTCAAGGTTGCAAATGAAGACAGGCTCAGGCTTGGGGCCTTTTACTTGTCTTCCAGGGGTAAATGGAGTCAGATCTGTGTGGGAGCTGCCCAAGCTGCTTGGCTGAGTTGGAAAAGAGAGTGTGATATCACAGAAAAATCATGAGTTGATTGGTTGTTGTACAGCTGCTGTTAGGGACTATGTTTCAGCCACAGTAAATCTGAAAAACAAATTTCTAAAGTAGCACAGGGAATGAAAGATTTTATAGTTACAGGAGAGGGGCCTGATTTCTCAGCAAAGACAAAGAATTTATATTAAATCTCAGTTTAGAGTTAATAGTTAATTACAATTAATATTTTTCTACTTGTTATGAATTTTGGTCAAGAGTATAGTTTAGCTTAAGGCATAGCAGGGTAGCTCAACGCCATGTGTTGCACAGTTTCCTGTACATAGGAATTCTTCAATGCTCCTGGCAGTCAGTAAGTGCCACTAGTTCTGAATATTCAGTGCAACTGCAGTGCCTCTGCAAGGCTGAGAGTTACATCAATAGCACGTTTTGAGGCACGGCCACCCAGCAGCTTAAGGGAGCACAGGAAAGTAAGAAATGGATGACCATCAGTCAAAGGAGGGAAGGCAGACAAGCCCCAGAAAGCATCTCACTCCAGAATAGTTGCATGTTGGAAAATGATAGGTGGTGACAAATTCTCTGGGCAGTGCAATCAGAAATCAGCTGCAGAAGAGGGGAAAAGAGACAGAGGAAGACAGCGGAAGGAGACTCAATTGCAAGGGGAAAACGTAGGCTTTTCTATAGCCTCAGATGTGACCAAGATGGTGTGTTGCCTCCCTGAAGCCAGAGTCAAGGATCAGAAATCCAGAAAAGTGAATAAGGTAGGGTGAAAGTGAGCAATGTTGCACAACTGGAAAAGATAATGTTTCAAGCTCAGTTTGAGTCATATGGGAAGTAAGGAAATTATGATTTCATAGATTATTCAGAATAGGTAAGGAGCAGGATGGAATTAGTGCAAGTTCATTTTATGACCTGATAACAGGAGGCGAGTGCAAGGGAATTAGGAAATACAAGGTTAGCAACAAGGATGTCAATCTTAGAGACAAGGAAATCCATTAACTCTCCATATCTGGATTGGAGGTGACTATAATCATGGATGGGGAAGGGGTTAAACAAATGTAAAGTGGTTTAGTAAGAGAGTAATTTACTGTGGAAGAAAGGGGATCTAAGTTGGACTTTTGCCTTCAGGGATGAAAAGAGACATAAAGGCTGCATGACAGGTAGAACTGTAAGTTTACACTGCTTTACCTTCAGAACAACTGACGATTTGGAGGGAATAAAACCTGTCAAAGATAGACATGAGAAAACAGTTAAGTAGTTTTATAGCTGTGCACAAGTTGGATTTAGTGTACAGTCAAAGAATCACAGAGTGTTTGCAGAATAGGAAGCTGCCATTTGGCCATCAAGTATGCCAGCTTTCTGAAAAGCAATGCTAAAAGAGCCTGTTAAACCACCCTTTCCCATAACACAGCAATTTTTTTAAATTTCAAGCATTTATCCAATTCCCTTCGAAAAGTCTCAATTGAATCTGCCTCCAGTACCCCTCAGAAGAACCTCAAATTCTTCAACATACCTTTGCACTGGAATTATTTCAAAAATCTTCTCAGTCCCGTCCAAAACCTTCTTTCTGGTCCCGAAATGATGCCCAGAAATGGACACAATTCTCTAGTTTACTTTCAACCAATGTTTTGTACAGGTTCACCATACCTTCCTTGCTTGCTTTTGCATTCCATTTCTTTACTTAAACAACCTAGAATTTTGTCAAGTCTTTTGAACCACCTTCTTAACCTGCCCTACCAACTTCAATGATTTGTACACATCTGCACAGTCTCTTTGTTCCAACATCCTCTTTAGAATTGTACCTGTTGACTTTTATTATTCCCTTCATTCTTCTCTACATTAAACTTCATCAGCCATGTGCCTGCCAATCCACCAGTATGCATCCTCTTAAAGTCTATCACAATCCTCCCCACAGTTCATCATTTTCCCCAAGTTTTGTGCCATCTGCAAATTTTGAAAATTATGCCTTGTACAACGAGGTTTAAGTCATTATTTACGTCAACGAGACAAGCGGTCCTACCACTAACCCCAGAACATCACTGTAATAACTTATTTCAGGAGAACGAACTTTACTGCTTGTTTCCAACAGCTCAGTAAACTTGGAATTGATGCTGTCACTGTTCTTCTATTCCATGGGACTACTTTGCTGCCAAAGCTAGCAGGGCACTTTTTCAATGCCTTTTGGATGTCCTCACACACATATACACATAGACCAAGCGCATTATTTTCAACCATCTTTTCTGATACATCAAAAACACAAATCTAATTAGATAAATGATTTTCTTTTCATAAGTCCATGTTTATTTCCAAAACTGATTCATACTTCCATGGCACTTTTAGTGTTATCCCCCACCACATTCTAATCTTAGCAGCAGCAATCAAGCACTGTATTTCCTGGAATTTAGAATGTAATTCATGATTTGATCAATGTCTCTGCTTTGCTTGTCCCAGGATCTTGGGTGTTGTCCCAATCAAATTGGTGGTTCTCCTTATCCATGTGGATTGAGATGAGTAAGCATTGGTCGTGTCTTTTTGTAACCAGTTGGTGTTCATGTGCCCTTGTTGTTAGTTTCCTTCCCGTTTGTCCGATGTAATGTTTCTCACAGTCTCTGCAGGGAATCTTGTATATGACATTGGTCCTGTCCATCGTGGGTCTTTGGTTCAGGTGAGCAACTGTCGTAGGGTTGATGAGGGTTTGTGCACTGTTCTGATGCCTAGTGGTCATAGGAGTCTTGTGGTTAGTTCCATGTGTTCCTGATGTAAGGTAGCGTGATGAGCGGGTGGGGCGTGTAGTATCTTCCTGGTGTAATTCGTTTAGTAGGCATCTTCTGACCCAGTTTTTCAGATATCCATTGTCCTTGAACACCTGGAAGAGGTATTATTCTTCTTCTCGGCGTAGCTCTGTGCTGTTGCAGTGCGTTGTTGCCCATTTAAATAACGTTCTCACGCAGCTTCGTTTGTGTGTGTTAGGATGGTTGCTGAAGTTCAGTACTTGGTCAGTGTGTGTGGCTTTCCTGTGTACCTTCGTTAGGAATTCCCCATTTGTCCTGCACTCTACCATGACATCCAGGAATGGGAGCTATTTGTTTTTCTCCTCCTCTCTGGTGAATTTGATTCCGGTGAGGGTGTTGTTTATTAGTTTGTGTATCTCCTCTAGTTTGAGGAGAACCACCAATTCGATCGGGACAACACCAAGATGCTGGGACAAGCAAGGGAATTCCTAGAAGCCTGGTATTCCATGAATAAAGCCATCAACAAACACATAGAACTCAACCCCATATACACTCCATTGCGAAGGAAAACTGGAAGTGAGGCAATCCAGTTCATCAGACTCCAGAGTTTAAACACCAGGTGGGAAAACACAACGGCGCTTCATCGGCAGGGTAATGAAACGTCTGTGGAACAATGAACCAGTTCGGCGAGCCGACCAACCACAACATCCACAACCCGAGCTACAAATCTACTCTAAAATCTTAGATATTTGGTAATAACTGAAATTCCCTATTCACGTTAACTTTTAATGACCAATGCAAATGTGTGACACTCCTTTAGTATCTCTCCCCTCTCACCTTAAACCGGAGGAAGAGGCTGTTGGCTACCTACCTGATCTATGCCTCTCATGATTTTATAGACCTCTATAAGGTCACCACTCCGTCTCCAACGCTCCAAGGAAACAAGTGCCAGCCTATCCAGCCTCTCCTTATAATTCAAACCTTCCAGTCCAGTAAGCAACCTAGTAAATCTTTTCTGCACTCTTTTCTGGTTTAATAATATCCTTTCTATGGTAGGGCGACCAGAACTGCACGCAGTACTGCAAATATGGCCCCTTACAGGTGTCTTGTACTGCTGCAACAAGACATCCTAACTCCTAGCATGCCAAATACCTTCTTCACCATCAATTTAAACAGCTTTCCAACTGCGATCAGTGTAGCCAAAAGCTCAGTGATGAATTCAGTGCATAAATATTTGTGTGACAGTTGTAAGTGTAATTGAAATTCAAACATTATAGTACATTACATTCAACCGTTTAAAAAATCAACACACCTCAACCCCACTTTCCAAAAACAAAATTTGCAACTGTGTAAAACTTTCCTGAAACTGAAAAGGGAAGGACAAACAACTGCTCATCTTACCCTTATAAATTTACTAAATAGCTGCTCAGCTTAAGCAAACAATGCCATGCTAGTGAAACTGTTGCTTCTAAGTAATTAAAAACTTGGCTTAATTATGCTTTGGTTTTATAAATTATAACAAGGATTCAATTAGTCACTATCCATGTCTCACAAAATTTTCATCCAAATTCAGTATTTTTTTCACTAATTTTAATTTAGTATTTCATACTTTGTAAATTTATTGTTCCATGCATTCACGTTTTAGTTCATTTATTTCAGTGTGTCGTGCAGCAAATTGTAATTTTTCTCCCCCCAAGTGACTGACTGCATAACCAAGAATTCAACAGGAACAGCCCAACTACCAATGCTCACTCACAACTAATAAGGCACCAAATACCAAGTTGCAATAGCTCCTTCTACCACAACAGTAATTACTTTTCAAAGTAGTTTTTCAAATCTTAAGACTTATACAGCAATTTGATTTTCATAGTCAACATAATGGAACATTATTAGGCAATATTTTAAATTAGTTGAATTTTTAACATCACCCCAACTAACAAAAGCAGTAAACAGCTTTCATGATGCAAATAAACCAAAGATTACCAACACCTTGCGTGCATTTTTGTTACAGAATATCACACATACCTACACGGTTGGCAACATGATGCCTGGGTGGTTAACACTGTTGCCTCACAGCACCAGGCACCCGGGTTCAATTCTAGCCTCGGTAACTGTGTGGAGTTTGCACATTCTCCGTGTCCACAAGAGTTTCCTCCAGATGCTCCGGTTTCCTCCCACAGTCCAAAGGTGTGCAGGTTAGGTGGATTGGCCATGCTGAATTTGTCCATAGTGTTCACGGATGTGCAGGCTAGGTGAATAACCCATGGTAATTGCAGGGTTAGGAATATGGGAGGGGGCTGGGTGTGGGTGGGATGCTTTTTGAAGGATTGGTGCAGACTTGATGGGTTGAAGGACCTCCTTCTGCACCATACGGATTCTATGATACAGATCTAAATTTTTCTTATTTCATGCAGATGAGAAAGAATCAAAGTGCACTGAATAGACATGGTCAGGTTAATAGCCATAGTCCACAAAAAACCAACAGAAATGGAAAATGCAGGAGAAACTCAGCAAGTCTGCTAACATCTATAGGTTCCGAGGAGTCTTTTGCACTCAAAAAAGTTAACTCCGTTTCTCATTCCACAGATCCTGCCAGATAGAGTCAGAGTTATACAGCACGGAAATAGGCCCTTTGGCCCCAACTAGTCCATGCTGACCATGGTGCCCATTCAGCTAGTTCCAGTTGCCCGCATTTGGTATATATCCCTTTAGACCTTTCCCATCCATGTACCTAATCAAGTGTTTAAATGTTGCTTTTGGACCTGCCTCAACCACTTTCTCTGGCAGCTCATTCTCTTTATGCACCACTCTCTGCATGAAGAAGTTGCCCCTTAGATCCTTAAATCTTTCCCCGCTCACCTTAAACGTATGCTCTCTAGTTTTCAATTCCTCTACCCCAGGAAAAAGATTATATGCATTCATCCCATCTATATCCCTCATGACCTCCATAAGGTCACAGTTCCAAGGAATAAAGTCCTATCCTGGCTAACCTCTCCCTATAACTCAGGCCTAATAGTCCTGGCAACATCCTTGGAAAATGTGCAAAGAAAATTTACAATGTAAGTCATTCCCATAACAAGGTGACCAAAACTGTACACATTACTCCAAGTGTAGCCTCACCTACAACTTGTATAACTATAACTATAACATAACATCCCAATGCCTCGACCGATGAAGGCCAGCGTGGTAAATGCCTTCTTCACCACGGTGTCTACCTGTGACACTGCTTTCAATGAACTAAACATTTGTACTCCTAGGTCACTCTGTTTCATAACAATCCTCAGGACCTTACCATTTACTGTATTGGTCCTACCTTGGTTTGTCTTTCCAAAGTACAACACCTCACACATACCTGTATTGAACTGCATTTGCCAATCCTCAGCCCACTTCCTCATCTGATCAAGATCCCTCTAATTTTTGATAACCTTCTTCGCTATCAATGATACCTCCTAATTTGCATAATCAGCAAACTTACTTATCATGCCTTGCACATTCACATCCAGATCATTTACGTAAATCACAAATTACAAAGGTCCCAGCACTGACCCCTGTGGCACACCAATAGTCTCAGGCCTCAGTCCGAGAAACAACCTTCAACCATCACCCTCTGCTTCCTACTAGAGCCAATTTGAATCCAATTAACTAGCTCTCCCTGGATCCAATGCAACCTAAACCTTCATGACTAATCTGCCGTGCAAGACCTTGTCAAAGGCCTTACTAAAGTCCACGTAGACAACATCCACTGCCCTACCCTCATCCATCCTCTTGGTTACCTCTTCGAAAAACTCAAAAGATTTGCCAGACATGATTTCCAATGCACAAATCCATGCTGACTATCCCTAATCAGACCTTGACTATCCAAATGTTGGTTGATCCTGTCCCTCAGTGTCCTCTCCAATAATCTGCCCACAACTGATGTAAGGTTCATTGGCCTGTAGTTTGCTGGTTTGTCTTTGCTACATTTCTTAAACAATAGAACAACATTAGCCACCCTCCAATCTTCCAGAAATTCACCAGTGGCTAAAGATGAAGCAAAAATCTCTGCAAGGTTCTCTGCTATTTCTTTACTAGCCCACAACGTCCAAGGATGGACTTGATGAGGCCCAGGGGATTTATCCATCTTAATGTGCTTTAAGGCTGCAAACACCTCTTCTCTGGTAATATGTATGCGGTCCAAAACATTCCCACTTGTTTTCCTTATTTCCTTAGCATCCATGATTCTCTCCTCAGTAACACTGAAAAATAATCAGCAGGAATCTCCCCCATTTCCTGTGGCCCCACACAGACGGCCATGCTGATTTCTAAGGGGACCTATTCTCTCCCTTTTACTCTTAATCTAGCTATAGAATCTCTTTTTATATACCCTCGTTTTGCTTACAGTTCTGGATTTCTCCAGCATTTTCTGTATTTATTTCAGATTTCCAGCATCTGCAGTAATAGCTTTTGTAAGGACAACTGGTTTTATATAATACCTTGATGGGCACGAGGCAAGACGAGGACGATGCCTCCACAAACTACAATTGCTGGTACAGGGACCGGAATTGTGCTATTGATGTCATTCTGTATCACAGCCTAGCCACCAATGACCTAATCATTCTCGCCACCAAAAAAAATGCACGGCCAAATACCAGAGAAAGAATCCACAATTAATGCTATTTAAATGTCTAAAATGTGGGTCTACCTAAAGCACATGGACTACAGCAGTTGAACGCAACAGCTCAACCTCTCAAGGGCAACTAGGAATGGACAATAAATGTTGGCCCAACCAGCAATATGAACGTCCCTTGAATGAATTAAAAAACCATGTGGGAGTGATGTCAGACAATGTGCAGACATCATAATGCATTTGAGACAGTAAAGCTCTGCCAGTTAGCTCGGTGGTTAGTGTCCGATGCAAAGTGGTGCCAACAGTAGTTCAATCCCTGTTCTGGCCTCTCACTTGTAGTGATGCCACTCATTCTATAGAACTTGCTTGAAAGAGGGTAAGATGACTGTACTCACTCATGAAGTATGGCTAATTACCTTGCCTTAAGCTTATTCCTTTAAAAACTGAATTGCACTCAGTAATAACTATTCAGCAAACTGAAGCAAGCTTTTCATTTATAAACTTAACAGTGGAAATATATGATTAACAAACAATAATGGTTTAGATTGCCCCTGTTGAGAGACAGGCAAAAAGTCAAGAAAGCAATGGAAATTTACTAAAATTTATTCAAAATATCATTACTTCAAAAACTGACACGTAACAAGGGTTTAAACTCTACTTAAAGATTTAAAGCCTCAAACTCCAACAAGTAAGCAAGCCAGATGTATAAATTAACTGTAGAAGCAACACTGAGATTTGAATCTGTCAATACCTGCTTAACATCTCTTGTTGGCTCAAAATCATAGGTGGATTAAGAGCAGACTGATTGAATTCAATGGCATTTGGTAAAGTCCAATTTTTAGATATGGTGTATAGAATTTTTCCAGGTGAAATGCAAATTGGCCATAATTCAACTGGCAAAAATATGACAGAACTCAACTTCAATTATAAAGAATAAGTGGGAAATGTCTCCATAATTCAGCTGCAAGCTCTTACTAGCTTGACCAATTTGGTCACTACATGCATGAAGTAAAACTAACAAGAGGTCAAGGTCTCTACAACATTTCTCTGCACATTTAAAGTTTTATGAATGTTTAGTCTGAAGATCGCAACAACATATTAAATTTCTTAACGTGTTTCAAAATGAAGTAGTAATCTTTAGGTTATTTTCAACATTAACGCAATCAACATTGAAGAGCGTTTCAGCATGTAATGGCCACTGTCATACCCACCATCCGATTTAGTGGTTATTTTATGCAATTCCTCATGTTATTTGTAATGGACTACTTCTTAAACAAGGCCCATTTTACAGCATCTGAACCAATTTCTGAACTTGATACATTTGCACAATATTTCATAATACAAAATGACTATTCTCATCTTCCTTACATACTTTGGGCAAAAGAACAATATTCATCATTTGTCATTAAACACTAAAATCTTTTGATTTTAAAACCTCAGTTAACAATACAAAAATGAAGGCTGTTCCACATTAAAATCCCATTCTCCTATATATCACACAGCACCTATAAACCTAAAGTTAACACTTTATAGTGGATAAGCAGAAACTTCCTCCATCTATGATAAATATTGGGAAAACAAAAGCAATTGCCTTTGGTTCCTATCAGAAACTCCATTCTCCAACCATATCTGCCTTGGCAACTGTATGAAACAAGCTTTGGTGCTGTAGTTTACCCCATGACGGAATGGATGTGTAGTTAAAAACCCATCACCAAGATTGCCTACTTCTAGTTCAAAAACACTGCTAAGTTATGACTTTGACCTGGTCTGCTCAAATCCTTACCCATGCCTTTGTTATCTCTAGCATAGTTACTAAATGCCCAGCTTCTTACCTGCCACTCCTGCCTTATGTCATGACCAAATGTCAACTCACACCAAGTTCAGTTCATCAAGTTCTTCTGGCCTAAACATCTCGGGGCTTCGACGGCAGGTCACTTAAATCCACATTCTTGCTTTCAATTCCATCCTTAGCCTCTCCCCTTCTGATCTCTAACCTCCTCCAACTCCATAAGCTTTTGACATAGTGCATTCTAATTTCAATAGTACCACCAGTCTCAGCCATGCCTTCAATTGATTAGACTCAACTGTAATTCCCTCCCTAAGCTCTCCACAACTCAAGATGCTCCTTTAAGCCTCTCTTTGACTGACCTTTTGGTCACTAGCCCTGATGTTTCCTTTTGTTGCCCAGGGTCAATTTTACTTATTCTCAACTACCCAAGGACATTTTGTCATGTAAAATGCACTATGTAGATGAAAGAGATTGTGTAATCATCCATAATGAAAAAAAACATAAAATATACAAATAAGTCTTTCCCTTTATAAAAGAAAACATCTTGGTCCTCTAACTGCTGAATGACTTTAGACAACTAATTCATGAGCCATTCAAACTAGGAATATCCTGAGGTCACACATCACCCTGTACAACAATCCTGTACTGTTAAATAATCTCACTTGAGACAGCAATGATGCCCCTATTGTTGGTTGCACAGGGGCATTAAAATCAACTTAGAGTCATAGAGCTGTACAGTTTGGAAACAGACCCTTCAGTCCAATTCATCCATGCCGACCAGATATTCTAAATTAATCTAGTCCCATTG
>NC_063368.1:4964164-5000318 GCF_021869965.1 Rhincodon typus
GACCTAGGCCCGAAACGTCAGCTTTCCTGCTCCTCTGATGCTGCTTGGCCTGCTGTGTTCGTCCAGCTCTACACCTTGTTATCTCTATCACTCTCTCTCTCTTCCTCTAAACCCTTCCTATTCATGCAGCCATCCTAATACTTTCTAAATGTTGTCATTGTACCACCTTCCACCACTTCCTCTGGCAGCTCATTCCATACACACACCACCCACTGCGTGATTAAAGTTGCCTCTTAGGTCCCTTTTAAATCTTTCCCATCTCACCCTAAACCTAAAAAAGACCTTGGCTATTCACTCTGTCCATGCCTTTCATGATTTTATAAACTTCTGTAAGGTCACCCCTCAGCCTCTGATATCATCGGGAAATTAACCCCAGCCTATTCAGCCTCTCCCTACAAGTTGAAACCCTCCAACCCTGACAACATCCTTGTCAATCTTTTTGAACACTTTAAAGTTTCACAACATCCTTCCTATTGTAAAAGTGTATCTTCTCCATGAGAACAACAAAGTTTATGTTAAAAATGTTTATAACAAAATAAGCTTCAGGAGCAGGATGCCATTTAGCTCAAAGGGCCAATTTAATATGATCATAGCTGTTCATTTACTTCAACTCCAGTTTTGCAACATCTCCATATAACTTTACTTCCTTAGTTTACAAAATTCTCTCACGCTCCTTCATGAGTTTGTTCCATGATATAACCATCACAGTACTCTGGGTTAGAGAATTTCAAACATTCACAAACTTCTGAATTAACAAATTTCTCATCTCAGTCCTAAATGCCAATCCTAACTCTGATTCACCGTTCCAAGTCACCCCAATCAGGAAAAATATCCTGCCAAACCCCTTAAGAACTTAAACTTCAACAGAATGGGAAGTGACCTCACTGAAGTCCAAGGTATACAGGCTGATTCTGCTCAATTCCCCCTCCCACTCCCTGGTGGCATGTCCATCCTGGGCCTCCAATGCCACAATGACACCACATGAAAACTGGAGAACCAACACCTAATATTCTGCCTCGGGAGCCTACAGCCCAATGGCCTAAACACAGAATTCACCAATTTTAAAATCTCCCTAGCCCCGGCCTCATCCCATGTCCAACTCCCCCTCTCATTCTCATCTCCTTGACCTGACGCAATCTGTCCATCTTCTTCCCCACCCATCCACCCTACCCTTCATGCCGACCAATCCCCACTATCCCCTACCTGCATCCAACCTATCACCACCCCACCTACCTTTCACCAGCCCCACCCATCCTCCCTCCCACCTCGACCCAACACAACTGAGCATTTTCTCTCCCACCTATCCACCCCACCCATCCCTCTGACCAATCCACACCACTCCCTACCTGCATCACCTATCAACATCCCACCTACCTTCCCCAGTCCCATCCCTGCTCGCTCACTCTCTCTCTATTTCTCAGCTCCCTTCCCCCTCCCCATTTCTGAAGGGTCCCAAACCAAAACATCAACTTTCCTGCTCCTCTGATGCTGCCTGGCCTGCTGCGTTCTTCCAGCTCCACACTATGTTGTCACTGACTCTAGCATCTACAGTTCTTGCTATCTCAGACTACGGCCTAGTGGTATTTTTGATAGACTGTTAATTCAGAAAATCAGCTAATGCTCTGGGGATCCTGGTTCAAATTCTGCCACAGCTGAAGGTGAAATCTGAATTCAATAATTTTAAAAAATCTGGAATTGGGAATTTACCTGATAACTGTGAAACAGTTGTCAATTGCCAGAAAAACCCATCTGGCTCACTAATGTGCTTCTGGGAAGGAAATCTGCCATTCTCACCTGTCTAGCTTAATATGTATCCAAAACAGCAATATGGTTGTCTCCCAACAGTCCTCTAATAAAAATGGTCTAGCAAACCACTCAATTCTAGGGCAGTTAGGGACAGGCAATAAATGCTGGCCAGCTAGCGGCACCTATGTCTTATAAATAAATAAAACAAAACCTCTCAGGATAATTCTCTCCTCCCAGCAGTCAGTCAGTCTGGTAAATTATTAGCATACTCTGTCGAACAAAATTCTCTTCTGGGTATGGAGGCAAAAACTAAATGCAGTCCTGCATGTGCGGTTTCACCAAAGTTCTATATCATTGCAGTAGACTTTTCCCACTCTTACTCCAATCCAATCTAATAACAAGAAAGCAAATAGATACGTTATGCAATTACTTGCTGTACTTGCATGCTAACTTTGGGATGTGTTTAAGGTATCCAGGTTGCTGTGAATGTCAATATTTCCCAGCCTCACACCAACTAAAAAATATTCTGTTTTTTACAATTCTCTGTATTAAACTCCTTTTGCCATTTTGTTGTCCACTAACACAACCCATCTATATCTCATTGCAACATCCTTATAGATTATCTTCCCACCCAACTTTGTATCATCAGCAAGGATGGGCATATTAAACTTGGTCCATCATCAATATAAATCTGAAGTGACAAGGCCCAGCACAGATCTTGTGGTACCCAATTAGCTACACACACAAGCCAATTCAAATATTACCCATTTAATCTGTCCACTAATCTAACCACAATCCTTGCCAGAATATTTTCTCCATTCCAGGTACCCTACTTTTGTGATATAACCTCCTACGTGGCACCTTATCAGATGCTTTTAGAAAATCTAAATATATGAAGTACATGGTTCTACTTTTTCTATGCTACTTAAAATCATGAAAGACTGGACCAAGATAGACAGAACTGAACTGTTTGTGGCTATTAGGTCACAAGTACAAGATTAAATACAAAGAAAATTAAGAGGAGAACAGGAGATTCTTCTTTTCTGAATTAAGCACGTGGAATTTGCTTCAAAGGTTTGTGTTGAGTGACTATTCAAAATTAGTCTGGAAAGGGAAAATTAAGCAAAAAGATTGAGAAAGTGGGTGTGATTAGAACTTTCTGTGCGCAGACATACTGGCTGGGAAGACCAGTCTGTTTCTGCGCAGCTCATTGGGAGCAGGGACATGAAAGGTAGGACACGAGGCAAAAAAGTGTGCCTGTGATCTTTAGATTTATCAGTTATTTTATTTCCTGTAACTGAATAGGTCTGATGTTCACTGTCCAGATTTATACATGAAGCACAATCAGAAAGCATCTGGAATTCATGGTGCTGACCATCACCCAAGTCAATGCAATCAAGTAGGAAGCTAAATGATCACGGTGTAATTAATTTCAACAGCAAACAAGTATCTAATCAAAAAACTAACAAAATTACTCGCGTCTCTACTACTACTCAAGAAACCTGTATGTTGCCACAGTTGATTAAACTACAAGAACAAGGACAGTAGATGCATGGGGCCGCCACCTAAGTCACAGACCATCCTGACTTAGAACTATATCGATGTCCCTTTGCTGCTGCCGAGTCAAAATCCTAGAACAGCATTGAAAGTGTCTGCGCCTCAAAGAACGCAAATAGTTCAAGAAGGCAACTCAGCACCACCAATAAATGCTGGCTTACCTGTTCAAATGGAACTAACTAGCCTCTACTTTGCAGTATCAAGAAATTCTGATCTGTAAACTTCAACAAAATTAAACAAGAAATTCCACCGCCACAACAGTAGTACAAAATATTTGTTAGGTTACAGAGAACCACATGATGTTCTTTCAGTGCTACATGTCCAAAACATTAAAGCAGGTATCCAAATAGATAATACAACAATGAAAAACTGTAGTTATAATGATGGGCATTAGATATCGAAGATATCCACTAAAACAGAAAACTCTAGTAAGAGGTAATGCTGCTTTGTCTTAAACTAAGAAAAATTCTAACAGCTGAAAGTTAGAGAATCTGTGATAAGAAGTCAACAGTAAGCCATCTCAGTGAGAGTTTATTCTCACGTGGTTGTGGAATCAGAATGCTTCAGGCTATTCCCTGTAGCAAATCAATCACTGCATCCTTATAAGACAAAAACTGGATAATGCTGGAGGAAAAAAAATTCAAGGTTGAGGTGAAAGTTATCAGAGATCAGATTTTGACTGCTGTAGCAAACAAGTGGCATAGACGTAATGGGCCAAGTGACTTCCTTCTGGACTGCAACCTCCTCCTGTTTTCTGGAAGATTGAACACAACCTGAATGAGAAGGAGTTGCTAGCAAGTTATACAAAGAATACGCACGTGGATACTTGTGGCTTATTGGAAATTATATTCTAATCAAGCAAAAGAATTTGTACAAGTCACTCAAGTTCAAAATAATTCTGTGTCACTTTTGCTAATTCGCATAGATTTAGAAACTAGCACTGATGTAGAAATTAACTTGCTCAAAATGATGAAAAGGTCTGTAACAGAAACATTTTGATTTAAGCACATTGAAAAAAATTCAACAGTAGGGGACAGCTTACAGAAAGGATCCTTTATTCAAAAGGTTTCTTCCTGAATTTTCACCAGCAGTCATTGGGAAATAATAATCAAATTATAGGAAAGACAATTCAATCTCGCACATTTTGGCATTAAACACCAAAAACAAAACATGCTACTTACAGACACCGGCCGAGCAACATGCTGAATTATTACTTTAAAAATGCTGACGTGAAAGTTATAATAATATTCCAATACCTTTTTCTGTTGGTAGATTACCAGGAAATAACCTGTACGCAAATACACAAGATATTGTGCAATATACTGTATTATGCAAATACCACTTTACTTTTTTTTGACATGACGATAAATGGCTTTAACATTTTATTGCTTGATATGCAGCATCAATCCCTTAAAAAATATCCCAAGATTTGGATATGCCAAGCAATCATTAATGACAAGCTCCCCCAAACTGACAAGTTTGCATCCCTTTCATTTTATTACTTTTTCTCAAAATGTGTACAATTCAATATAAGGGTTGAGTGTATTTGGATAATGGAACACCGCCTGCCCCAACTATTACAGATTTGAGACCTCTCAACTTAGATACAGGACGTAGAAAACAAAGCTTTGCTCCAAGAAAAGGTCTCAGCTGAGTTTGTTCGTTCCCCTCAATTCCACACACTAGGTAGTCATTTCTCTAGCTTATCTCAGAAATGCTATACTCAAATTATTTTGCAAGCGTTAATCAAATTTAAATAAGCTATACTGTAGCATTCAATTATATCAACCAACACAAATTGCAACATTTGATGTTAACAAGAAATGCTATACTAAAGAATTATATTCAAACCTGTTTTAATGCAGCAAGAAACTTGACTGAATTAAAACAATAAGTTCACATAAATGTTATACATCAATGCTGATTCTGCAGCAACTGATTTCAAATATGAAGTTTAAAAGAAAAGTTCAATGAACCTTAAACAATATACTTGGTTCTTTGCTATCAAACTCCGGGCTGATCTATGGTACATCACTGGGCAAAAACAGCAAGCATGCACAAAAAGCATTGACAACAGTTCACATTAGAAGAATGGAACAGTTAATTATATTTTCCACAAACAAAATCACCATTGCAAGCAAGAAATTAGTATTTGGCAAGTCGGTACTTTCCAATAGCATTGATGAAGGAGCCAAATTAATCGAGTGGGGTTGGGATCAGGGAACAGGGGTTGGTCAGAAAGAGGTCTTTGACAGCAAAGTCACACAAAGCAAAATTCAATTCTAAAGGTTAACAAATATCTAATGTAAAAATTACTTTAGTACCTTCTTTCATCACGACACTTGCCAAGATCATTAGCAAATTAGCAGGGAACAACTGTCAATATATTAAAAGTTTTGATTATAAGCCATACCGGTCAGACGTGGGAAATTAATAACGCTACAAGATTTGTATGTATTCATGTAGAATTGCAACTACAGCATTTATCTCAAATTATGAAATAGCATCCTTGCAAAAGTCAAACTAATGACAACTTTACCACAAATAATATTCTGAAACAAAAAAAAATGAAGGCAATAGTTCAAAAGATGTAGTAGTAAACTAATTAACAATCAATTGCTGCTGACAAAACACTCAGTTTAAAAAAGTGAGACTTTTGATAATCTTTTATTAATCAAGCAGAAGAACCAGCTTGATTAAGCACCACCTGGAATATTTTATTAACCACCATGTACTTTGACATTAAATTGTTTAAACTAATTCTAAACTTTTTTTTAAACAGTAGCATTGCCTCACTTGTATTTACAGAGTTCAAAAAGATTTGTAAAGAACACATCACCCATTCCTAATTTCATAAAGACCTATGGGTTTGTACTCTTCCCATCAGTGACCTCTTGAAAGTCTGGTGAAGTGATTAAAATAGGGAACTTTTAAAAAGACATGTTTTAAAACTTAAAATAAAAATCACAAGAGCAACTGTTGATCCAAAAGTGAAGATTAAGTAGAAAGACCAGATATCTCTGAAGCCTAATTACAATTGAGTTAAAACACAGAAACAAGCTAATAGACAGAAAAAAAAGTCTCAATTCCCACATCAATGCCAGATTACCTGAGTTTAACACCTCTTGCATGGAAAAAAGTATCTGGTATAAGGAGGACCAATTGAAAAGGAAAGAAAATAATTATGATGACAAAATAACTATGACCCATCCTCTGGTCCTGGAAGACACTAAAGCATATTACAGCTAAAGGAGGACTTCAAGATTGTATTCATAGTTGTAATTATAGCAGTCAATTGCCATACAGCAAAGGTCCCACAAACAATAACTTGATAATGACCAAATAATCTGCTCTGAGCAATGTTGGCTAAGGGATTACTATTGGCCAGGACAACAAATTACTAAACCAAATCTTATGTCCAAATGGACTACTTATAACCTAACATGGCAATCAGAAGGGTCAGACTAGAATTTAAACTAATTGCATTAATTCTGCATCAAAAGGCTGGGGGAAAAATAAGAATGTGTATTTGTCAATGCACACACACACACCTCAGAACTGTAAAAGTCAAAATCAACACAAAGCATTTTTGCCATTTGCACAAATACTTTGCCCACTGAGGACTTGAGTTAGGTTGTGTGTTACTTTGAAGTATAAGCCCCAACTTCAATTTTAAATACCTGAAAAAAATAATGATTACTGCAATTTTGATGCTGTGGCGAAACTCCTTGTGAAAAAAAAATGCAGTACATCAAAAAAATGCACGTAGTGAACAAAATGCTCAGACAATACCTTTGGGAACAAGATTAAGTAAAATACAAGTAACTTAAACACTGCTGTGTATTTACAGATACTCAGTTTCTGTATAGCACAAACTCATTGACACCTGGATTAATGTGGGCTGTCATGGAAAAGCAGAAATATTATAACAAGAATATTAAAAACTAGATGCAGTTAACCAAAAGGCAAAAAGCCCTGAAATCCCAATTTGGAGGAAAAAAAACTCAGCCAGAATGCACAAATTGAAATATGTACATTAAAAACCCTAGATCAACCTCAGTACATTTTGAATGACAGATTTAGCTACAAATCCTGTACCTGCAAAGTTTATATTTTATGTAATTTTCCTGAGCGTTCTTTGTGCTTCTAGTTGCTGATAGTGCTTTGATGAGAAAGCTGGGTAACAGGCTAAAACTCATTATACAGAACATTATAAAAGATAGACAATGTATAAGTGATCGGGTGATGCCAAGCTCGATATACGCCTCTGGGAGGGAAAATATTTGAGATCAGAATGCTTCAAAAGGGATGGAGTACAGCAAGCGCAGAATAGATTACTGCTCTTTGACAAGTGACCATGTGTTAGGAAGTAGATCAAGAAATAGTTACCCAACATCTTCACAGATGAGTTGACCAAATGAAGTCAAAGTTATTCTGTGCCACAACAAAGCTGTGGCTATTGCACTCTCAGATTTATTTGTACCCCCCCTCCACCCAGCAAGAAATTATAACCCTACAGACAACTGTGAAATGTTATTTCCGTTTAATCTGATAAAGAAAACATAATCTGCAACCGATTTATGGGTGTCAAATCATTTCAGGAACTCTCAGATAATTTATGAAGTATCCTCTAATTTTGGGTTTAGCAAGTTTAAAAGTTCCAACTGGCTGAGCATTATTAAAGAACTAAGAAGTGCAGTTTGACTCACCACAAAGCATTAATGTTACTGCTGCAAAATGAAAGATCAAGAATAGAATCATATTTTTTAAAAAGTGATCCAAAAGTATCAAATTCATATAAACAAAGGTTTTAAAGCAATTCCAGGCAAGTACTTTAAAAATGTAACATACCGGTTATTTAGTTAGAGCACCTGCCTTCATCCAGTGCCAAAAATTGACCTGGATTTTGCCAAATTCAACTTTTAAGGCACACCTGCACCTTTTTGTTGACCAAGTTCAATTTCAATAGTTATGTTTAAAATACTGGAAGTAGCATGCAGGTTTGCCATTTGAAATAATGTAATAAATAGTGATATGCTTATTTACAAATTAAAATTATACGTATAAAATGTGAAGCCAACACAAATTATCCCGAACTTTCAGCATATGAAATTACTTCAGTTTCATGACATACTAAACATCACCTTTTTTTCCCAAAGTAGTGACATTTAGAAACAGTAGAATAAAAACTTTAATTTGTCCAAATTGAGTGACTTTTATTTGTTTATGTGTTGACACAGAAACCGAGCAGTGCAATGTTGCATACTTCCTAAAGACAAAGTTTCCACACTAGATCACACAGAATATGGCATGAAAAGTTTTTTTTTAATGGTACATGCAGGAATATGCTATTTTCAATACACAGGTATCAATAAGAGTATGACTCTCATTTACACATAAACATGCACAAAATACACTGAATGATCCAAAGAGAAGTGTATTTCATATTTCGCAAAATTAGAAATCCACAACGTTCCCTCATGCTGTCGGTCAAGTTTTTCACTAAAACAAAATCAAAAGTAAAGTTAAGTCCTCCAAGCAGCAAGGAACATCCTTCTTACTACTGCCCTGAAACAACATGGTGCAAATCCATTCACCTATACCCCTGACATAATATAAAACTTCAAAAAAAACTCTGCATACTTTTAATTCAATGCAAGATGAAACCATTTTAAAACACACCAATCAAACCACTACTTCATACGTGATCCATTAAACACACACCTACTCAACCAAGTCAAGGCAAAGCGACACTATATCCATTTCATCCTCTTCTACAACAATAAACTAGCTGAAGCACAAACCTTAAATGCTCAAGTAAAACATTCCACCATTTTCCCATAATAAAACAGGTAGCCAACACAGCTGAAAGGTGGTTAGTAAAACAAAGGATAAAACAGCAACCGAAGAATAATTTAGGCTTCCCCATCCTCCACAACAATACCCTAATAGAAGAACATAAACACCCTCCAAGCGGAAAACACCCCCAAAAAGAATTAACAGAAAGCAGTAATGTATGAATTCCCCACAATATTGATTCATATAACAGGATCGAATAATTTTACACATATACATAGATTTAGAAATAAAAAAGGGCTACATCTGCACTATATAGCCTTGATTTAAGTTTCAAGTTTTAAAAGAGAAAAATCACTATTAAACACAACTACCAACGTAAATAGACAAACTATTGGAATAAAATGGGTTACAGTACCTGTGCCATCGCTGGCTGATAAAGCCGGGGACGAGATTTTAGGCCGCTTGGCTGAAGGCGGTCCGTCCAAGAGATTCTCTGCCATTTCTTTCCGAATTTAAAATTACACCTTATAACTTTTTGGGTGTTTTTTTTTAAACGAAACCGCAAAAGCTACGGATTAATCGAAGGCTTAAATCCCTCCTCCCGCACGGTAACAGAAAATAATTAATTTTCCCCCTATCTTTCTCAAGTCTCAGAGCCTAAGGCCTAATGCCAGGCCCAGGTTTTTTAGGTCGATCGTCCATGGGCAATCAGAACCAGCCCCCCTCCAACACCAAAAAAAATGAAAACGGAAGAGGGGAGGAGGGGGGAGGGTTTGTGTGGAAAAAAAATCTAAAAGAAGGAAAAAGAAAACGAAAGATTTAAAGTTACGACGGCTTCGCCGACGAAAACCACATCCCCAATCACTTCAGAAACGGTCTTTCCTTCCACATTCCCAACACCTCAGATACAGATACATATTTTTAAAAAAAAGAGACGGGGGGGGGAAATTTTTTTTTTAAAAAACCCACTCCCCCCCTTTCTATCCAATAAAGCCAGAACGATTCATCCACCTTCTCTATCCTTCTCAAGAGAAAGCCTCCCGTTCTTCACAAGGGGGGAAAATGGTGAGGAACCGTCTTTTTAAAAAAATGTTTCTGGTTTTAAAAATTCTTTTAAATAACGGATTCGGCATAAAAATGAGTTTTTTTAACTACTACTTTTCCCCTTTTTCCCTGCTGTTGAATTCGTATTGCTGATATATTCCTCGCCCTTCTCTTTTTTTTCTTTTCCTGTTCTTTTCTTCAACCCTCTCCTTCACCTCTCCCTTCAATCCGCACAAGCCCGAACGAAGAGTTTTTTTTCTCTCTCTCTCTTTTACCCTCCTCGTCCTCTTTTCTCTGTCTCCCCCCACTCTCGATCTATCTATCTGTCTGTCTGTCTATCGCTCGCTTCTCTCTCTCTCTCTTTCTGTCTCCGTCTCCTCTCTTCAAAACAAAATGGCGGCTTGTTGTTCTCTCGCCGAGCGCAGCGCAGCGACGTGAAAAAAAAGGGAGAGAAGGCCCGGGTGTTCGGCTCAGCTCGGCTCCGGCCTCACGGAAACAACCGAACAACCCCACTCCCCCACGTGATCCCACCCTCCGCTCTCCCATTGGCCGGCGGGCCTCCCGCATTACGTCATCGAGCTCCCCATTCCCCAGGCTCCAGCAACCTTTCCCCTTCTGCAACAGGAGAAGGGGAGCTGGTCTTGATGGATCAGAACGTATACGCAGGATTTTTTTCACACACACACAATGTTTGGCTGGAAAATACTATTTTCTTTTCCGTTCCATCTTGAATTTGCACAGTGAATTGAAGAGGAACTCTCTTGCTTTCTCTCCCTTCATACACAGGATTACAATGAATGCCTATATCACAAATATATGCACACAAAATAAATTGACTGATTCTGCACATTTGTCAACTTTTTCCAAGAAGGGAAAATGAAAAGCAGAGGTCTCCCTACGCATGACATAACATTCAAGCCTCTATAACAAACTGTGCATACACAAAATAATTGGCCTCATTATGCACAGGATTTATAGATTTAGATTCATCACAAATTTTACATATACTGTACACAAAATAAATTGACTGATTATGCACATTTGTCAACATTTTTCAAAAAGGAAAATGATAGAATTACATTAAAGTCAATATCATATATTTATAATATACACAAAATGCATGATTATACAGGGTTAAAGGGGTAGGGTAGGGGTGTGGGTCCAAGTAGGATGCTCTTCAGTGGGTCGGTGTGGACTCGATGAGCTGAATGGCCTGCTTCCACACCATAGGCATTCCAAGATTCTAATGCACAAAATTACACATCTATATCACATATATATGTAAACATAAAGTAATTACGCATATTTGTCAACATTTTTTCAAAATAAAAGAAATGCAGGAGTTCTTGATGCATGGTATTATGTTCAAGCCTATATCACAAATTATACATTCACAGAATAAATGGCCTAATAATGACCATTTGTCAACTTTAGTTTAGGAAGTGGGCCTCACTCTGCATAGCAGTCCATTTAAGCCTATATCACAAATTATATACACTCAAAATAAATGGCCCAATTATGCACATTTGTCAACACTTTTTCAAAAAGAGAAAAGAAAAGCAGAGGTCTTTCTATGCCTAGAATTTGATTTAAACCTAGATCACAAATTACATATTACGTACTCAAAATAAATGGCCTAATGATGTCTTGTCAACTGAGAAAAATATTAAAATATTCTTGTGCATATAATTGTAATTCATTTCCACATCACAACCTTTATATACACAAATAAAAGCCCTAGTTATGCATATTTGTCAACTTTTACAAAAAGTGTAACTAAAAAAATCAATGTCCAACATTAGAACGGATGCAATTAATTCTTTGAATGGAAATTGCTAGCATTATTATGGTAGTTTATATTATATCAAATACATCTACAATAATAATATTTTGAAGATTATTTTATTTCATATTTTCCAAACACACAGCATTGAAAAGGCAGAGAGATAGCACATTAATAAACTGATCCAGTTGTACATTACATTCCATCATTCATGAAAACACTCCTTTAAGGAGCCAATATGTAGCAGTACAAATAAGGTGTCTTCACATAAGGTGTTTTTCAGGGAAGAGACAAGCAATATGGACAAAGAAGTTTCTAGCTCCTATCATCTTAGCTGGGATAACAAGAAAATACCAGAATTATCCATGGGACATCTTTGTTCAGAAAAGGGGAAGCAATATGAGTTCAGTTTCCAGTCATGATTTTTGTCCAGTGAGCTCAACTGAAAAAGTACTTTTATAAGTATATCAGAAGAGAACTAGCATTTACTACAAAATCAGTGAATAAAAGAAATCTATTAAAAATGAAATTCAAATTTATTTCCAATATTCATTAATGGTTTAGCGAGTAAATATACTAATTTACTTTGTGCAAAATATACATCAAGCATTTGTCAAACCAAATGTTGAGCTGTTGTCAGGTGAAAAGCACCACAATTGGAAGAGTGAGGAGATAATATGTTGTCGATTCAGCCCCTGATTTCCAAACAGTAATCCATTAGAAAATACAAAAATGGACATGGATATAGTTCCGACTCAATATGGCTGCACTCAAAAGCACAAAACAACCTGTCAACCTGCACAACAAACAGCCTCTAAGATGAGGAACTGGGAAGCTATAGAACGTGACTCCATTCCGAGTCACTTCCTTGGTACAATAGTGGAGGAATATTTTCCAAATAGTACTTTGACAACCTTTTGGGAGACGTTCCATCCCTAATTGCAGACTTGTTTTATAACTGGAGCGAGTCTGCATAGCATAGCATAGCAGCAATAGCTGCTGACCTCTGAAGAATACAAATTTCCACTTTGCTTGAGAAACTGCTGGGAAATTTGTTTTTCTTATGCAAGATTAATAAAGTCAGCAGCGATTCCAGGTTACAAAGTCAACTGTAGCACTGTTACCCCATCTACCTCTGAACCAGACAGACAGATTTTGATGTAGGAAGTGCAAAGCTATCACAACTCAATCATTGAAGATATTCTTCTACTGCAGTTGCTCAGTTAATAGCATTCTTGCATTAGAGTCAGAAGGTTATATGGTCAAGTTCCACTCCAGAAACTAGAGCACAAGATCTAGGCATTTAACCCAGTGCAGTACCAATAGAGAGTGGCTCTGTTGGAGATGTTGTCTTTGGGATGGAAATTTAAACAAACGTATCAACTATACACACACACGTTAATAATCCCATTGCATTATTTCTTTGATGAGCAGCAAAGGTTACCCTGGTGTACTGGCCAAATTTATCCCTTAACATCACCATTGAAGGAGACTGTTTGGATGCATGCAGTATGCAAACTTGTTGCATTGTTTCCAATGTTACAATTTTTAAGGTCTTAGCAAAAATTTGTAGCTCAGGTTGTGGATGCAGTTGTTCATTAGCTCTCCGAAACGGTTGTTCCATGGTGTGCAGACCTTTCGTTATCATTCTAGGCAACACCACCAGTGTGACCTCTAATCGAAGCATTGGTGTTCCACTCTGTTCCAAATTTACATGATCCTCTAGTGTGATGGGACTTGTCACTTCAAGTTCTGTTTATTAACAGCAGTCTGTATACAGGGTCTATTTCTATGAGTTTGTTAATGGAGTCCCATGTTGAAATTCCTTTGCATGTCTGTTGCTCGCTTGTCCCAGTATATTCACTTTGTCCCAATTGAACTGATGGCCTTCGTTGTCTGTGTGTATAGAGACAAGTGAGTGTTGGTTGTGTCTTTATACTGCCAGCTGGTGTTCATGTATCTTGGTCGTCAGTTTCCTCCTGTTTGTCCAATGTAATGTTTATTGCACTCGCTGCATGGGATTCTGTATATCGCGTTAATTCTGTTTACTGTCGGTACGGGGTCTTTAGTCTTTGATAACATTTGACACAGTGTTGACGTAGGTTTGCGTGCAATCATGATCTTATGTGGTCTTGGAGTCTAGTTGTCATTTCTGATATATTTTTAATGTAGGGTCGCGTTGCTAGTGTCTTCCGTTGTGCCCTGTCGTCTGAATGTCATTTGTTTTGTAGGCATCTGCGGACAAAAATCCTTGCATATCCAGATGCCTACAAAACAAACGACAGTCAGATGACAGGGCACAACGGAAGACACTAGCAACGACACCCTACATTAAAAATATATCAGAAATGACAACCAGACTCCTAAGACCACATTAGATCATGATTGCATGCAAACCTACATCAACATGTGTCAAATGTAATCAAAGACTAAAGACCCCGTACCGACAGTAAACAGGACTAACGTGATATACAGAATCCGATGCAGCGAGTGCAATAACCATTACATTGGATAAACAGGAGGAAACTGACGACCAAGATACATGAACACCAGCTGGCAGTATAAAGACCCAACCAACACTCACTTGTCTCTATACACACAGACAATGAAGGCCATCAGTTCAATTGGGACAAAGTGACTGCACTGGGACAAGCGAGCAACAGACATGCAAAATAATTTCTGGAAGCCTGGTTCTCAATATGGGACTCCATTAACAAACACATAGAAATAGACCCCGTATACAGACGGCTGCTAATAAACAGATCCGGAAGTGACAAGTCCCATCACACTAGAGGATCATATAAATTTGGAACGGAGTGGAAAACCAATGCTTCGATTAGAGGTCGCACTGGTGATGTTGCCTAGAATGGTAACAAAAGGTCTGCAAACCATGGAACAACCGTTTCGGGGAGCTAAAGAACAACTATGTTACAATTGGCTGTGAAGAACTTTGAGACGTCCTGAGGCTTTAAAAGTGCCATGTAAACGCTTTGTTTTCTTTTGTCATTGAAACATTACCGAGGTAGTTTTCCTCACATTTTCATTAAGAGCAGAAGTCAATGATTTGATCCCGGTCCAATTTTATATGAGGCAAAATATGCCAATCCAATATGGCAGCTACGGACAATGTCTGAATAACATCTCTATATGATTTATTGTTCACCCATCATACATTGGCTTGGACAGAAATAAATTGTTGATGAATTGGACCGAAGGGTGTACCAAGTGCTGTACAATTCTGACTCTATTACAAGGCAGAAAATACGTTTGAATACAACCACCTGCCAACTCTCCTCCAAACTGTTCATCATCCTAAATATGTCACCACTCCTTCAGTGAGTCAGGGTCAAACTCCTGTACTCTTTCCCCAACAACATTGTGGGTCTACCTGCAGCGCATTGACTGCAGTGGTTCAAGAAGACAGTTCACCACCACCTTCTCCAGGGCAACTAGGGATCAGCAATAAATGCTGGTCCTGCCAATGATACCCACATCCCATGAGTGAATAAAAAATATACTTTTCAAAATCTGTGCAATTTGTAGTTTGTCCATATTAAAGAACATAATTTCACACTTCCCCTGCGTTAAACAGAAATTGCTGGAAAAGCTCAGCAGGTCTGGCAGCATCTGTAGAGAGAAAGTAGATTCAACATTTCTGGTCCAGTGACCCTTCTTGTTTCAGATTTCCAGCATCTGCATTTCTTTGTCTTTTATTGGATTAAACAGGCTGGACCTGTATCGATTGGCGTTTAGGTGAATGACAGGTGATCTTTTTGAATTATACAGACCCTGAAGAACTTGAAAAGGTAACTGTCAAAAAAATTGGCAGCTGTTGGAGAGATGAGGATTAGGGAAAACAGTGGACAAATAAGGTGTATCCCATTTAAGGTGGAGATGAGTTTTTTTTCCTCACAGAAGTTGGTGAACCTTTGGAATTCACTTCCCATCAGAGTAATTGAGACAGGGCTATTGGATACTTTTAAGGCAGAGGTAGATAGATTCTTGATCAATAAAGAAGTCAATGGTTATTGTTGGGTAGGCAAGAATGTGGAGTTGAGGCCACAATCAGGTTAGACATGAACTTATTAAAAAGCAGAGCAACTTTGAGGGGGCAAAAGGCCTACCCCTGCTGGTAATTCATATAGCGCCATACAGTTATACAGAATGGAAAATGATCCTTTGGTCCAACTCTGGCCCATATCCCTCCAAACCCCTCCCATTCATGTACCCATTTCTGATTCGTCCCAAATGTTACAATTGTACTCATCTCTACCACCTCCCCTGGCAGCCTGCTCCATACACGTACCATCCTCTGCGTGAAAGGTGCCACTCAGGTCACTTCTAAATCTTTCCCCCTCACATTAAACCCATAGCCCTTGGCGTTGGACTCCCGCAACCTGGGAAAACAACCTTGGTCATTCACCCTATCCATGTCCCCCACAATTCCATGAATCTCTATAAGGTCACCCCTCAGCACCCCCTGCACTCCAGGGAGAACAGCCCCAGCCTAGCCAGCCTCTCTCCACAGCCGAAATCCTCCAATCCCAGCAACATCCCTGCATGACCAACAATCTAAAGTAGCTTTAACAAGGAGCAGAATAAAAAGTTTGAGCTTCTCTTCCTTAATATTGGGGGGCAAGAAATGCCAATCCAAGATGGTAGCTATGGACAACATTTACATAACATCTATATAGGCCATTTATTGTCTGCTCATCAGATATTGGGTTGGATAGAAATAGAAATAGGTGGAGAAACTCAGCAGATATGGCAGCATCTATGGAGAAAAAGCAGGGTCAATATTTCCTGAACTGCCACTGACCAATTCCATCTGCAAATGGTAGGGCAAAAGAGTCCACATCCCTTGGAGGTTTTCCTGGCATCTAAGCCACTTAACACAGTCTACCAGGACTGCAACGTAGAAAGAAAGAACTTGCATTTCCTGTACATGCTGTATTTCATGGACACAGATGCCCAAAGAGCATTAAAATCAATTAAGAATATTTTAAATGTAAGTACTGTTGTCATGTATGGAACTTAGCAGCCAATTTGTACACAGTAAGTACCAAAACAAAAGATGAGATAAATAATCATAATGGCATGAAAATAAACCAAAAAGTTTGATTTTCTTTTTCCTTTTCTTTGGATATTATGACTAATTATCTATAAGAATATTGGGGATGGTGATAATGAGAATTAAGAGTTAGGTAACCAGGAGAATGTTCAATTCGAAATTGTCATGAAAAGGCAGGACACCACAAAGATGAACATGTGAAATGACCAATGGTGGGACATGGGGGCAGGGCTTTTGTGGGGAAGAGAACATGCAATGAAAGGCTCCAGGAGTACGGCAACCCCACCAAACTCCCTTGCATAGTCCTGCAGTGGCAGTCCCACAGTTATCTTACAATCTTGGCACGAACAGCATAAATTTATTGACTGTAAACACTCAATAATATTCCAAGTGATCCCCACCCCAGGGATTTAGATTGTAAAGGTAATGTCTCAAATTCAAAATTCTCATCCATGTTTCCAAATCACACCATAACTTCCACCAGTCCCTTAACCATAGAGATGTCTGCACACTTCCAAACCCGGCCTCTTGTGCACCACCAATTTTAATTGCTCCACCACTGTGATTGGGCCTTCAGCTCTATCAGCCCTGAGACACTGCTTCCCAAACTTTATTCTATTGTGACCCCATGGTGGGTGAACGGGGAGGAGGAGAAATTGTATGAAACCAGGGGGAGAGGGGAGGAATGATCAGCTGTTGCTGTCTCTGAGCACGCAACCCCAACATTTTAGCTCACAACCTCACTTGAGGTCCCTACACCCACTTTGGTCAAGGTCTTCAGTTAAGCCCTGTAATTCCTTCCCTCTACATCTCTCCCTCCTCTTTTCTAGGGATGGGCAATAAATGCTAACCAGCCTGCGCTGTCCATGTCTCATGAGTGAGTAAAAGAGAAGATGCTGCTCCGAACCTAAAAGAAAAACAAAATGACTGGAAAACCTCAGCAGGTCTGGCAGCATCTGTGCAGACAGAAAACTCATTAACGTTTCAAGTCCAATATGAATTTTCTTTTTCTTTGACCAAGTTCTGGATGACCTGTCCTCCTATCTTCTTAAATGGATCAGTGTGAAATGTTGATTGTAATACTGCTATGAAGCACTTTGGTTCATTTTTCAATGTTCCAGATCTATATTAACACAAACGTTTGCTTTTGTGATTGGAATGGCTCTGGAGGGTGAGGCAAATATTTAATCTCGCCAAAATACCATCCTGAAGAGAAGTAACCAGTCCAAGTTGTAATAAAGGCCAAGATTCTGTGGTTGTAACTTCAGGTTGTGAATCAAAGACACAATTCAACCACATAATCAGTTTCTTCTAGAAGCCTGTTTCTTCATTCTTCAATAAAATCGACAACTGTGGCAAATCTTGAATACCTTAAAACTGAGAAAAACATGAATAATTATTTCAACACACTAAATAATATAAAATTAATAGAGTCGCTGCTGATGATTATGGGCTGCAAATCACCAAATTTCTCCAAAGGTCCTTCTATGTGAATAGAAATATTGTAAAAAGAGCTAACAAGATGTAGAGCTGGATGAACACAGCAGGCCAAGCAGCATCAGAGGAGCAGGAAGGCTGACGTTTCAGGTCTGGACCCCCATTTCTGAAGAAGGGTCCAGACCCAAAATGTTAGCTTTCCTGCTCCTCTAATGCTGCTTGGCCTGCTGTGTTCATCCAGCTCTACACCTTGTTATCTCAGATTCTCCAGCATCGGCAGTTCCTACTATCTCTTGTAAAAAGAGCTATTTTGTTGTAATTTCCATGCCAATGCTTCACTTTGACCTTATCTTTTTTAAAATTCACTCATGGGACATGTTATGTGAGATATGGGACATGGGCATCGCTGGTTGGCTGGTATTTATTACCCATTCCTAGTTGCCCTTGAGAAGGTGGTAGTGAGCTGCCTTCTTGAACCGCTGCAGTCCACATGCATCTTATCTTCAGCTTCTGATTGTAGAGATGACTGAAGATGTTGTTGCCAAGGTTTTGCACCAGTTGTCTGTTCATGAATGACAATGCTTGCAACTTGCAAGAGAAAACCCTCACTATATTTTCTTCCTGTACACGCAAAGCCTTTGCCAGTTCACAAGATGGCGGGTTGTGTGTGCCAATGACAGGCACTGCAAACATCCCGAAAGATGCAGAACAAAAACATACATAAGAAGGGCTTATGCAGGAAGTTTTCTAGAAGGTTGAATGGAGTTGTGGCACGGCTATTAAGAATAATGAGGCTCCAGTGCAGAGTGCTATGGAAATCCTAAAGTGGAAGGACAGCAAGCCCTTGACTAAAATTCAGATCACAACATATTTTACAAGATAGAGTGAAGTTCAATCCTAATCTACTGAAATGTTTTTTTAGATTCTTGTGGTTTATAGGAAAGAGACTGAAGCAGCCCAATAGACTTGAAGGTGAAAGATGGAGCTCACTACCACATATTGCAGCACATCACCGAAATCATATTCGAAAGATGGGCTAACTGGTTGATGGAAAAGACATACAAATGTCTGGAACTATGTGGGCAACCACTTCTGCTGTGCTTGTATAACGAATTGCTTCTACGATTGATATTTGCCTTAGAATTTCCATTTCTTTTGTGAGAATGTAAACACTGATGGCTCCTGTGGTGTAAAGTTTGCTGGAACTGTTGTGCTACTTTGTGAGAGTGTTATGCAACTCTGCCCCCTAAATAAGGGAGTTTAATCTAAAATTAGTGCTAGGCCATTCTGGGGTAGCATGAGGGAGCATTTCTTCACACAAAGGGCTTTCGAAGTCGAGAATTCCCATCACCAAAAATATTGTTGACCCTGGCGGTCAACTATCAGGTTTGTACATTTGAGCAGACAAATATATAAATTAGGCGCAGGAGCAGGATCCTCGAGCTACCTCACCATTTAATAAGATCATGGTTTATCCAATTCTAACATCAAATCCACATTCCTGCCTACCCTTAAGTAACTTTTCACCACCTTGCCTACCAAAAATCTATTCAGCTCTGCTCTAAAAATATTCAAGGAGTCTGTTCCCGCCAAGTTTTCAATAAGAGAGTTAAACTCTCATGACATGCTATAGGAAAGATGTTGTGAAACTTGAAAGGCTATAGGGAGAGGCTGAATAGGCTGGGGCTATCTATCCCTGGAGTGTTGAAGGCTGAAAGGGGAACTTATAGAAGTTTATAAAATCATGAGGAGCATGATAGGGAGGATAGCCAAGGTCTTTTCCCGAGGGCAGAGGAATCCAAAACTAGAGAGCTTAGGTATAGGTGAGAGGGGAAACATTTAAAAGGGACGTAAGGGGCAGCTTTGCACACAGAGGGTGGTGTGTGTATGGAACGAGCTGCCAGAAGAAATGGTGAAGGCTGGTACAATAACAACATTTAAAAGGCGTCTGGATGGGTAAATGAATAGGAAGGTTTTAGAGGGATACGGGCCAAATGGGACTAGATCAGTTTAGGATATCTGGTTGGTATGGACGAGTTCGACTGAAGGGTCTGTACATCTCTATGACTTATGATCCTATGTGAGAAAATATCTCGCCTCATCTCAGCTTTAAATGGGTTAAACTTGATTCTTAATCAGTGATCTCTTATTTGAGATTCTCCCGCAAGAGGAAACACCTTCTTCATATCCAACAGGTCAAGCCCCCTCAGGATTTTATGTTTCACTCAACTCACCTCCACCAAAGACATCTTTCCCTCCCCACCCTTATCTGCTGTCCGGAGGGACCACTCTCTCCGTGACTCCCTTGTCCGCTCCACACTCCCCTCCAGCTCCACCACACCCGGCACTTTTCCCTGCAACCGCAGGAAGTGCTACACCTGCCCCCATACCTCCTCCCTCACCCCCATCCCAGGCCCCAAGAAGACTTTCCACATCAAGCAGATGTTCACCTGCACATCTGCCAATGTGGTATACTGCATCCGCTGTACCCGGTGTGGCTTCCTCTACATCGGGGAAACCAAGCGGAGGCTCGGGGACCGCTTTGCAGAACACCTACGCTCGGGTCGCAATAAACAACTGCACCTCCCAGTCGCGAACCATTTCAACTCCCCCTCCCATTCCTCAGACGACATGTCCATCCTGGGCCTCCTGCAGTGCCACAACGATGCCACCCGAACGTTGCAGGAACAGCAACTCATATTCCGCTTGGGAACCCTGCAGCCCAATGGTATCAATGTGGATTTCACAAGTTTCAAAATCTCCCCTCCCTCTACCGCATCCCAAAACCAGTCCAGCTCGTCCCCGCCTCCCTAACCTGTTCTTCCTCCCACCTATCCCCTCCTCCCACCTCAAGCCGCACCTCCATCTCCTACCGACCAACCTCATCCCGCCCCCTTGACCTGTCCGTCCTCCCTGGACTGACCTATCCCCTTCCTAACTCCCCACCTACACTCACCTTTACTGGCCCCATCCCCGCCTCTTCGACCTGTTTGTTTCCTCTCCACTTATCCTCTCCTCTATCCCTCTTCTATCTGCCTCCCACTCTCTCCCTATTTATTTCAGAACCCCCTTCCCCTCCCCCTTTTCTGATGAAGGGTCTAGGCCCGAAACGTCAGCCTCTCTGCTCCTATGATGCTGCTTGGCCTGCTGTGTTCATCCAGCCCTGCACCTTGTTGTCTCACCTCTTCATCTTCTCAGCTCCAGCAGATTCAAACCTAACCTGTCCAAACTTTCCACAGAAAACAGCCTGCTCATTCCTGGTAATATCTTAATAAGCTTTAAATAAGAAGACTAATACTGTGCACAGTACTCCAGATGCACTCTCACTAGTGCCCTGTGTAACCTGTCTACTTCTGTATTCAATTCCTCTCGCAATAAACAATGATGTTCTAGAACCTTTCCTAATTACTTGCTGTATCTGCATGCAAACCTTCTATGATTCAATATATGAGGACACCCAGATCCCTCTGTATCTAGGAGCACTGCAATCCCTCACCTTGTAGATAATATGCTTACTTATTAATCTTCCTGCCAAAATGGACATTTTCATATTTTCCCACATTACACCCATTTACCACATTTTTACCCATTCACTTAAACTATATTTCTCAGTTCAAAGCTGAATTAAATAACTTTTTTGTCAAAGTTAGTTTAGGGTATTTAAGGGTTATGAAACAGCATAAAATTCCATGCTTTGAAACCCTATTCCAAACCTCTTTGATAAGGTTAGTTAAAAAAGGACAGGACCCATTTCCCATGGTTCGATGCTCACACTTTTCTGCTAAGTTTGGCATGTTCTATGTGCTAAATATGCTATACAAATACAAGAAAGTTCTGCGTGGTACAATTTCTGTTTGGCACATTTCAGACAAAAGGCTACAAATTTAGTACTTAAAAGTTTACAAATAATCACTTTAGAATATTGACATAATTACATATCGGTTCAGCATTACTAATATCAACTCCACTTATCCATGAAATTTCCACATGTTACATGTAGTTATAGTTTCTGGACTAGTTGGCAGAAACTAATTTTTTAAGTGGAATTAGTAATAGTATTGTACAAACTGCATGAAGAGAATGACTTAGACACAGGAGAAAACCATTAGGAACCTTAAGCTGATTCGGCCACTTGATTATATCATGTCACTTGCACATCTGGGCTCCCCCTACCTAATTTGGTCTGTGTTGCAAGCAGTGTGGCGTGGAAAGTGCAGTCAAGGCAATTAAAGGCAGTGTCATTGATGGTGGGGCAAAATGAGGTAAGGGGGTGGATGCTTAGGAGACTGGAGTCAAAGAAGTAATGATGAAGGTGTGACAAGGAGTTTGCAGAGGCGACAGAAACAAGGACATGGAGGGGTCTGAAGACAAGGGCTTGAGATTGGATGCATTGGGAGCAGTAAATTAGCGTAGATCAGTTAGGTTCAGCATGATGGTGGATGCAGGAGTCAGTGCAGGACCAGATGCAGCAGGTGCATAAATTGGTATTTTAAGGAGAGGAATGATGGAAGGTATATCTTAACTAATGAGTCAAAATAAATACACACTTGCAGACCCTAGTACTGTAAAAGTTATTCAGCAACTTCAACATGCATCTTTTGTGTCTGTTGTAAAAATGAGCAGATAACAGAGGGATACATAGAGAATAATGGTTATCTTTCAGTAGATTACAGGTTGGTAAACCAACAAAGTGACAAAATGCTGCCATAAGACAGTAATGTGAATCAGTTTATGTCCATGATTAAACTCAGATATTCGAAGTTGATTTAAATTCACTAAGTATCAATAACTGCTCAGACATACAGTTATTAGTTATAAATTTTGCTTTGAACCATTGTTGCAATGTCACATTTCTGTTTGGAGATGGATAGTAGTGTATTGTGAACACAGGATCAATGGTGTTATAAATATACAGCTTAGGGTTCAATGCATAAAAGATTTAAATGTAGGGATAGTATTAGTTACATAGGTGTATACATAACAGGCCACGTCTGGTTATTCATACAACAAGGATTTGAGCAAGTGCACTTTTCGAAAACTGCAGCAGAAATTCATCTTTTCTACACTGGCAACAAATATAAATATGGAGCTGTTCAACAGAAAGGGTGGAAGGGGCAAGAAGTGGTAACACTGTGGTATTTTACTTGAACAAAGGGTTCTATTAAACTTCTGGAGGTATATTTAGTCCTGACATTATTCTGCTGGATGGATGCTCTCAGGCCAGGTGATGTGGCAGAGAGATTTAGCAGAGCTGAAGGAGTTTTGTAAAGTACCGTGGAATGGCTGTGTAGCTCAGAGCTTTTCCATTGCTCCATTCGTGTATTTCCACCAGTTTGCAGAGTAAAACAAATAAAAAGTACCCAAGTTTGTTCACCCATGTGTTGAAGCAACTAATCTTGGCCAGGCACAGGGAGTGCTTTAGGCTTTAAATAAAAACTGTTGCAGCGACCTTCTGGGGATTAAGAGACTTGTTCCCTTGTGTACATGCACAGATTCTTTTAACCTGCTCACCACTGCACCATAGCAAACCACTGCAGCACTTTCGTCATAGACATGAATCAATTTAAATGCAAGTCAATGACCCAATCCTTGGAAATTAGGATGGAAGAAGACAATAGGAGACATCACTGTACTTCATGAAATAATTGTGAGGAGGTTGATATGTTGCACTTAGATTTTAGCATCAAAAATGCTAGATATTGCTCCAATCCAGGACTTAAGAGTCAGAATACCAGACATAACTGGCTTCTTGCCGTACTAATAACCCAAAACCTGTGATCTGTGTCTCCAGTCCTCATATCATCAGCTAAAGCTAAACAGCTTTTCTTTGTGTCTTAGCTAAACCTGTCATCATCTTGTCCACTAAATATCTCCTCAATCTGCTTTCCCAAGATGGGGAGGTGCCAGTTTTGGACTGGGGTGGACAAGGTCAAAAATCACGCTACACCAGGTTATAGTCCAACAGATTTATTTGAAATCACAAACTTTCGGAGTGCTGCCCTTCATCATATAAAGTGAAGACAGCAACCCAACCTCAGACTTTAAAATCAGAGAGATCGACAGGCTGAATAATAGGTCTCTGAAGGTGATCAAGAGTGTCAGACAGTGTGAGTAGAGTGTCAACAGCTGAGTAACAAGTGAAAAGATGACCTATAAACCAATTAATTGAGGCAGAGTGACAATCACAAAAAATTAAGGTGGTGCTGGAGACGAACCAAATGACTGGAATAACATGCTAGGTATAAAAGTTGCATGCCAAGGGTCTAACCCAAGTAACAAGTAATCCAAAACTGTATAAATTAATTAAGATAGAGAGATCATAACAAATTATCAAGGTGATGGATTCAAAACAGGACAGTAAGGAAGATTTTAAAGAACAGTATGGTGGGGTCACACATAGCGTGACATGAACCCAAGATCACGGTTCAGGCCGTCTTCATAGGTGCGGAACAGTATCAGTTTCTGCTTGGTGATTCTGTGTTGTTGTGTATCTCAAAGACCACCTTAGAGGATGCTTACCCGAAGATCCGAGGCTGAATGCCCTTGACCGCTCAAGTGTTCCCTGACTGGGAAGGAACATTCCTGTCTGGTAATTGTTGTGCGATGTCCATTTATCCGTTGTTGTAGCGTCTGCATGATCTCACCAATATACCATGCCTCGGGGCATCCTTGCCTGCAGCGTATGAGAGAGACAATATTGGCCGAGTCACATGAGTATGTGCCGTATACTTGGGTGGGTGGTGTTCCCATGTGTGATGGTAGTGTCCATGTCGATGATCTGGCATGTCTTGCAGAAGTTGCCATGGCAGGGTTGTGTGGTGCTGTGGCCGATGTTATCACGAAGGCTGGGTAGTTTGCTGCGAACGATGGTCCCCAAAGAGAACAATCTCCGACACTGCTTAGAGATAAAATTCATCATCTCTGGAGTGGGTTCTGGTAAATCTCCTCTGCACCCTATCAAAGATACTGAGATCCTTCTTAAATGTTGGTGAGCAGAACTGGTTGCAATATCATAGCCATTGCTAAATCAGAGCTTTACAAAGGTTCAGCATATCTTACCTGTCTTTTGTCAAAAATGAAAACTTTCAGAAAGGCCCAGTCCCCAGATACTCTCCTGGAAAATCAATCCTAGGCTTTCAGCACTCACACTCCTGTTGAAATGCACTACCACAAACCCGAATTGTGAAATGCAATGAGTGAAGGTGGGTTTATCCCTACAGCTGGAGTGGCTAAACTGTGGGTCAGTGAGCCTGAAGGTTAGATTTTGGAGTGGTCAAAGGCAAGTTTCAGAAGTGGAAATAGAAAAGTAGGATCATGTGTATTGATTTTCTGAATTGAATTATAGTGAGTGCTTATAAACACCTCCAGAAGCATCAAGTCTGATCTAATCAAAGTGTGAGGGAAGCCAGCACAGTAATGTGGCCACATCAAGGATCCTAGCACACCACCACAGATTTACATTTTACTGTCAGTTTGCCACATTTAAAGGGGCTTCTCACATATTTGCAAAATGCAAATTTGCAAGCAGGATAAAGTCAACACTTGCTGAACACTAATGTATTGTAAACCATAGAGTGAGCTACAAATGGTAAATTACAAATATAAGTTGTACAAGGTATAGAGGTAAAAATCAAAGTGATTTCAATTCAAAGACAGTGGTGAAGGTCAGAGGGCTATTGAATTAGAATTCGAAACAATGAGCTGCCATGGCTAAGAAAATCATTGAGTTAGAAAGTGGTGAAATTTCAGCATCCTATTGGGGCCTAACCTCAGCTACCCCACCCCACCACCACCATTCACTCTATTGCGAGGACCATTTTCTTTCATCCTTAATTCATAGCCGACCTTCATTCCAATTCCCCGCTATGTTATCTCCAAGTTTTGAGTTCATGGTTCTGTTACCTCACGGTCTGCCTTCTCAAAATTACCTTCTACGTAACCTCACCACATCAAGTTTCCACGTTCACTCATCTGTAACCCCATAGCCAATATTCTCATCTTCAAGATTCTCATCTGCACAAATATAACTGTCATTCTTATTAGGTTCCACTCTCTCTCCATGACCCTACCCCACTCTAAGTTTGTGATTTCTTTCTGTTGTATGATGCCTGTATGTGCTGTCTAATCCTCCAGTGCTGGATCTTTGTTGAACCTCAAAATCCTTCAGACCAAAATTAGTCGCTGCTCATTCAGCCTTAATGTCTCCTCTCTGCAATTCTCTTCCCTGACTCTCCACCTTGTCACCCCTCTCCACTTTAAGCACTGCCATGAAGTTTTGAATGTGTGTGTGAGTGCATGTCTGTGTGTTTTGAACGGGATAGAAGACAAAAATTAAGTCCAAATTGTCAATATTAAATGAACCATTATTTAAATATTGGTGTCAGCATATCACTGTTTAGCATAACTATCAGTAACTACCTGGCATCCTTTAACTCTTGCTCTGATCTAGTTAATTTTCTGTCCAACACTTGATTTGGTTTTTAAGGACTGCACAGTTAAATGTACTTGATTAACTTTATAATCAGCCTGATTTATACCCAAATTGGTTATACATTTGCCTGTACTGTGATAATTTGAGTCTAAGTGTGGAACATATCCAAAAAATCTGGTTCATTAATTTTCACAGGAGTGAATCGTCTGGGCCTGCTTTTCAGAGATCAGATGTGAGAAATTATTCAGGCAGAAGCAAACATTTAGTTTTTTGATGGTGGATTTGATGGAATACTCAGCCTGATGGAATTATGGTCATGGGTGCAATCTTGTAGGCTTAAATGGGGCAACATGTGTGTCCACAAACCCAAATTTGAAGCATACACCTGATAGCGTAGACCTCCTCCAAACTTTATAAAAAACAAAAGAACTGCGGATGCTGTAAATCAGGAGCAAAAACAGAAGTTGCTGGAAAAGCTCAGCAGGTCTGGCAGCATCTGTGAAGAAATAATCAGAGTTAACAGTTCGGGTCCGGTGACCTTTCCTCAGAACCGTTCTGAAGAACGGGTCACTGGGCCCAAAACGTTGACTCTGATGGTTTTCTTCACAGAGGCTGACAGACCTGCTCAGCTTTTCCAGCAACTTTTGTTTTTGCTCCTCCAAACTTTGGTGGGTACAGACTTCTTTCCCTTGCTTAGCTCCTTCATAACCAAGCTATTTCTTTGTTGAGATGTAAAGTCTCTCTATGTTGATCAGCTCATGAGAAGTCTCAGTCTTAACATGGTCTTGCTTGTAGTTCCTAAATGGTAATAACGTAAGTGAAGCCTCACTAGGTCAACCAGCTCCTCAAAGTCAGTCATATGCAGGCCTGCTTGTTTCCAGGTGGTGCCCAAGGGAGGCAGCTACACTGGTTGATGCCAGCAAACCTGTTCAGAGCAAGAAAATGTGGTCCATCTGTAAGGGGGACTGAAATGTAAAGGTGTCTCTATTGAAAAGGTACACAGGAAGGTGAACTGGGTAGCAAGGAACAGAAGGGAATGGAATTTAAAGGTTGTCAGAGGCTTTGGAAGGTTCCTGGAAAATGGAAGGAGCAAAGGAAAGAATCACAGTGATAGGGGAAAGGGGGTCAAGGAAGGAAGGGAACTCCATATTAAAAGTGGGAAACGTAGTTAGATAATTAGAAGTGCTGGGAGAGTGATCATGTAAATGAACTGAATAGGGGGTGGTGTAAGGGTAAGGCTGAACATGGAGATTTGGATGGGCATGGGATTGGGGCAGAGCGGGAATATCAAAGCAAATAGTGACAGGATCAATAGTCACAAGGGGAGATTGTAAAAGAACTCAGGGGATGTATGAAAGGCAGCTGCCAAAGGTGACATAGGGTATAGAGGGACCGTTTATAAGGAGAGCTTACTTAGGTTGGAGTTTAGTAGACCAAGAGGCAAACTTATTGAAACATACAAGATTCTTAGGGAACTTGGAGGGTAGATGTGGAAAGATTGCTTCTCATTGAGGGAGGGTCTAAAACCAGAAGACATAATCTCAGAGCAAGAGGTTGCACATTTAAGGCAAAGATAAGGAGGAATTTCTTCTCTCAGCTGGTTGTGAATCTGTGGAATTCTTCACTACAGAGGGCTGTAGAGACTAGATCATGAAGTATTCTCAAGGATGAGATTATTAATCAGTAAGGGAATCGAGGGTTGTAGGGAAAAAGCAGGGAAGTGGAGTTAAGGATGATCAGATCAGCCATAATCCTATTGAGAGACAGGGCAGACTGGATGGGCTGGATGGGCTTATTCTGGTCTTACATTTTATGGTTTTATGGATGCCAGATGAAAGAAGAAAAGCTTGCCATCACAATCTTTCTCTAAATTGTTTTTTTCAAAATAATGCCGCTCAAAGAATTTGCAGTGCAATTGGGAAGGGCCCCAATCTATTTATACATTGTTATGATCCCAGTTTATGGTAATACTAGACAACTCACATCCCAGAGTGAAAGGTGGCTTGATACATCATATGTTTAATTAGTGGAGTTGACCCTTTCACAATTCTGACATACCAGTTACATTCAGTTCCAGTTTCAATAACTTGAAGATTTCTATCCAAACTCTCCTGGCTTGGAAGGTTCACAAATTGCAACACCTTGGTTATGGTTACTGGTTCCTCTGAACTAAAAGCTTGATTCTCCTGCTAGGAGAAACTATTCTCTCTTTTGAGGTGAAAACCTCAATTAAGTCCATGGAATTAAATCCATGAACCTTCTGTTCTACAGTCAAAACTAAACTGTTATAAACTCAGCAATATAAATATTCTCTTCAATAACACTACAGGGGTTCTCCTGGGCACTTAACTACAGTCACAGGTTTTCTTTGAATTTATTAACTTGGATGACTGTTTCAAATGGCTTTCTGATCTGTTCAAAAACATTACCTTCACAGAACTGACCTATATCCATCTGTCTCTGTTTTAAATCTAAATCCGAAATGTCATATACCTTTCATCACACCATGTGGTCTCAAAGTGCAAAACACATTGAACTGAGGAAAGCAAAATAATAATTGAAAAGGGGACAACAAGGTGCAGGGCTGGATGAACACAGCAGGCCAAGCAGCATCATAGGAGCAGAGAGGCTGACGTTTCGGGCCTAGACCCTTCATCAGAAAAGGGGGAGGGGAAGGGGGTTTTGAAATAAATAGGGAGAGAGTGGGAGGCGGATAGAAGAGGGATAGAGGAGAGGATAGGTGGAGAGGAAACAAACAGGTCGAAGAGGCGGGGATGGAGCCAGTAAAGGTGAATGTAGGTAGGGAGTTAGGAAGGGGATAGGTCAGTCCAGGGAGGACGGACAGGTCAAGGGGGCGGGATGAGGTTGGTCGGTAGGAGATGGAGGTGCGGCTTGAGGTGGGAGGAGGGGATAGGTGGGAGGAAGAACAGGTTAGGGAGGCAGGGACGAGCTGGACTGGTTTTGGGATGCGGTAGAGGGAGGGGAGATTTTGAAACTTGTGAAATCCACATTGATACCATTGGGCTGCAGGGTTCCCAAGCGGAATATGAGTTGCTGTTCCTGCAACCTTCGGGTGGCATCGTCCTGTTGTGCAAACACTCAAAAGCAGGGCTTTGCACTGAAGGGAGGCACTCAGTTCAGCATGAAGGTGAATAAGTTCACACTGCTTCCAATGCCAACATCCAAACCGCATCCTGTCATTCATTAACCATGGACAAGAAGTATACCTAGGAATCACTGACAGAAGTGATGATGTTGATGGAGTTATTCTATACTCAGCCATGCAAGAACTCTCAGAGGCCTATCTATCTGAAAGTTAAGAACACGGGGATGAAACTATTCTGCAAGTTGTAGATTCCAAGGTTGTAGCTTGGCCATTCAACAAGATCATGGTTGGTCACATCATGGCTTCAACTCCACTTTCTACCCATTCTCCATAACCTTTCAACCCATTACTAATTAAAAATTTCTCTAGCTCCTCCTTAAATTTACTCAACGTCCCAGCATCCATTTCACTCTGGGGTAGTGAATTCCACAGCTTCATGACCCTTTGAGAAAAGTAATTTCTCCTCATCTCTATTTTAAATCTGTTCCCCCTTAACCTAAAACCATAATCTCTCTTTCTAGAGATAGTGAGAACTGCTGGCGCTGGAGTCAGAGATAACACAGCGTGGAGCCGGAGGAACACAGCAGGCCAGGCAGCATCAGAAGAGCGGAAATCTGAAGAAGGGTCCTAACCTGAAACATCAACTTTCCTACTCCTCTGATACTGCCTGGCCTGCTGTGTTCCTCCAGCTCCACACTGTGTTGCCTCTCTTTCTAGATTGCCCCACATGAGGAAACATCCTGTCTATGTCTCCTTTGTCAATTCCTTAAGCATATTATATATCTCAACTGGATAGCCTCTCAATCTACTAAACTCCAGAAAGGGCAGGCCTAATCTGTTCAACTTCTCTTTGGAAGAGAAACCCCTCATTTCTAGAATTAATCTTGTGAACCTCCTCTGGACTGCCTCCAGTACAACTACACCCGTCCTCAGGTAAGGGGACCAAAACTGTACACAATACTCCAGGTGCAGTCTCAGAAATGCCTTATACAGTTGCAGCAACGCTTCCCTAATTTTATACTCTATTCCGTTAGCAATAATTGCTAAAATTCCATTTGCCTTCCTTGTCATGTGCTGTAGCTGCTTACTAGTTTTCTGCAAAGGCCACAGAGGGTCATTGTGCTAATTGCCATGTGCATGGAAACAGTGCAAAGATCAAGGCTGTAAGTATCCTCCACATGGCAGCATTAGGAAAGGGTGGAACACTAACCATGGGTGTTAAACCTCACCATGTAAAGATACCAAAAGGCAGGCCAAGACAAAAGCAGCCTGTTAGGGTCCCAAAGGGTAAATTGATTTTGTTAAGGTCTCAAATAGAAAACATACATCTCATTCCTGATAATTGCTTCACATCTGTATTTTCATGCCAGATGTTTGACTTAACTCAGCAGTTGTATTAGTTTTACTAAGTTTAGACAGGAAGGGATGAATGCAAACAGAACCAGAGACACAAAACTCTTGGGGTTGGTGCTGGTGCCAAGGAAGCAGTGCATGAAGAAGGATACCAGGTGCTTCAGCACTGTTGAGAGTATGCATGGCATTGCAACTCCCTACAGATAAGTGAAAGGCAGTGCCAGAGGCATCTTTATATGGCTAGGAAGGCTGTCACCTCCACCTGCCCCCTCTCGCTGGCAGATTTACAGCCGTGTGCCTCAGTAGGAAGTGCTTGTGCCTGTGGCACTGAACAGCAGCATTGATCTTCCCAGCCAACAGCACCTTCTAAACCTCAACTGAGGGGCACCGTGTGGCATCTCCTAAGCAGCAGCTTCCGAGTGTATTAATGATGCCCTTTACAGGCAAGCAAGACAGTTTGTGCTATTCATAATACACCCAGGCAGCCAAAGTGCTTGAGCTGTCGGATTTCCAGACCATTGGGTTCCATCAGGTTTAAAGGGCTGTCAATTTTACACATCTGGCCATCAGAGCTCCATGATAGCATTCAACCAGATTCCTGAACAGGAAAGGTTTTCACTTCCTCGAAGTCCAAGTTGCTTGTGACCATGGACAACAATTCCTGAAAGTGTGAGTCACCGTTCACAGAGCGATGTAGGAATTTATTTTCTGCACAACTCCCAGATGTTCCAAAACTTGCAACACCACCACACCCCACCCCGTGTCATCTATAGGGCTGGTTGTGAGTGATAAGGTGTACTCACAAAAAGCTAATAATTCCGGCATAAAGCCCTCAGACCTGTGCCAAACAGGGGCCAACTAGGCTCCTCATCAAAAAGACAATTGTCTTCTGAAGATACATTTCCGTTGCCTGGGCCACTCAGGAGAAGCCTGCAGTCCTTTGCTGGACAGGGTCTCCAGAACTGTGGCTTTTTTGATGTGCCTTGCCCAATGTGTTTTAACAATGGGGTAAGAATTTAAACAGGGAGAGAGGGAGGGAACAGCCACTTATCACCTCAAATGAAGGAAGAGAGGGTCAGAGATGTTGAGGGACTTAGTTGAGTGCTAATGATGAAGATGCCAAGGAAGACAGTGTGTACAAATATTTTAACCTCTCAAAAGGGTCACCCCATATAGCAGCTTGGAACCTATGTAGGGTGGTTATCACGTCAAATATGACCGTGAACAATACAGTCAAGAGCAGCAGAAATGACAAGAGGTGGACAGGCCTGGGAAAACCTGTTAGCAGCTAGATTTGAGGGTGAATAAATTAGAACTAACAGCGAATTATGGTGCAGAAGTGTTCCTGTCCTCAAGGGAATGCATTTTTAAAAAGTATTTAAAACATTAAGCTACTTTGTTTGGTTTACACTGTAAGCTAACCTTGTGCTCACTTTTCAGGCCAGAGGTGAGGTGTGCAGGATGACATGGGGGCTGTGCATTTATGACTCAGATCTCAGTTTGCAAGGGCCATTTCATCAGCTGCAGAGGTGAAGAGAGCAGAACTATGCTGATTGACTCCCAAACCAAACCATCTTGTTTAAGCTCCAGCTTTCTAGAGGTTATGTTTCTCTCGGATTACACTAGGAAATAAATGCTTCAGCGTTCTTTACATTGTTGCACATGATGTGCATGCGAGTGTCCAGGTGATCATCACCCCTCAAGGCAGCCCACACAGAAAACATAAATATTCAAGGAGATTGGAGGACTGTCATACAAAGTGCTTTATTTGTGTCAAATATCATGTAATCCAGAAGGCTGACACCTGTGCACTCAACATGATTTCAATGTCCTTTAATCTTTCTTTTCCAACCACTTCATCGTGACGCTACCTCAGCTGAGGCAGAGATGGGCTTCAGGAAACTGCTGTCTGCTTTCCTGCCTTATGTCAGCTGACTTTATTTGGCATCCTCTGGTTACTTAGGACCCAGAGTGCTCTGGCCTGCTGCTGGACCCCTACAAAGGGTGGTGTGAAACCCCCTCACTGACCTGATGGAGGTTTCTGGAACCCAGGCAGAGGAATGTGGTACAGCAGGTCACCTCTGTAGTATCCTAAGATGACAATCCTTATGGTGTTTGCTGTGGTTTTGCCTTCCTGCTGGTGAGCAATGGCATCTTCTCCACCACTCGAGGGGAAGGGGCACCTTGAGATCAAAGTCCCTTGGCCTCCCTCTCAGCTAGGCCAGTGAACGAATGTATCCATAGCTCCAGCGAAGAAGTGGAGGAGCCTATACATAACCAGCACATACTGATTGTTCTGCTGAACTTGGCTCTCCAAGGCACATGCTGCCTGGTGCATTCACTCACATACTAGAGCCATAACATCGGATAGGACATGGGCACACTGTGCTCTTCGCTCCATCGTGGAGATGATTGCTGGAACCTCTGCCAGACATCTCCTTGCTTTGACTTGATTTGATTTATTATTGTCACACATATCTAGGTACAGCGAAAAGTTTTGTTTTGTGTGTAGTATAGACAGATCACACCATACAAAGTGCATTAGGGTAATAGACCAAAGTGAGGAATACAATGTTACAGCTGCAGAGAAGGTGCATAGAGAGGGAGATCAACATTAAATCTGAAATTTGAGAGGTCCATTCAGAAGTCTAATAACAGCAGGGAAGAAGCTGACCCTGAATCTGTTGGTATGTATGTTTAAACTTTTGTATCTTCTGCCTGATGGAAGAGAGTAGAAGCGGGGTGCGAGGGGTCTTTGATGATGTTGGCCAGTTTCCCGAGGCAGTGAGAAGTACAGGTGGAGTCAATGGATGGAAGGTTGGTTTGAGTGATGGACTGGGCTGTATTCACAACTCTGCAGTTTCTTAACAGTCCTGGGCACAGCAGTTGCCGTACCTCTCTGTCAGCTTATTGGTACCAGGTCCACTAGCTCCTCATCTGGACTGAGCACAGAAGAAGCTTGTTCTCCAGCAGTCCTCAGAGTGTCAGAAGCCTCAGCTGTTTCTTTCAACTGTAGCTACGGGTCCATGTCAGTGCTGTGCTCACAGTGTGACCCAGGGCCTACTCTAGAAAGACAAGCAAACAAGATGAATGGCTATGAGCTGGTGAAGGTGGGGATGAAGACTTTGGTAGTTTTCTTTTGAGGCTTGTGACTGTTCCTCTTCAGAGGTAAGCTGCGAGGGGCTGGTGGAGATGGACCTGGGGGATGAGGCACTTCTTCTTTTGGCCCTGGTTTGGCACTGGGATTGATGCTCCACAGAAAAACATAAAGATTTATTAATGTTGTGAGCCACTACCCAACCCAAGGTTTCATTAAGACTTTGGAGCTTGATACACATTGGGATTAGCTACATGGGGGCTGTCTCACTAGTTGTATAATGGATCATAAAGAAATCAAGAAAATCCAGCACAGCTTGGCCATGGCAATCCTAGAGTGGAGAAATACACTTACTGAAGGCAGGGAAAGTAATCTACTCCAATAACTAATGTTAGATGTCATCTAACATTAAAAAAATCAACTGAACCCTGAAGTAGTAACAGGAGTGAGTGACAGAATCAAAGTGAAATGGCAGAAAGCCCTATTTCACTTTGATAAAACTGCCAAATCATTGCCAGAGCTGAGCATTGGAGAGCTAGGCAGACTGCAAACACTTTCAGCTCTCAACAAGAGTCCGCCCTTATGGAAGTTTGGAATGTATAGGGGGTGGTTGTCACCTCAATCATTTGTGATCACTGTGAATAGAGTAGAATAAAATAAAATAGTATAGTATAGTCTTTATAGAATAGCCTTTATTCACATGCGGTTGAATGAGTGCAGTGAAAAGTTTGTAACGTCTCATCTTGGCACCATCTTAGGTACAGGTACTTTAAGCATTGTCACAGAACTGAAATAATAGAAAAAAAAGACTAGCATGGAAATAGAGAGTTTAAGAGTCCAGAATGAGAATAAAAAGCGTCTTTTCTACTGAGTCCATGCCCGCGGCACTTCACAACACGAATGGGACTCGCCTCTAGGATTTGTTCCACTGGCCAGCCCTTGCTCACTCTGCTCCTGCTCCTGCTCCAGGCTCCAGCCATGACTCAGTTCCCAGCTCAGCTGGGACTCGGTCCCCGCTCGCCCCGCTCCCTGTGCCCCGATCCCCGGGACTCAACCCCCGTTCGCCCTGCTCCCTGGGACTCGACCCCCACTCGTCCCGCTCCCTCTGCCCTGATCCCCGGGACTCGACTCCCGCTCGCCCCGCTCCCTGTGCCCTGATCCCCGGGACTCGACCCCTGCTCCGGGACTCGGACCCTGCTCACCCCACTCCAGCCTGTGAGTCGTCTCCTTTTGTCTCACCTCCATTAGTTTAAGAAGTTAAAAGTTGGGGGAGGGAGCAGAAAAACTGCTGCAAGGAGGGAAATAAAGAAAAAGGACATGAACTCCCCGCTCCGGGTCTTGGCCCGCGCTCGCCCCGCTCTGGGACTCGGCCCGCGCTCGCCCCGCTCCCCCCTCCGGGACTCGGCCCGCGCTCGCCCCGCTCCCCTCTCTGCGACTTGGCCCGCGCTCGCTCCGCTCCCCTCTCTGGGACTCGGCCCGCGCTCACCCTGCTCCCCCCTCCGGGACTCGGCCCGCGCTCGCCCCGCTCCCCCCTCCGGGACTCGGCCCGCGCTCGCCCCGCTCCCCTCTCTGCGACTTGGCCCGCGCTCGCTCCGCTCCCCTCTCTGCGACTCGGCCCGCGCTCGCCCCGCTCCCCTCTCTGCGACTAGGCCCGCGCTCGCCCTGCTCCCCTCTCCGCGACTAGGCCCGCGCTCGCCCTGCTCCCCTCTCCGCGACTCGGCCCGCGCTCG
>NC_063368.1:5000328-5118514 GCF_021869965.1 Rhincodon typus
GCTCGCCCCGCTCTCGCCCCGCTCCCCGCTCCGGCTGGAGTGTCTTACTCTGCCACCATCTTGAACGTCCAGCAATACTGTCACAACCACAAACTAGACAACCTCACACTCGAGGAGCTGCTCCTTCACAGCAGACAGCTGATACATGGGGTCATCAACTGCTCAGAATGCAGGAAAAGCTATTAGTACTCGAGATCCGTCATTCTCCAAGAAAGGCAATGGGTCAGCAACAACAGTTAGCACAGCTGCAGCACGCACCACGGAAACAATATTCTGTGGAGACGGAACATTAGCCCACGAATGGCCAGATACCAGATGGACAGCTGTGAACAATGCACATCTGTGCCGTTAGAAGACCTGCACATTTTAAAGATTATGTATGTAATGATGGTGGAGTCCAGCCAATCCATAAAAAAACATAAGGCTGAAATATTTTGCAACAAGAAGTGCTGCTTGATAGCACTGTTGATGACACCTTCTATCACTTTACTGATGACCAAGTGTGGACTGGTGAGGCATTAGTCGATCAGGCTGGATTTATCCTACTTTGTGTGTACAGGATATACCTGTGCAATTTTCCAAATTGTCAATGCTGTAGCTGTACTGGAATAGCTTGGCTAGGGAGCGGCACACTCTGAGGCACAAGTCTTCAGCGCTGCTGCTGGAATGTTGTCAGGGCCCACAGCCTGCTTTCCAGTGCCTTCAGCTATTTCTTGATATCACGTGGAATGAATTGATTGAAGTCTGGCATCTGTGATGCTGTCTGGAGGAGGCCTAGATGGATCATCTGCTCAACACTTCTGGCAAATTGTTGCAAATGCTTCAGCCTCAGATTTTGCACTGATGTGCTGGGCTCCCCCATCATTGAGGAAGGAGATATTTGTGGAGTTTCCTCCTCCAGTGAGTTGGCTAATCGTTCTCCACCGTTCACGACTGGACGTAGCAGCACTGCAGAACTTAGATACGCTTTGTTGGTTGTGTATCACTTAGCCCTGTCTAATACGTGCTGCTAATGCTGTTTAGGACACATGGAGTCTTGCCTTGTAGCTTACTGAATGAGGCAGAGATCACCTCATATAGATGCAATCTTCATAGATGATACTTGATAACTTGAGTAGGGATTTCCCACAGTATCATTTCCCAGCTGTGGATCGGGAATTACTCCTGTTTGTGGCCCTTTCCAACAGTTTACATGGCTGCAGTGGGCAAGAACATGGAAGAAATGGAGGGAGCATGAAGCTAGTCATGAGACTGACAAACATGATCATGGCTAGGCTGGATGCACCAGCTGAAATAAGCCCCACAAAAAATGCTGTGATTCACTCCCATGTTATAAAACACAACTCCATTGATCCCAAGTCTACAGCTTATGAGAGAGTAGAGAAGCTCAATGTTTACAGTCTGCAATGTTGAACCAAATTAAGACGTTTAAATATTAAATAGTCTTGTTTAGGTAACTTCAGAAACTTTAGGTATTCCAGCAAAGGGTGTATTAGATTTAAATGTGCAAGTGAAAAATAAAACACTAGCTGCATTGAAATTGGGAAGAAAAACTAAACATCAAACGAATTCTGATAAAATTTATCTTATGGATAATTTGTATTTCTCTCTCTCAGGATAGTCTTAAAATAGCAAAACTGAAAGGTTATATAACCATCAATAAATACTGAACAGGCTGGGGCTCTTTCCACTAGAAAAGAGAAGACTGATGGATGACACCCAATTAAAGGGGTTTAGAATTATGGAGGGATTTGGCAGAACTGAAGAACAGAAAATGTTTTTTCCTCCTGGAAGAGTCTAAAACTGTGGATCATAAAAGTACGACAGATAATTACTAATAAATCCAATGATTAATTCAGGTGGAACGTTTTTATCCAGAATATGGAATCTGTCACCACATGGGCTTATTTTCCAATTAATTCACAGGCTGTAGGTGTTATTGGCTATGTCAGCAGTAATTGCCCATTTCCACTTTGCCTTTGGGAAGGTGTTGGTGAGCCACTTTCTTGAAACACTGAAGACTATGGGATATAGGTACACCCACAATGCTGTTAGGAAGGGAATTCCAAGATTTTGAGTGTTTGCATGGAAATGATGTGTGGTACTGAATTTCCGAATCCTTTTTGAAGTGCCTGAAATTCCCACTCATGTATTGAGGTGCATTATTGTTCATCATAGTGTCTGGAATGTCATAATGCCGGAGATGTCCTTTCCGTCATACTGTAATCTCACCGGTACTCATTGATGCCAGCTGGTCCACCTACCTGTAGTTGGAATAGTAGCTGATGGTAACAAACTAATCAGTTCACGTGAGATTGAAGAGGTCTACACCAAGCTTCATCCATATTCTGCATGGGACATCACAAGAAATGGAGCAGCTCTTAGCTTGCATGTGATGTGGTCCTTCATTTAGCCAGTGCAGCACTCCTCTTCCTTCCTCAGATTAAACTCAATTCATTGATGGCTCACATGGATGCATTTGTTTTCTCATTTCCTTCGGGAAAATTATTTTATACAAGATGTGATTTTGGGCTATCACTCCATCTCTGTCTGGCCAATACTCTCTTATAGCAAGTGGGGTATCCTTGATAGTTTCAGTCCAACGTTTCTTCACCACTTCCTGAATCACTCGGAATGTTGCATCTTGTATTGTTTTCTTGATTTGAGGAAGACACTGTCTTTCAGATTCAATGTCTCTGCTGGGTTGATGACTTCCAGAGCCAGTTGAGCTGTTGATTCACATTGAATCAGGACAGCATGGTGGCTCAGTGGCTAGCACTGCTGCCTCACAGTGTCAGGGTTTGATTCCACCCTCGGGCAACGTCTGTGTGGAGTTTGCACATTCTCCCCATGTCTGTGTGGGTTTCCTCTGGGTGCTCCGGTTTCCTCCCACAGTCTAAAGATGTGCAGGTTAGGTGGATTGGCCATGCTAAATTGCCCATAGTGTTTATGGATGTGCAGATTAGGTGGGTGATGAGGGATGGGTCTGGGTGGGATGCTCTGAGGGCGGTGTGGACTTGAAGGGCCTGTTTCCACACTGCAGGGATTCTATTCTATGATGGTTTCACACTCTTCCTTAACATCTTCAACAGTTTTCAAAGACTGTACTGGTCTTGTCAATATGACTGCAATGTGCATCTATTTCCCTTGCTTGTACATCACTTCTAAATGATATCACTGTAAATGAAGTACATTCAGTGAAAGCTGATTTGTTTTCTGCTCCGCAATACTGCTGCAAATCCTTTGCAACAAGCTTCAATAGAGGTTGACATTTTTTTTTGCTACGTCGTTTACAAAGCCAATAAAATGTTTTGCGATATGTTCACATCTGTTGGTTAATGCATCTCTGCTACAGCTCTCACCTTGTCAGGGTCCAGATGCAGTCCTTTTGTTTTCGATACATGACCAATGTACTCAACTGCAGACGTTTTCAGTTGAATCTTCTTCCAATTCAGGTTCATCTGGTGATCTCTCTCTGGGATCTGATCCTCATGATGGAAGAAGCCATCAGAGATAGCTCCACATCCATAAATGAACAGATAGTCCACAATAACATCAACTCCACAAATTCACTGACTATTTTGTCCTGTCTGTGTTGATACCTTTGTTGATAATGTCTAACGGCATGCTCAACCATTTGCATCTCCTGAATGGCACCCAGAATATAGCTAGAAAATTGTTGCTTTTGTCCAGCTTCAGACTGGGGCTATTAAAGGCCTTTATCTTGGCAACTTGTTACAATTTGTCTTCAATGGTTAGCATGCAGGAATGAGATCTCTTCAAAGCTTTGGATCAATGCATAGTTTTTCAGGCTTTTTTCCACTACTTCTGTGCTGCTAACCCAATGTGTAAGAGTTGTTATTTTCTTGATTACTGCCTTCTTTTCCAGCTCCTCTATCTCGTCTTTCAGGCTGGAATTGAGGGCAGCAGGAAATCTCTTTGACGGATGCCCAGTTGGTCTCACATTCTCATCCCCTTTGAAATGATACTTACCAGAAAGACATCCAAGACTGGTAAAGACGTCTCTATAATCGTCCAGGAGCTGTTCATCAGTTAATGGCTTATCGGCCTATGGAACACTATTCTGGCATGTGTGGGGTTACCAGTCCAAGCTTTTCAACTTGCTTCAGCTGAGATGAGTGGATTTTGCTTAATGTGTACTGACTGGTATTGCAGATCTTCATTCTTAATTCTTCTCAGCTTCTTTTGTCCTCTTGGGATGATGATGGTCCCATTACATGGCCTCAACCTTACCTTGAGGAGTTTCAGTTTTGGGTCACCATCTGAAGCCACTTTATAGAGGTGCGTGAAGTGTTTATCTGATACTTTTCATTCACTTGATGATCACGTTTCTGAAGCCAAATTCCAACAGTCACAACTCACTTATCACCTTTAGAACTGACAATGTTGTGTAGTGTAGCGTGATTTGTCAGAATCATCATCATGTGACGTCTTCCCAGCAGCCAGCTTTCTGGGCTAGTTTTGCTTTTTTGTAGCTAAACAAGAGTACAGAATTACTCTATTCGTTTTAGTCAGAGCATTGCTTTCCCCAAGCTCGATATGCTTTCTTTTCTTTTGCGTGGTGCACTTTGTAAATGTATATTATATACAATGGTCTTGATTCTTTTGCTGGTGTTTTTGCAAATAAGGTCGAGTTAAAAAAAATGAAAGTTCTGTGGATGCTGGAAATCAGAAACATAAACAGAAAATGCTGGAAAAATTCAGCAGGTCTGGCAGCATATGTGGACAGAAATCAGAATTAACGCTTCGAGTCCAGTGACCCTTCTTCAGAACTGTTGTTGAAGGTAAAGGTTAAGTTGCCCTAGTCTAACCAGACCATAGGTCTGCTCTCTTATTACAGAGTTTAACCTGTGGGTCACCACACCTCAGGCAAGAGGAAGAGGTTGAGAAGATGAGTCCCAATTTCTTCCATGGTAACATTAGCTGACGGGGAAAATTGAACTCATGCTGTTGGTGTCACTCTGCATTGCAAATTAGCCATCCAGCCAACTGACCTCCTTTATCTGAAAATATTTCTTCGTCAAGAGCTCAAACTGTCTTCAAAGCCTTCACTATTTATCTAGACTGGCTTTTCTGCTCCTCCTAGATGTAATACAACTTGCAGTAATCTTTTCCCAGCAAGGATAATAGAGTTGTTGCTCTTATTCATTCAGGCTATTTAATTCTGCAGCTTCTCACAGTTTTGCCACTAAGACTGAAAGAAATCCCAGTTCTGTCTCACATCACCTTTCAATTCCATAGCACTAGAGACTGAAAAATGCACTGCCATTCTGACTCACCAAACACTTCAAAATTGCAGACTTCTGTTCCAGTTCTTCCTTGCGTTTTTGTTTACAGTAGCTGGCTCTTTTACAGCTTTGAAAATCAACAGAATTTCAGCTGAACACTTCTGATATTGCATTTCATGTCGTGTGTTTTAATGTTCCAGCAGAGGCCACAAGACAGCAAGCCACAATTGTGCAGTGTACAAATGCATTTCTCCAGAAGGTAGGTGGCTACTTGCTCCCCACTTCTCTTAATTCCCTGAGAGACCAATGATGGAGAATCCATAATCCTCTGGGGTAGAGAATTCCAGGATTCACAACCCTCTGAGTGAAGCAATTTCACCTCATCTCAGTCTTAAATGATGGGCCCCTTATCCCAAGACAAGGTCCACATGTTTTAAATTCCTCAACCAGTGGAACCAACTCTGTGTCCACCCAGAAACAACCCTCAGTGTCTGCCTTGTCAAACCCCTTCAGCATCTTGTATGTTTCTGAACTCCAGTGAACACAGGCCCATTTGATTCAGACTCTCCTTACAGGTCAATCCCCTTATTCCAGGAACCAACCTTCGTTGATGTTTGCTGCATCACCTCCAATGCAAGTATATCTTTCCTGAAATTGGACGACCAAAACTCTACGTTGTTTCCAAGATGTTCTCTCACCTGTGCAATTATGGCAAAGCTCCTTTATTCCTGTACTTGATTTTTGAAAAAAAAATCATTTGTTGGATGTGGGTGTCACTGGCTGGACCAACATATATTTCCTATCTCTAGTTGCCCTAGGATTGATAGAACTAAGTGGCGTTCTTGGCCAGAGGGCAAGTAAGAGTCAATCACATTGTTGTGGTCTGCAGTCACACGTAGGCCAGACCGGGTAACGCGGGCAGATTTCCTTCCCTGAAGGACGTTAGTGAACTAGATGGGTTTTTCTGATAAACAACAATGCTTTGATGATCATCATTAGATTTTTAATTCCAGATGTCTGTGGAATTCAAATTCTATCCTCAGCCATTTGGGATTTTAACCCCTCCCCTTTTAAATAAGACCAACATGATATTAGCTTTCCTGTACTGGCATTCCAGTTTATCAATTAATTGAGTTGAAATATCACAAACTGCCATGTGTGGAATTTGAACCCATGCTCTTACAGCATCCGCCTGGGCTTCTAGATTATTAGCCCAGCAACATCTCCTTTATGCCTCTACCTGTCCAGAATTCCTGCAAGTTCTCCACAAACCACATGCCATCTTGACTGGAAATATGTTGCTATTGTTCCACTGTCACCCCCCCCAAATGCGCTATGGGTATACCAATAACACCTGGGCTGCAGCGCTTCAAGAATATGTCTCATCACCACCATCCCAAAGGTGATTAGAAATGAGCAGCAAATGCTGGCTCAGCCAGCAACACTCACATTGCAGGAACTAATACAGGAAAAGTGGTCGTCACCGTGGTTGTGAGCTTCAGCCAGGTGAGGTTTACTGTCACTGCCACATCTGGCAAAAGGAGCAAGTTGCAGCGTTGTTGCAAAAATGATCAAATATATTGTTGGTGCAATTATACATTCCTCTTTTAAAAGGGAAGCTATCTGTGTTGGAGCCATATTGTCTTATGGGAGATGGAAGATATTTGTGAATTTGGCGCATTCTGCTCGTGGAGGGTGTGTAGTGTGAGCCGTAGGAGTTCAGAGACTTAGCTGCCCAACTATGGGGCGACACCATGGCTCAGTGGTTAGCACTGCTGTTTCACAATGCCAGGGACCCGGGTTCGATTCCAACCTCGGGTGACTGTCTCTGTGGAGTTTATATATTCTCCCTGTTTCAGCATGGGTTTCCTCCAAGTGCTCTGGTTTTCTCCAACTGTGGAAATAAGGTGGATTGACTACGCTAAGTTGCCCAGAGTGTCTAGGGATGTGTAGGTTAGGTGGGTTAACCATGGGAACTGCAGAGTTACAAGGATACGGAATGGGGGTGGGTCTGGGTGTGATGCTCTTAGCAAGGTTGGTATGGACTCAATGGGCTGAACAGCCCACTTCCATACTGTAGGGACTCAATTCCACGTTACTGGACTAGTAATCCCGAGCCCCTGGCTAATGGTGTGGGAATGAGGTCAAATCCAACCACAGATGCTGGTGGAATTCAAATACAACTAATAAATCAGAAATGTAAAATTAATGTCAGTAATGGTGACCACAAAACTACTGTCATAAAAAACAATCTGGTTTACTAATGCCATTTTATGGAAGGAAATCTGCCACCTTACCCAGACCATGCTACACACGAGTCCAGAACCATAGTGATGGTTAACAGCCCTCTGAACTGGCCAGCAAGGCAAATCGTTTCAAGTGCAATTTAGGGGAAGCAATTTTAAAAAAATAACTTGATCTAAACCTCTGCTGTTTGCATCTGAATTGGCACCAATTGCTTCTGCTTGCTGAGGAGTTCTGAGGAAGCATCCCCAGACATGAAGCGCTAACTCTGATTTTTGCTTCACAGATGCTGCCAGGCCTGCTGAGCTTTTCTAGCAACTTCTGTTTTTGTTGCCTCTGCTTGCTGGCCTGGGCATCAATGTCTGCATTTGACAATTTTCCAACTCATGTTCTCAAATCCCTGCCCTGTCTCACCCCTCCACACCTCATTAAACATCTCCAGCTCTACCACCATCCAAAAACACTGCACTGCACTAACTTAAGTGTTTTTTATGTCCCAGATTTCAAACTGTCCCACCACAGCAATCCTTCACTCAGCTGAGTAAACTCTGAACTCTGGGATTCTCTCCTGAAAATCTTATAATGTCTCTCTTCATTACCTTCCTCCTTTAAGACTTAGCACAAAATCTATCACATTGACTACTTTTCCTGCTGCCCCTTCTTTGGTTTCTGTCTGATTATGCTTTCAAAAAGTACTTTGGAAGATTTCACTATGCTAGGTGCTATATAAATGCTGTGTGCTGTTGCTTCACTCCGTTGTGAACACATTGAAAAATAATGTGAGATATTTGAACAAAGCTCCACAGTAAACAACCTCTCAGCTTGAAGCCCCAGTACTTTGAAGACATGTACGACCAGATAGCAGCATTTAGTGAGCATAGAACATAGAACAGTACAACATAGGAACACATCTTTTGGCCCACGATGTTGTGCCGAACATGAAGCCAAATTAAACTAATCCCTTCTGTCTGCCCTTGGCCCATAGCCTTCCATTCCTTGCATATTCATGTGCTTATCCAAACGTCGCTTAAACACCCTAATCGTATCTGTCTCTACCACCATCCTTGGCCGCGCATTCCAGACTCCTACTACTCTGAGGGAAAAAAAAACTTGCCCCTCACATCTCCTTTGAACTTTCTCCCTCTCATTTTAAATGCATGCCCCCTAGAATTTCAATTATGGGATAAAGATCCTGACTGTCAACCCTATCTATGCATTTCATAATTTTATAGACTTCTATCACGTTTCCCCTCGCCTCTGCTGCTCCAGAGAATGAAGAAGAGTTTTTCTAGCCTCTCCTTATAGCTCATCCCTCCAATCTAGGCAGCATCCTGGTAAATCTCTTCTGCACCCTCTCCAAAGCCTCCACATTCTTCCAGTAAACGTGGTGACTAGGACTGTACGCAATACTCTGTGTGGCCTAACCAAAGTCTTATAAAGCTACAACATAGCATCCCGAGTCTTGTCCCAACCAATTAGGCAAGCATGCCGAATGCCTTCATTACCCTATCTACTTGTGTGGCCACTTTCAGGGAGCAATGCAATTTCTATTTTAATTTGCAAATTTACAAAAAATACAGACTTTCGCTCAAATTCTATGTCCCTCTCTGTTCCCATTGCTTCCAGTGTAAGTAGAAGCACTTCATATGGAATTTTGGAAAAATCTTTGCAAAAATTTAAAACAGTGAGCTCTGGTGAGGAGGTTTGCTAGGTAACAATTTTGTTTTAAATCTGCGGCGCTTTTATAAATTAATTAACATTATATAGGTACTCCTACAGTCCGTTCCTTTCAATGGCTTACATGATTCTTCTGATATTGGTATTAGGCCTCTTGTTACTCAGGGAGGTTTCGTAGTGCAGTACATATTAAAACGGACATGAGGGGCAACTAATTTACGCAGAGTGTTTAGTGTGTAGAATGAACTCCCAGAGGAAGTGGTGGATGCAGGCACAGTTGGAACGTTTAAAAGACATTTGGATAAGTACATTAAAAGGAAAGGTTTGAAGGGATATGGGCCAAACACAGGCAGGTGGGAATTGTTTAGTTTGGGAACATGGTGTGGACTAGATGGACTGAAGAGTCTGTTTCCATGCTGTATGACTCTATGATAGTGTCTCTGCTTTTGAGCCAGAAGTTCTGTGTTCAAGCTCCACCCTAGGACTTGTTAGCCAATGAAGGTGCGTCCATAACATGGTCAAACAGGTTGAGTATCTTCCGACAAATCCTCCCAAAGTATGCCAATGGTTGATGATAAGAGTGGGAGAGATTCCTGATCAGCCACGGGATGCAAGAAAATTGGAGTCTCTACCATCACTATCCATCGCTCCAGATTACGACATGCTTGTATAAAATGATGTTGCCACAGCAACATACACTTTGAGTGAACTATAACAAACCACCATTAATTCCTTGGGACTGACTTAATTTCTTCATTTATTCAGTCTTCCAGAATCTCACCAGTAATCAATAACCTTTGTAATGAAAGCCAGTGATCTACAGAATTTCTTCCAACAATCTGGGATGTATTCTACCTATTAGTCTCGAATTTGTAAAATTCTTAATTACAAAGTTTTCCACCGTTTTTGACATTTGACAAAAATTGGACAGAAAGTTAGGATTCTCCTATTGGAGAATTATTCCAGGTCAGATAATCATTTCTATCATTAAGTTGAGCACTGCTTTTTTATCCTGCAGAAATCTAACTTTCTCTTTAACTATTCTGTTACTGTTAGTCAAATGTTACTGCAAAGCTTAAATATTGCTGAAAAAATGAACATACTGTTGAAGATTTTCATCTTGCACTCATCAGGACAGATGTAAGAATGCCAAATTTCAAAAGGAACAATAATTTATATAGTTTAGGAAAAAGGTGCTGATTCATTTGTTAGTCAACTCTGTTAACTCAAAGTAATGCAATGGAGAATGTAGCAGGGATCTACTGTCCAATTCTGTTTAATTTGCAATGCCTGCTCATGTTTCTTTTTTTTCTTGCAGAGGATAGGTCCCAGCTTATGAATATATGTAGCTTATATTAAACTTCTGTAAGGGACACTGCAGGTCCAACCGATAATCCTAAATTGATTGCTACTGCAATTCTTAGCACACTCAGGATAGTTCAGCCGGAACCATCCAATCACAGAATCAGATTTAACATTGGGGTACTCTGGAAAAACTTTAAAAGTATGTATTTTTTTCTAACAGCAATATTATAACTTTTAATAAATTTGGAAAAAATACTGTTTCAGTATTTTCTGAATCTATCTGTAAGCTTCATTTTGAACTTCAATTGGCAAGCAGATTTCACAAATGCTGTTTATTGTGGTCCTCAGTACCATTAAGATAAGTCTCTGGTTAGTTACTGCATGGATGGTCAGTTACACAACAGACAACCATACTGTTATAGACCAGAACAGACCCCCTCAAAACTTTTTAAGAAAGTAGCCTAGACCCAAGCTTTTTCTTATTTTAAAGGTAGATGTGAAGTGCTGTGTTCCAGAGGTGATGCAACTGGTCAAACTGCTCGATGTTAAGCAAAACACAATTTATTTAAACATTACAGTCAAAATACAAACAAATGAAAGAGGAATTTAGAATGACTTAACTTTTGGAAAACTTAACCACATAATAGATACAGTACCTATTCCTAAGTAACTGTTCCAATATAGTAACATCCCATAAACACACCCCTTGGCAAAAAGGCAAATTCAGACACAGATTCTCAAATGCAGTTCTCCAATCCAGGAGAAGAAAACATCAAAAGAAAATTCAGAGAAAGTAGCGGCTAGGAGATACTCACTGAAGCTTTCAACTCTTTTGATACCCCAAGAGTTTCTGCTTAAAACCAAACCCGAAAACTAAAAAAACACTAGAAAGCCTGGTCTGAGAGAGCTGGCCACACCCAAGCTGCTTCCATTGTTCCAACTTTAATTTAAAAACCCAAAGGCCTCACAAATTGTTGCAAAAACAGAAGTTGCTGGAAAAGCTCAGCAGGTCTGGCAGCATCTGTGAAGAAAAAAATCAAAGTTAATGTTTTGGGTCCGGTGACCCTTCCTCAGAACTGTTGCAACAGGAGACTGCCATCCCCTCAATGTTCAAGGTGGCTCTGACCACAGGTTAGTGGGTGCTGCAGGTAGGTACCTGGTTTCCTGATAGTAATCACTATGTCCCCACGCCAGCCGGTGTGCAAGATGTCCCTGCCATCAAAGGGGTAAGTAGTATTCCCTCTCAGACTACCTCATGTTACGACTCTAACAGGGGGATGCGCTGAAAATCAACCCCTCTACTCCTTGAACTGCACCAAAAGTGTAAATGTCTGATTCAGTCATCAAAACAGTCCATTTATTTCAATTTATTGCAGTTACCCTGAACAAAAGAGATCTGTACATTTTTTCAGTAAATTCAAAATTACCTTGCTCTCCGGAAACAAACACACACACGCACTCACTCAAACAGACAGGACCAGACATACCGCTCTGCAGAGTTACTATGAGTGGAAATATAGGGAAAACCCTGCTGAACAAGAGTCCAAAATAAAACGGTAGAAGGGGGCAGCTTTCTTATAGTGCCTTTAGTTTCTTGTTGATGAGATCATGTTGCTGTTGGCCACAAAACAACGAAAGACCCTCAGCTCAGATAACAGGTCAATGAGACGTAGGTCTCACAACTGAGATAACAGTTTGGCTTTCAGATTGAGGAGATGAGAGATATTTATTCCTGGAACTTTTTCAATTCTCAATTATGAGATATTTACCCAACATGTTTTCTTTAAGAGAGAGAGATAGAGAAATTCTTTGTGATCCAGGAATGTTTCAAATCTTCTACATTTTACAATTCAAAATTCCTTAAAGACCTTTTATGAGTTTTGAAAAAAATCATTCACGGGCAGTGCCAGCTAGGCCACTATTTATTACCCTTCCCTAATTGCCCACAGCGCAGTTAAGATGCAACAGCATTGCTGTGGGTCTGGAGTCACATGAAGGCCCAGTAAAGATGGCAGTTTCCTTCTCTAAATGGCATTAGTGAACCAGATGGGCTTTTCCTGACAATCCTGACCATGGGTTCATGGTCAGCATTAGACTCTTAATTCCAGAATTTTATTGAATTCAGATTCCACCATCTGCTGTGGCGGGATTTGAACCGAAGTCCCTAGAACATTACGTGAGTCTCTGGATTAATAGTCCAGTGATAATACCACTAGGCTGTCACCTCCCCTTTGAAAACTTATCCCATGGCTCTGTAGCAATTTTCGACTGATTACACTTGCGTATGCGATAACAACTTTAAATTATTTTTGTATTGGTTTTCCATACTGGAATGACCAAATATGTCTGTTCCTTCAGCTTGAAGGTACCCTGACCTAACTTTCTTTGGTCAAAACTAGATGATCTCACACTTGGACTCCATGTGCCACAGTTTTTTCCCCATTCAGTTCATCACTACAATGGCACTTTGTAACTTTTTTATCCCATCTTCACTACTTACTGTGCCAGTTGATTTATAATGTAACCTAAATATATGATTTAAGACCCCCTTTTCTATCTCACTTACAAAATTTGTGAAATGTAGTTGCAGCAGCTCAGATCCCAGGCTGGCGGAAATCACCACTTATGAATTTGCTAAATTGTGTACAGTACATAACCATTATCCCAATTCCCTAGCTCCTGTCACCAAACCAATTCCCTACCCTTGCCAATAGGTTATTTCGATTTCCACCCACTTACATTATTGCTGGCAGTCTCGAGTAGATCTTTACCTAATACCTTCTGAAAGTCCACATAAATAACAGCAACAGAAAATCTTACTATCAGGTTCACATCCTCTCAAAAAGTGTTAGTTAGATATCACTTACCTTTAACAATCCCTCTGAGGCAGATTGCCTTTGTTCAAATGCTCAACCGCTGTATCCCTAGTTCCAGTAAATTCCCCGAAGCTGATGTTGGACAAATAACTTTATAATTTCCTGGATTTTCTCTGTCACCGTTGTTAGATAAAGTGACAGTGACAATAGTCTATTCTAAGGGAACAGTTCCTAAAACAAAAGAGTTTTGGAAAATTCCATACTTATTTATTTGCACGGCCTCGGCTGGAAGCCATCAGAGTTTGGAGATTTTTCAATATTTAATCCTGGCAGATGAATTTTAAAGCAGATAAATGAGAGGCAATTCATTTTGGTAGAAGAAACACAAACAAACGATACAGGCTCAATGGTACAACTTTGAGGGGAGTACAGGTGCAGAGGAACCTTGGGTTTATAAATGGAGACATACAGTATAAAAGCAAGGAAGTGATGCTACACCTCTACAAATCATTGGCGAGTCCACATTTCGAGTAGTGGGCACCATATTTAAGGAAGCATGTTAAAGCCCTGGAGAGAATGCATAGGAGATTTACTAGAACAATGCCAGGAATGGGGGATTTTAGATACAAGGAAAGATTAACAAAATGGGGTTTATTCTCCAATGGTGCAGAGAAGATTAAGAGGTGACCTTACTGGGTTGTTCAAAATTATGAACAATTTTGATATGGTAAAGAAGGATATTCTACTTCCACTAGTTGGTGTGTCAGTAACTACAGGTTGCAATTTCTAAGATTGTCAGCAAAAGAGCTAGGAGTGAGATGAGGAATTGTTCAGTCAGAATTGTTAGGTTTTGGGAGATTGATGGAGGCAGATTGCACTGGAGGTTTCAAAAGAGAACTGGATATACATTTGAAAGTAATGAATTTAGAGGGCTACAGAGATAGGGCTGAAGGATGGGACTAGCTGGGTTAACTCTTCCAGGAGCTGGTACAGACTCATTGGGTTGAATGGCCTCCTTCTGTACTGTAAAATTCTATGATTCTATAAAGCCTTTACTTTCCTCATTAACATTTTCAAAACTCATAATAAAGCTAGTAGTTTCCCCCACTTGATTTTTGATTTGTTTTCCTTGAACTTCTGGGCTTTTTTCTTATCTTTCACTGTGAAGAATGATTTTAAATATAATATACTAGCCAAACTGATATCCTCTCGTTGCCTCCTCCCTCCAAAGTCGGCAGCAACTCAACTTATAATCTTGTTTTGAGACTTTCCCTTCCTCCTATGAAACCCAGTATCAATTCAATCTGCTGTTAGCTAGGTGTTCCCTTAGTCAACAATCTAACACTACGATCTGGACTTTGGATACCTTTTCTTATCGTGAGACTATTTGTACTTTCATTATGATTTCTGCATGAACTCTCTCTCCCCTCCCTTTTTATTGGTTTAAAGTTATAATCACAACCCGAGTTACCCTTTCAACTCGGACCCCTACAGGTCATCTCCTCCCTGCTCCAAAACAAACACCAACACTCCCTGAAATGGGACCGCTATTTGCTGCAGGTTTTCAGCCCCGTCCTTCCCTTGCCTTCTAATTTAGCTTCCAACACCTGATGCTACCTTAATAGGGCCTGCCCTTTCCTCTGTCGACATCCCATTCCTTTTCCAGCTCCTTTGAAATATCCTGCACCTTGGCTCTAGGTAGGTAAGTGGCCCTTTGGGAATCTCTATCAGACTGCAGAACATGATATCTGTCCTCCTAATGATCAAACTCCCCCTCACCACATTGCCTTGGTCAGCGTTGCAGTTCTCTGTCTGACAGTCTTTCTCGTCAACTTCACAGGGAGACAAATTGTACATTGGCCTTTTGCTAAAATTGTATAGCTCTTTAGTGACAGCACTTGTGGAGGACAGCGCATTTTAGTTTTCATTCTTAAGGGAGAATATACTTGTCTTAAAGGTTCACGAGACTGGTTCCAAGGATGAGAGGATCGTCCTATGGTGACAGGCCAGGTAAACTGGGTTCATACTCTCTGGAGTTTAGCAGAATGAGAGGTGGCCTCAATGAATCATATAAAATTCTGAGGGGCTTTAACAGGGTAGACACTATAAAAAGAAGTTTCCCTTGGTCAGGGCAGCTAGAACACATGGGAGGAGTCTCAGGGTAAGGGGATAAATTACTTAGAATCATAGAATCCCTATTCTGTGGAAGCAGGCCATCCGGCCCATCAGGTCCACACCAACCCTCCAAACAGCATCTCTCCCAGACCCACCCTGCTAACCTATCCCTGTAACCCTGCATTTCCCATGGTTAATCTACCTAGCGTGCACATTCTTGGACACTGAGCAATTTAGCATGGCCAATCCAGCTAACCTGTACAACTTTGGACTGTGGGAGGAAATCGGAGCACCCGGAGGAAACCCACACAGATACAGGGAGAACTTGCAAGCTCCACACAGACAATTGCCCAAGGCTGGAATTGAACCCAGGTTCCTGGCACTGTGACACAGCAGTGCTAACCACTGAATCACTGTGCATCCCACCCAGACTCACCTCCCCTACCCTATCCCTGCAACCCCGCATTTCCCATGGCCAACCCACCTAGCCTGCACATCCCTGGACACTATGGGAAATTTAGCCTGGCCAATCCACCCTAACCTATTTAAGACAGAAATGAGGAATAACCTCTTCACTCAAAAGGCTGAGTGTCTTAGGAATTTTCTATTCGAGTGGATTCCAGATATTTATGAGGATATTGCCTGGGTTGGAGGGTTTGAGCTATAGGAGAGGCTGAATAGGCTGGGGCTATTTTCCCTGGCGTGTTGGAGGCTGAGGGGTGACCTTATAAAATCATGAGGGCCATGGATAGGGTGAATAGCTAACGTCTTTTTCCCCAGGGTAGGGGCATCCAAAACCAGAAGGCATAGGTTTAAGGTGAGACGGGAAGGATTTAAAAGGGACCTAAGGGGCAGCTTTTTCACACACAGGGTGGTGCGCACTTGGAATGAGCTGCCGGGCGAAGTGGAGGAGGCTGGTACAATAACAACGCTTAAAAGGCATCTGGATGGGTATGTGAATAGGAAGGGTTTAGAGGGAAATGGGCCAAATGCTGGCAAATGGGACTGGATTAATTTAGGATATCTGGTCAGTGTGGACAAGTTGGACCGAAGGGTCTGTTTCTGTACTGTACATCTCTATGACTCTATAACATGCTCTTTTATATACATGTTGAGGTCTTGAATTACAGCTAGTGACGGTAGAGGTTCCAATTGTCTTTCTGCAACATGGCTGACCAGGAATTCTCCCCCTCTTGAAGCCTGCCATTGGCATGTATTAGAAGGATATTCAGCTTTAAACCTAAACAAGTTTGGCTGCATTAGGAACAAATGTTCCTTAAGCCATCAAATCTCACAGCAAGACAAGAACCCAGAGCCTCTGGCTCAGAGGCAGAGATACTACCCGCAGTGCCACAAAACAGATTGGTGCATATCCAAATAAGAAACAACTCAAGTCAATGCTGTCTTCACCTGATGTCCATACACAGACATCCCACAAGGGGTCACTGGACAATGATCAGAAGTAGAAACTGCAGATGCTGGAAAATCTGAGATAACAAGGTGTAGAGCTGGATGAACACAGCAGGCCAAGCAGCATCATAGGAGCAGGAAAGCTGACGTTTCGGGGTCTAGGCCTGAAACGTCAGCCTTCCTGCTCCTATGATGCTGCTTGGCCTGCTGTGTTCATCCAGCTCTACACCTTGCTTTCTCAGAAGTAGAAACTGAGCCCATTTGTTCCTCTACTAAGCAAAGACTCCGAAATCTATTGTGCCAGCTGAGTCCGAAGAAACTTAACTCAGCACAGGTGAAGGACTGAACCTTGGACCTTTCCTAGACTGCATGAGTAAGCCACTTGCTGAATAAGCTGCCCGAACCATTGAGAAAGCTAACTTGCTTTCCTTCAGATGAGAGAACCATAAAGCAAACAGTGTTTACAGCAGGACCAGAGAGACAGAAAACACCAACAAAACTAAAGAGCATGCCAATTTGGAGGCAACTGAAGGAAGCAGCTCAACTCCACATTCTCAATGGCAACCAGGTATGAGCAATAGATGCTGGCCCAGACAGCAAAGCCCACATCTCATGAATGAACAAAAAAATCTCCATTCTGGGCAGCATCTATGCAGGAACTATCAGTAATCTTTCAAATATCTAATCACTGGCATTGTTACTTGTTTCATGGCAGTCATTATTGCTCACGTAAGATGGAAACAGTTGATGGGGATATTAAACCAGAGGTGAACCTAACTCTGTCCTCAGCCAAAGTATATCCAGGATGATTATTTATCCTTTCCTTTCAAGGAGGTACAGAATCCAGTTATAAATCCCCAGTTACTGAGACCACCTCACTGAGCACAAACCCTGCTACATAGTTCAATGCCCTGCACATTTTAAACATAGTTGTCTTGCTGTTGCTGCTTGTAGCTCCTTGAGCTAGGAGATCTGTCGTGATTATATGATTTGTGCCATCTCACACATCCATTGTGACTTAAGTGACACACTCTCTGTGACATCTGCCATCCATGTACACCTAGGTCAACACCACTTTCTGCTGCCTCCTCCACTTTGCCCTCCAGAAGAGATCTCTGTAGCTTTGCAGTTCTGCTCAAATGGAATGATAATACTCATTTTCTTTTGTAGCTGTCACTTTTTAAGAGTTCCTTTTGGATTTGCAAGCACCTCTTCATTTGTCTTAGGGTCTATAGAGGGAAATTTAAGAATAAATGTCTTAGCACCCATGTTTCAAAAAAAAGGGCCTCTATTTTCTTCCACAGATCTTTACTTATTGTCTAGTTTCCTGAGGCATGTGGGAAACAGGTTGGAATAGAACATCTTTTTAAATCATAATTATTCACCCACTTGCATTCACAATATGATTTTACGTCAAACTCCTTTGATGTCTTCGCAAGAAATGCACTCCCTGAAGTAACCTGGAGGCAGACAAGCTGGCTGCAAAGTTTCTCTTCATAAAAGTAAGTTTGTGATGGTGAAACATTTTCAAGAGGACATAAAAGACACTGTTGAAATACAAGTTACTTTCTGCTCCCTTTAAAGTATTTTGGTTAAATCACACATGGGATACCATAATGTGTTTTTAGTCTCTATGATTACAGATAAACAGGGGTGCTTTTTGAGAAGGTTCCTCGATTGGCATAGGTTGCAATTAGTTGCTTATTGTGGAACTGTGACGCAGTGATCACTACGTCGAAGCTTCAATTGCCACTTTGTGCTGAGTTAATCACCTCGGTCACAGCGCTACTATGGGTGTCATTAAGATTTGGCTGGAGGAAAGATTCAAAAATAAAAATAAAAATTGTGAAAGGACAGTTAACATCTTAAAAGAGGAACGCCAAGCCGAAACTTGAGTGCAGGACTTTTGTCAAACAACAGCAATATTTAGCCTGATTTCTCTTCCTAGCAGGAAATTCCACACCCGACGAATACTGGATCATGTTCCACTGCAATGCACTCCGAAATCAGATCGGCGACTGTCCCTTGATTCACGTAAGGTGTCTCCTTAGACGCACTGCTTTCTGCCATGAGCCTTCACATGACTGATCTGAACAGACCAATTCCTGACCACAAACCATTGAGCACATGAGGCAGTGGGACCAGAGTGCAGCATTTGCCTCCTTTTCTGCTGCTGCTCTGTCTCATCACTAAGACGCTGAGAGTCAAAACATGAGTGAGGTCAACAGACACATTGTTACCATTTTGAATGAGTGATTGATCGTGAGCTCCTCTCGGTTAACACCTCACTCTGACTTGCCTCAGATATAGCTTCAGAGTGTCTTTATGACACTTTCTTGACCTCTGCTGGATCGTTGGCCTTTTGAGTGATGAGTGAACAGAATCCTGCCACAGACATGGCTTTCAGTCATTCAGACACAGCTTCTACTTTATCCAAGTTGATTTTGTAGGGTGGCCCTCCCATTTAACACTGAGAATATGACAAAAACGTCGCTGCTCAAATTTGTCTCGCACACTGATATGTCAGTGATCCATAGTCCAGGTCTTACCACAATAGGGGAGCCTGGTGACAGAAACTTCTCTGCACACTAGGAATGTGTGTTGACTTGTGTCAGTCTTTTTTGGTAAACACTAGTCATTGTAGCTTGTAGGAGGCTGAGCTGATGCAGCTGATCTGGTATTGGATCTCCTCCTCAATGGTGGCTTTTTGAGAGAGCTGGCTGCCCAAGGCATGGGAAGTGCTCAATGTATTCTAGTCTCTACTTCAACGTATATGGCAGGTGGAATATTTGACTGGCCAAGGATGGGTTGATAGGAGTTTTGTTATGGCAATGTTCAAGATAGGCTGGGCCTCTTGTATACAGATCTGAAGAAAGCAAGAGAGGTTTGCAATTTGGGGCCAAGTGGGCAACAACACTGCAATCTTTGACAATTAAAATCAGTTTAATTTTGACATCAAAGTCAGTAATGTTGAAGAGTTCTCCATGTGGGTGGTATTTAATACCCACACCAGAGGGCCTAAAATGTCAATTTTTTTAAGAAAACGTATTCAGGGGATGTGGGCATTATTAGTTTAGCCACCTTTTATTGTCCATCCCTAGTTGCCCTTGAGAAGGTGGTGGTGAGCTGCTTTCTTGAGCCACTGCAGTGCATGTGTTTTAGGTAGACCTATAATACCATTAGGGATAGAATTTCAGGATGTTGACCCAGCAACACTGAAAGAACAGCGATATATGGTATAGGTAAATTCATAATGCCATAGAGAGGGAGTTCCAGTATTTTGACTCAGCAACACTGAAGGAATAGCAATGTATTTCCAAGTCAGGATGGTAAGTCATTGGGAGGTGTTCCCATGTATCTGTTGCCCTTGTCCTTCTGGATGACAGTGGTCACGGATTGGAAGGTACTGTCTAAGGAACCTTGGTGAATTTCTTCAGAATATCTTGGAGATGGAATACACTACTGCTACTGAACATCGGTTATGGAGGAAGTAAACATTTGTGGATGTGGTACTAATCAAGAGGGCTGTTTTGCCCAGGATGGTGTCAAACCTCTTGATTGACACCAAGTCTGATTCATTTCTCAGGATTGCACAAGAAGTAGGAGACTTCAGTGAGCAACAAAGAGGAAAGATGGCTCCACATTTCACCCGTGAAAACAGGCGTGCCAAATGTCTTAGTTATGGTGTAAGGTGTAATCCAAATTCAGATTATTGACCAGAGCTATTACCATAGTATTAAATAAGCACAGCTTTAAACAGATTCAATGTTACAGCATTCTAGGTAGAGAATTTTAATTCCACTAACATCACCACAGTCAAATCTTAAGGTCTAGGCAGCTGAAGGCACGGCCACCAATGGCAGAACAGAGGAACAGTAGATGCACGAGAGGCCAGCATTGGAGCAGTGCAGAGATCTCACAGAGTTGTATGGGGTGAGGAATTTGGTGGGAATATGATCAAGTGAGAATGTTGTAGGTTCCATGTGCATGGCCCACATCAACTCTAGTCTCCCTGCCTGCCTCGATGCCCTGCGATTTGCCTGCCAGATCCATAGCGGCTGCCATTTCCCTATTCCGACTGTGGGTCTGTGGGTCAGGTAGCTGAGGATTCATTTGCAGAGGATAGAGCTGAGACCCAGGTCTCAGAGTTCTAAGATTCGTTAGGTAGGAATTACAGTGTTGAAGGGTCCATAAGGACCCTCTCCAAATTTTACAGACGTACCATAGAAAGCATTCTATTTGGGTGTAAAACAGCCTGGTATGGCACCTGCTCTGCTCTGCCCAGCATCGTAAGTAAGTACAGAAAGGTGTTTGCGCAGCCCAGACCATCACCGAAGCCAACCTCCCATCCATGGACTACCTCTACACTTCTTATGGCCACGAAAAGGCTGCCAACATCATTAAAGACACCTCCCACTCCAGTAATACTTTCTTCCAATCACTTCTGTCAGGCAGAAGATACAGAAGCTTGGACACATGCACCAACAGATTCAAGAACAGCTTCTTCCCTGCCGTTATTCGGCTGATGAATGGACCTCACTAATTTCAATCTAATGTTAGCCTTGCTTTTGCGCAGCTCCTGTACAGTTGTAACTTTGTATGCCTCGCTCTGTCAAAACACCCTATGATCTGCTGGTCTTTGTTTGTTATGATCCGACTGTATTGCTCACAAAACAAAACTTTTCACTGTACTTAGATGCATTTGACAACAATAAATCAAATCAAATCAAGACGAACTCACCAAGAGCATGATAGGCAATAGAAGAGAAACTGGAGGAGGACACAAGTTCAGGGCTATGGGAGAGGGAGGAATCGAGGGGATGTTTGACATGATGGACGAGGGGAAGGGGCATTGGAGTGGCAGATGCAACTATGTATACAATCCCAATCTTCATGACAAAAGGAGTCTGGAAATAATTTCACGATGACAGTTTGTAATAGATCAGGGAACTTGGAACAGTTTTGCATTCCAGGTTCCAAGTTTGAAAATTACTTAACCAACTTACATGTGGAACAGTGACTCATACAAGATTCTGAAGATGCTCGATAGGGTAGTTACTGAGAGATTGCATCTGCTAGTTGGGGATTCTAAAAGATGGTGGAAGGGAGTGGGAAGGAGCAGGAGAAAGTGTTGCAAGATAAAGGACTAATCATTTGGACTGAATTGAGTAGGAATTACTACTCTCAATCGGATTGGAAACTTTTAACTGTTTCTTTCTCCACAGATGTTTCCAGACTCTCAGGTTTCTCTAGCATTCTCCATATACAACGCACATTCTATTGAGGAGGATTAAGAATGCAGTAACATTACTAAATATCATTATTGATATAATGATCACAATTTTTTCCAACTGTTACTTGGAAACCCATTTAGAATACAGAAAGGCATCCATAAATTGGCTAAATGTATAGAGCAGAGGAAAACCTTCCACATTTTATCATGATTGGTTAAACAGAAAGATGTCAATTTCAGGGCAGCTTTGCAAACCTACTGCAAAGAAATCTCACCAGAACAAAGAGAACTTCCACCCCCAAAACAGCATCTTTCACAAACCTGCAACAGCAACACGCCAGCATGGATTTCATCGAGTAGCACCTCTTCTGCAAGGAGTCCTACAGCACAGAAACTGACCCTTCAGTCCAACCTGTCCATGCCGAACATAATCCCAAACTAAACTAATCCCACCTATCCGTGCTTTGCCCATATCCCTCCAAACCTTTCTTATTCATGTACTTATCCAAATAAATTCTGTTCAGAAACCAGCCAAATGGCTAATATTCAGAAAGGTGTTAGGAGCACAGTTAATAGTAGCTTGTGAAAAAGAACTGAATAAATACTTGAGATAGTAGGAACTACAGATGCTGGAAAATCTGAAATAACAAGGTGTAGAGCTGGATGAACACAGCAGGCCAAGCAGCATCATAGGAGCAGGAAGGCTGACGTTTCGGGCCTAGACCCTTCATCCAGCTCTACACCTTGTTATCTCTTAATAAATATGAGAAGGGGAAACATTTACATGGCTATGGAAAAGAGCAGAGGAGTGGGATTCATTGGATCGCACTTTCAAAGAGCTGATACAGTCCCAATGGGCTGAATGGCCTCCCTTTGTGTGGTCTGCCTACGATTATAGCTTAACAAAACAATTGCAAAAAAAAAACAAACAAAACAAAAAAAATTGCAGATGCTGATATTTCTGTACTTGTTTCAGACTAGCTGGAGAAACTCAGCAGGTCTGGCAGCATCTGTGGAGATAAAGCAGAGTTAACATTTTGGGACCAGTGATCCTTCTTCTGAGGCTCTGCTTTCTCTCCACAGATGTTGCCAGACCTGCTGAGTTTCTCCACAGATGTTGCCAGACCTGCTGAGTTTCTCCAGCTATTTCTGATTTTATTTCAAAACAGTTTTAACAGGTCCAAAATATCAAACATGCTAAATTAACTAAACCGATTTTCCAATATTTCCTCCCTCAGTACACCAAAAACAGAACACCAACTTAGATCGTGCGGGGTAGTTTTACAGGGTGTCAAGTTGTAAATAGTTGAGTCTTAGCAAGCTATTCCATCATTGTGGGCACCATCATTTGATCCTCTTTGGGCAGCTATGATGTAGGGAAGCTGGGACTATTCTCCTTCTAACAGAGAAAATTCAGAGGGAGATTTGATAAAGATACCAGTGGAATTGCTCCTATTGCTCTGCATGTGCTGCTTTCTGAAATGACGAGTTAACAAAAACATGATCATTGGGATACCTTCTGGGGAAGATGGGGCCTGTACAGGAAGGACGGGTTGCACCTGAACTGGAGGGGCACCAATATCCTGGGCGGGAGGTTTGTTAGAGCTCTTCAGGAGGGTTTAAACTAGTTTGGCAGGGGGATGGGAACTGAAGCTACAGATCAGAGGATGGGGTAGCCAGTGTACAGACAGATAGAGCAAACAGAGAATCTGTGAGGAAGGATAAGCAGTTGGTAGGGCAAAGGGGCAGTCAGTGCGACAGGTTGAGATGTGTCTACTTCAATGCAAGAAGTGTCAGGTATAAGGGTGACGAACTTAGAGCATGGATCAGTACTTGGAACTACGATGTTGTGGCCATTACGGAGGCTTGGATAACACAAGGGCAGGAATGGTTGTTGGATGTTCTGGGGTATAGACGTTTCAAAAGAAATAAGGGGGGGGGGGGAAAAAAAGGTGGGGGGGGGGCATTACTAATAAGGGATGGTATCACAGCTGCAGAAAGGGAGGTCGTCGAGGAGGGTTTCTCCACTGAGTCAGTATGGGTGGAAGTCAGAAACAGGAAAGGAGCAGTCACTTTATTGGGAGTTTTCTATAGACCCCCCAATAGCAACAGAGACACTGAGGAATAGATTGGGAGACAGATTGCGGAAAGGTGCAGAAGTAATAGGGTTGTTGTCATGGGTGACCTCAACTTCCCTAATATCGACTGGAACCTCCTAATTGCAAATAGTTTGGATGGAGCAGATTTTGTCAGGTGTGTCCAGGAAGGATTTCTGACTCAATATGGAGATAGGCCGACTAGAGGGGAGGCCATATTGGCTTTGGTGCTTGGCAATGAACCAGGCTAGGTGTCAGATCTCTCGGTGGGAGAGCATTTCGGTGATAGTGATCACAACTCCCTGACCTTCACTACAGTCATGGAGGGGTAGGAGCAGACAGTATGGGAAAGTATTTAATTAGGGGAGAGGGAATTACAATGCTATTAAGGAAGAACTACGGAGCACCAACTATGGAAGGAGGAAGCAAGGATCGGACAGGCCTCTAGAGGTCTACAAGGTAGCCAGGAAGGAACTGAAGAATAGACTTAGGAGAGCTAGAAGTGGGTATGAGAAAACCTTGGTGGGTAGGATCAAGGAAAACCCCAAGGCTTTCTATACTTATGTAAGGAACAAGAGGATGGCCAGAGTGAGGGTACGGCCAATCAGGGATAGTGGAGGGAACTTGTGTGCGGAGTCAGAGGAAGCAGGGGAGGTCCTTAATGAATACTTTGCTTCAGTATTCACCAGTGAGAGGGACCTTGACATTTGTGAGAACAGCATGAAACAGGCAGATATGCTCGAACAGGTTGATGTCAGGGAGGAGGATGTGCTAGAAATTTTGAAAAACATGAGGATAGATAAGTACCTTGGGCCAGACAGGATATACCCAAAGTTACTACGGGAAGTGAAGGAAGAGATTGCTGCCCCTTTGGCGATGATCTTTGCGTTCTCACTGTCCACTGGAGTAGTACCAGATGATTGGAGGATGGCAAATGTCATTCCCTTGTTAAAGAAAGGGAATGGGGTAATCCTGGAAATTACAGACCGGTCAGTCTTACTTCTGTGGTGGGCAAATTATTGAAGAGGATTCTGAGAGATAGTATTTATAATTATTTGGAAAAGCACAGCTTGATTAGAAATAGTCAGCATGGCTTTGAGAGGGGCAGGTCATGCCTCATAAACCTTATTGAATTCCTTGAGATTGTGACAAAACACATCGACGAAGATACAGCATTGGATGTGGTGTATATGGATTTTAGCTAGGCATTCAATAAGGTTCCACATGGTAGGCTCATTCAGAAAGTTAAGAGGCATGGGATTCAGGGAAATTTGGCTGTCTGGATACAAAACTGGCTGTCCAATAGAAGACAGAGGGTGGTAGTAGATGGAAAGTATTCAGCCTGGAGCTCGGTGACCAGTGGTGTTCCACAGGGATCTGTTCTGGGACCTCTGCTCTTTGTGATCTTTATAAATGACTTGGATGAGGAAGTGGAAGGGTGGGTTAGTAAGTTTGCCGATGACACGATGGTTGGTGGAGTTGTGGGCAGCACGGAGGGCTGTTATAGGTTGCAACGGGACATTGACAGAATGCAGAGCTGGGCAAAGAAGTGGCAGATTGAATTCAACCCAGAAAAGTGTGAAGTGATTCATTTTGGAAGGTCGAATTTGAATGCAGAATATAGGGTTAGTGGCAGGATTCTCAGCAGTGTGGAGGAACAGAGGGATCTTGGGCTCCATGTCCATAGATCTCTCAAAGTCGCTACCCAAGTTGATTGGGTTGTAAAGAAGGCGAACAGTGTGTTGGCTTTCATTGGCAGGGGAATCCAGTTTGAGAGCCGTGAGGTTATGCTGCAGCTCTATAAAACTCTGGTTAGACCACATTTGGAGTATTGTGTTCAGTTCTGGTCACCTCATTATAGGAAGGATGTGGAAGCTTTAGAGATGGTGCAGAGGAGATTTACCAGAATGTTGCCTGGACTGGAGGGCAGGTATTATGAGGAAAGGTTGAGGGAGCTAGGGCTTTTTTCATTGAGAGGTGACTTGATAGAGGTTTACAAGATGATGAGAGGCATAAATAGAATGGATAGTTACAGACTTTTTCCCAAGGCAGAAGTGACTATTACGAGGGGGCATAATTTTAAGGTGATTGGAGGAAGGTATAGGGGAGATGTCAGAGGTAGGTTCTTCACACAGAGTGGTGAGTGTGTGGAATGCGCTGCCGGCAGTGGTAGTGGAGTCAAGATACTTTAGAGACTTTTAAGCGACTCTCGGATAGGCATGTGGATGATAGTACAATGTAGGGTATGCAGGGTAGATTGATCTTAGTAGGATGATAGGTTGGCACAACATCGTGGGCCGAAGGGCCTGTACTGTTCTATGTTCTATGAAACCAGCCAAGGATGCCTCTATATGGTCACTCAGGAGGAACTGAGAGCAGTTCAGAGGAGGCTCCCTGGGAAGGATATTATTAAGTTGGAGAGGGTTCAAAAGAGATTTATCAGGATCTTGCCAGGTATGGAGGGTTTGAGTTATACAGAAAGGCTGGGTCTTTCTTCACTGGACTGTAGGAGGTTGAATGGTCACCTTATCCAGATTTATAAAATCATGAGGAGTAAAAGTAGGGAAAAAACATCTACTGTTAACCCTCTACATCTACTATTAACATATGGGGGATTTCAAGAATAGGGGACATATTTTTAAGGCAAGAGGAGAGATCTAAAAAAGACATGAGGGGCAAATGTTTTATTGAAGATGGTTTGCCTGTGGAATGAACTTGCTGAGGAAGTGGTGGACATGGGCACATTTGCAATGTTTAAAGGATACTTAGATAAATACGTGAATAGGAAAAGGTTTGGAGGGATATGGACCAACAGCAGGCAAGTAAGACTAGTTTAGTTTGGGATTACGTTTTGCATGGACTGGTTGGACCAAAGGGTCTGTTTCCATGCTGTATGACTCTACGACTCAGAATTGTTTCCAATAGAAGTATATCCCCTCTTAAGCAAGGGAGACAAAAACTGTACACAATACACTAGGTGTAACCTCACCAATGCCCTGCACAATTGTAGCATGACTTTTAAACACCATCCCACTTGGAATAAAGGCCAGCCTTCCTAATTAATTGCTGCATGCAAACTTTGTGATTCATGTATGAGGATAGCCAGATCTCCTGTACTGTGGCATTCTACAGTCTCTCTCCATTTACTTAACATTTGCTTCTCTAATCTTGCTAAAAATGGACTGACTCACATTTTCCCACGTTATACTCCATCTGCCAAATGTTTTGCCCAATCACTTAACCTGACTCTCCCTTCATGTCCTTCTCACAACTCACTCACCAATTTTTACATCAGCAAATTTGGTTACAATACAATTAGTTCCTTCTGCCAAGTCATCAACGTAGACCATAAATAGGTTTGATCCCTGCAGCACTCCACAAGATATTAGTCTGCTCAACCTGAAAATGCCCCATTTTTCTCAACTGTTTCCTGTTAGGTAACCTATACATGTTTACATCTCATTGCCAACATCACAGACTCTTACCTTGTACAGTAATCTTTTATGTGGTACCTTATGGAATGGCTTTTGGGAACCCAAATTACACATCCAATTGTGTCCCCTCTATCCACATTTTTGTTATGTCCTAAAATGTCTAAAATAATAAACATATGGATGATAATGGAATAGTTTAGGTTAGATGGGCTTCAGATTGGTTTTCACAGTTCTAATGTTCTATGTTCTAAATTAATTGATCAGTCTCAGGTTGATTTTAATGAAACCATGTTGCATTTGGCCCATATCCCTCCAAACCTTTCCTATTCATGTACTTATCTAAATGTCTTTTAAATGTTGTAACTGTACCCATATCCACTAATTCCTCTGGAAGCTCATTCCACACATGAATCACAAAAAAATTGCCCTTTATATTTTTCTCCGCTCAGCTTAAAAATATGCCGTCTAGTCTTGAAATCCCTAGTCTCGGGAAAAGGCATCTGCCATTCACTTTTTTCGTACCTGCAATGGTTTTGTGAACCTCTATAAAGTCAACCCTTAACCTCCTACGGTCCAGTGAAAAAAAAAGAAGTCCCAGCCTATCCAACCTCTCCTCATAACTCAAAACCCCCATTCCCGGCAACATCCTGGTAAATCTCTTCTGAGCCCTCTCCAGCTTAATAATATCCTTCCTATAACAGGGCGACCAGAACTGGCCACAGTACTCCAGAAGCGGCCTCACTAACATACTGTACCTCAACATAAAGTCCCAACTCCTATACTCAAAGGTCTGAGCGATGAACACAAGCCTGATAAATGCTTTATTAACCACCCTGTCTATATGTGATGCGAACTTCAAAGAATTATGTACCTGAACCCTTAGGTCTCATACGTTTTCCTCGTACATTTTCCCTTGTGATTGCTTTAAGTTTCTCTTCCTAAGATTTTGGGATGCTCGTTGCATCTTCTATTATGAAGATGGATACAGAATAATTGTTCAGAATAATCTGGTTTGCCATAAATTCCCAGTCTCATCCTTTAAGAAACTAATAACTACTTTAGCTACTCACGTCCTTTGTACATATGTGCAGCAGCTTTTACTGTCTGAGTTTCTATTTCTTGATAATTTTTACTCAGACTCCAGTTTCTCTTTATGTTTAGTCATCCATAGCTGGTTTCTAAGCTTTTCTCAATCCTGAGCTACCACTGACTGAAATGTGACATTGTACGCCTTCACTATCCTCACCCATCTGATTGCTTATGCAGTTTCTAGTTTGTTACAGCAATTAGAAGTACTAAAGAAAAAATAAGAATTTATGTATAGTCTTTTGTCCCTTCACAATGTGCCAGAACACTTTTCAACCAAAGAAATATTTTTGAAGGGCAGTCATTGTTGTAATTAAGGAAACACAGCAGCTGGCTTGCACACAAGCTCCTACAAACAGCAGTAATCATTGACTAGATATTTTCTTTTTGTTATTGAGTGATAAATATTATTAACCAGGATACAATGGAGAACTCCCCTGTTCCTCTTATTCAAAAGTTAAATAGCCATGGCATCTTTTACATCCAGCTAAAAGGACAGATGTTTTAACATTTCATCCAAAATACAGTACCTATGACCGTGCAGCACTCCCATGGTTTACTGCAGTACTGAAGTGTTGGCTCAGATGACATGCTCACCTCTCTGAAATGAGTTCTGAATCCACACATTCTGACCCCAAGGACCCCTAATAACGCAGTTATCAGGAACATTGCAGTGCCACTGTAGAAATTAAGATAACACAGCCCAAATTAGGAATCAAACTCAGGTTTTTCTTCATTTGGATTGGGTTAAATGTTACTCCTTACTAAATTTCAAAGCTCACTTCCACATTGGAATCAAAACAAATTACAACAGTCTGAGTGTTTCCAGGGATAAGGAACTTCAGCTGTTGTAGACAGATTGGCAAAGTTGGAATTTGGGTGAAGAGAAGCTTGAAAAGAAATTTTATAGACGTGTTCAAAATCATGAGGGGTCTGAACATTGTGGATAGGGAAAAGCTGTTTCCAATAGTTGGAAAAAAAAATCAAGAACTAGACAGTAGAGAATTTATTTCATGCAATCAATGGCTAAGTACTGGTATGTGCTGAGGCAGTAGTGGGGGCAGGTTCAATCGAGACATCAATCAAGATAGGATGGGATCATTATCGGAAAAGGAAATATGTATAGGGTTGCAGGGAGATGGTAAACCAGTGGTACTACGTGAATTACTTAATATCGCAGAATCCCTACAGTGTGGAAGCAGGCCAGTCAGCCAATCAAGTCCATACTGACCATCTGAAGATCATCCCATCCAGACAAAACACCCTAACCCCCCCAACCCCATAATCCTGCATTTCCCATGGCTAATCCACATAGTCTGCACATCCCTGGACAAAATAGGCAATTTAGCATGGCCAATCCACTTAACTTGCGCGTCTTTGGACTGCGGGAGGAAACCGTAGCATCTGGAGGAAACCCATGTAGACATGGGAAGAATGTGTAAACTCCTAGGAATGGGGACAACCAACAAAGGGCTGAATGGCCTCTTTCTGTGCTGTAACAATTTTGAAATTCTCAATGCAGGAGGAATGAGATTAATTCAGGACAGGAAAACAGAAGGAAACACAACTGGATCTCATACAAATGTGGTTTATTGACATAATTAATGTTCATTACAAGGATTAACCCCTTACAATTAATATAAATATTAACAAAGTCTCAATGAACAGATTGTTTAAGATGGACGCTCCAATTAATTGAAAAGCACAGCAGTCCCCATCAAACTAGAAAATGTAAGCTATCAAGCTCTGTTTATTATTAGCACCAGCTCGTCTATGGCAAGTAATAGATTTCTCATCTTGTTGATTATCCAACATGGTTGTTTTGTGACACAAAACATGTCCATTGCTGAAAAGAAAGAGATATGATGCTGAAGGTTTTCATTTTGCACCCATCAGGACAGATGCAAGAATGCCAAATTTCAACAGGAAAAAGCTGACGAATGTTTGGCAAGTTAGCTTTGATTGGCTGAGATGTTGCTATGATTCTAGCCATTGCAGTGATTGTTTCAAATTTGGCACTCTTGTACTTATGCTGGTGAGTGCAAGACAAAAAACTTCAACACCACGCCTCTCTTTTCAGCAACGGTCAAGGTCGTTTATATTAGGTAACTTCTTTGTGGTCAAGTTTCTGAAACCGATATTGGAACAGTGCACTTTTCTGGCATATTAGCACATATACAGGGATTCAGCTTAAGGTAACAAATCTTCATTATGCAGTTTGCTGGACAGACTGAGAAAAGTAACCATTTGAAAAGCTGGAAAATACAAAATAAAAATGCTGGAAAGGAACAGCAAGACAAATTGGCATCTAAAAGAGGGGTCAGATCATGCCCTTGCTTCAAGATAGCTGCTGAAGGGCTAGTGATTTTCTCTTTTACACACCAATGAATCAAGTATGTCTGATATTTCCTGCTAACAACAAACCAAGGCTGAAAATGTATTCTAGGGAGTATTACAAAGGGAGGACTTAATTAAGGTCCCAAAAGATTAAGTAGAAACAGCTTCCACTGGTACAAAGGTCAGGAACTAGTGGACACATTTAAGTTGCATGATTCTTTAAACTGCCCAGTAACAGAACTGCTGCATACAGGCAGGCAGGCAAAATGCTGACAATGACCAGTGGATCAGGAGTAAATCAATCAATCAATCAATCAGTCAGTCAGTCATTGGCTTGTTTGTTCTTCTTTGAGGAACACAAAAGAAAGCAAGCAAAAGAAAAGCAGGAAATTGAAGATGTGCACCTGTATAGCACCTTACACAAGTATCATCTCTCTCATAAGTGCTTGACAGCAAACAAGTACTTGAAAAGCAGTCACTGTTTAACAGAGGAAATGTGGCAGCTAATCTACATGCAACAGGTCCCCAGCAGCAGCAATGAAATCATAAGCAATTTTTTTATTGGATGTTAAAAAAACCAAAAGTACTGCAGATGCTGGAAATCAGAAATAAAAATAGAAATTGCTGGGGAAACTGAGCAGGTCTGGCAGCATCTGTGGACAGAGAAGCAGAGTAAATGTTTTCGGTCCAGTGACCCTTCTTTAAAACATTCTGCTATTAATATCCAGTAAACCCTGTACGGCATTTCACGCATGAGCAGCTGGAATAAAGAGGCTGTGATGCCCACCACAGTACAGCTGCTATTACTCACCAACTCAGTTGGTGTTTTGACGTGCCAGAAGCCACCTGCAAAACTAAATACTAGGAAGTATGAAACAATAAATTAAGTAAGTTGTCCCATATGTGCTTCAGTTGAACCCAATCGAAAAGGCAGTTAAGGTTCAGAGGTAAATCTGCATCCGTACCATCAGCATATGAATTGAAGGTAAAGCCAGAAAAGTTGCAGAGAACAGAGATGAGAAAGGAAGAACAAAAATTATCAACATATTCATATACTTGTATATGATTGAGTTTATAGACCAGTTATTCACACAGCATGACCATATATTGTCTATACTATTAAAAATGAAGTTTTATTATTTGGCTTTGGTGGCCGATCATTAACTTTGAAGCCCCCTTAAGTTATTATTAAGCACAAGTTTAAAAAAACTTTCTAATGGATCCTACCTATTTCAAACAAGCTATTATAAAAAATAGACAAATATACACATTTGCATTACATGAGATATCACAAAATACTTCACAATTTATGCACATTTGAAGAACATGAACTAAAACTTTAATTTCCATGATACATTCTAAACTCTAAATTTCCTGCTAGTGAACAGAAGATGATTTCTCGACAAACCTGTACTAATGTTGCCGCAAGCTGGCACATCATGATTACAGACTCAAAAAGCATGAGGGGGAGGGGTTCAGTGTCCACATTGCAACTGCAGAATGTGCAAGAACTCCTTTACACATAACCACTTCATTTCAGGCTTTCATCTCTGGCAACTGACTTCAACCACATTTATCTATACATTAAAACACGAATGAACACCTCCAAAATTGCAATCTATTCTCGAGTCCAGGTTAGGATTTTAATTTTACCTAGTTTTAACCTAGATTTATTGTGAATCTAGACGCCCAATCCTTCAACTGCATCACAACCTGCAATCACTGTTAGGTATTCCCTGTACAGACCATCTGAACCTTTGATTTAATAGCTTCTAATTAATCCCAGCTATCAAATTAATCTTCTTGATTCCACAGTTTAAAATCGTAGGTCTCTTGTGGTATAGTGGCACGGTCCTTACCTCTGAATCAGAAGGTCTGGGGGCAAGATCTGCCGGCTCTAGAAATGTCTGAACAAGTTAGTTAATTAAAAAAAATATCTATCCTGTAATCATTCCCAGGCATCACCCATTTCCTGTATAATCCATCTGAGCCCCTTGATTCTACATGGGTTTGGAGTGAGGAAAGATTCCAGTTCTCTGATTAAAAAACACAAAGCATGTAGTCAAGGAGAACAGCAGAAATCAGAAGGTAATGCATTGACAAAAAAGTTGCTTTCACAGGACATGATCAAACTTGCAGTTTTGAAAAGTTATTGAGGTATGCAAAAGGGAAATCTTGAAAACAGCATGAACTCTACAGATCAAAAATTAAAGTCTGCCCTGCTTAAACTGGAGAAACAATGCAAGGACCAAAACTGAAAGTAAACACTTGGTTAATGGATGGATGGAAGGAAATAAAGGAATCCATTATCAACTTTGCATTCCTGTTTATCTTATAGTAATAATTACACAGCACAATAAAATAATGAAATGGAGTACATCTGTAACAAGGTTCAACATCTATGAGCTGGACTCAGTTTGATGCTTAAGGGACAGAGGGACAGAAGCAGCAGGAGACAGCTAGAGGCAGGCAGAGAGAGAATGAAAAAGAGCAATAAAGAGAAACAGTGTGGCAAAGAGAAGGATGCAGGGAGGTATCAGGTAAGAAGAAACCCTGAAAACGAGAAATTAAAACAAAAAAAATGCAAAACATGTTGAAAAGGAATAACAAGTCAGTCAGCATCAAAGACAGGATGCTTGACAACATCTCGCTTTAGACTTCGTGAAGGGATAGTGATTCAATTTTGCCTTCAAACACCGATGGATTGGACAGTACGTGTGTTTTTGTTTTACATCAGTCATGGACGAAGGCAGCAATTATTCTTCTCAGAGCACAGAAGAGGAGGGAGGATTTCATTGGGAGGAGGTGAGGAGGAGTAAATAAGTAGAACAAGTTTCCACTAACGCAAAAGCACAAGGGAAGCTCACCATCACCTCAAGGGAAATTAAGAATGGACAAATGCTGGCTCAGCTAGTGAGGCCCACATCCAGCAAATATAACATTAAAAACAGTTGCATTTATTTATCCAGAGATTATAGGAACCGCGAACGCTGGAGATTCTGAGATAACGAGGTGTGGAGCTGGATGAACACAGCAGGCCAAGCAGCGTCAGAGGAGCAGGAAAGCTGACGTTTCGGATCTGGACCCTTCTTCAGAAATGGGGGAGGGGAAGGGGATTCTGAAATAAAAAGAGAGAGAGGGAGAGGTGGATGGAAGATGGATAAAGGACCAGATAGGTGGAGAGGAGACGGACAGGTCAAGAAGGCAGGGATGGAGCCTGTAAAGGTGAGTGTAGGTGGGGAGGTAGGGTGGGGATAGGTCAGCCCAGGGAGGACAGACAGGTCAGGGAGGCCGGATGAGGCTGATAGGTAGGAGGTGGGAGTGGGGGTTGAGGTGGGAGGAGTGGAAAGGTGGGAGAAAGGACAGACAGGTTAGGGAGGCAGGGACGAGCTGGGCTGGTTTTGGGATGTGGTTGGGGGTGGGGAGATTTTGAAGCTTGTGAAGTCCACATTGATACCATTGGGCTGCAGGGTTCCTGAGCGAAATATGGAGGTGCTGTTCCTGCAACCTTCGGGTGGCACTGGAAGCGGCCCAGGATGGACATGTTGTCCAAAGAGTGGGAGGGGGAGTTGAAGTGGTTCGTGACTGGGAGGTGCAGTCATTTGTCACGAACTGAGTACAAGTGTTCCACAAAGCGGTCTCCAAGCCTCCGCTTGGTTTCCCCAATATAGAGGAGGCCACAATCGGGAACAGTGGATACAGCATACCACATTAGCAGATGTGAAAGTGAGCATCTGCTTGATGTGGAAGGTTTTCTTGGGGCCTGGGATGGGGGTGAGGGGGGAGGTGTAGCACTTCCTGCGGTTGCAGGGAAAAGTGGTGGGGAGTGTGGAGTGGACAAGAGAGTCACAGAGAGAGTGGTCCCTCCGGAAGGCAGATAAAGGGTGGGGAGGGAAAAATGTCTTTGGTAGTGGGATCAGATTGCAGGTGGCGGAAATGGCGGAGGATGACGCGTTGGATCCAGAGGTTGGTGGGGTAGTACGTGAGGACGAGGGGGATTCTGTTTTTGTTGTTATTGCGGGGAGGGGGTATGAGGGATGAGTTGCGGGAAACACGAGAGATGTGGTCGAGGGCGCTTTCGACTACTGTGGAGGGGAAGTTGCGGTCCTTGAAAAACGAGGACATCTAGGACGTCCGGGAGTGGACTGCCTCGTCTCGGGAGCAGATGTGGCAGAGGCGAAGGAATTGGAAATAGGGGATGGCATTTTTGCAGGAAGGTGGGTGAGAGGTGGTGCAGGAAGGAAGGTAGCTGTGCGAGTCGGCAGTCGCGAACCACTTCAACTCCCCCTCCCACTCCTTGGACAACATGCCACAACGATGCCACCCGAAGGTTGCAGGAACAGCACCTCATATTTCGCTCGGGAACCCTGCAGCCCAACGGTATCAATGTGGACTTCACAAGCTTCAAAATCTCCCCGCCCCCGACCACATCCCAAAACCAGCCCAGCTCGTCCCCGCCTCCCTAACCTGTCTGTCCTTTCTCCCACCTTTCCACTCCAACCACCCCCACCTCCTTGACCTGTCAAGTCCTCCCTTGACTGACCAACCCCCACCATAAATCCCCACCTACACTCACCTTTACTGGCTCCATCCCTGCCTCCTTGACCTGTCCGTCTCCTCTCCACCTATCTGGTCCTTTAGCCATCTTCCATCCGTCTCTCCCTCTCTCTCTATTTATTTATACACCAGTTGAAGAATTCCCACCTTCAATCACTGGTTTATACGAAATTCGCTGTAGCTAACAGCTCTGGGTGTTTCTTCAAATGACATTCATGCTGCTTAGGCAAGGATGGACAAGAAAACCTGCTGGGGCAGTGCCCGATTGCTATTCAGACATGCATTCCTAGCAATGCAGCACTGCCTCAGTGCTGCGAAAGAACATCAGCCTAAATGTTTAATCCTAAATCTCTAGAGTGGAACTTGAAATTTTCATGAGGCAGAGTGCTCAAATGAGCTAATTTTAAAGTAATATAAAATCAGCAAGAATAAAGCGCTTTGGATAATGCCAATAGCATGAAACAGGAACAAAATCCTGGTCCTATTTCTGCACAAACTCTCAATGTTCCTGTTCAGCTTTGCCGTGATACTGGTTTCTTTTGACCTTTTTTCCCTCTTGCTGTCATTATCATTGAATGCCTACAGTGTGGAAATAGGCCCTTCGGCCCAACAAGTCCATACCGACCCATCCCCCTATAACCAGCTAATCTACACATTCTTGAACACTAAGGGCAATTTAGCATGGCCAATCCACCTAACCTGCACATCTTTGGACTGTGGGAGGAAACCGGAGCACCCAGAGGAAACCCACGCAGACACGGGGAGAATGTGCACAACTCCACACAGCCTGACGGTGGAATCATACCCAGGTCCCTGGCGCAGTGAGGCAGTAGTGCTAACCACTGAACCACCTTTTCTCCCAATTACTAAATGGTAAGGATGGAGCTTTCGCTCAGGACTCAATAGGTTAATACAATGAATAGGTGAGATAGATAGGTCTCGCAGATGCCAGGCTCAAATTTCAGTCTGGACCAAACAATAATGGGCAAGTTACAATTAAATTCAGTTCCTTGGTCAGAGATGGGGAAAATATCCAAGAATTACTACCCTGTAAGGTGCCTGTGGAAATATGCCTCCATATTGTCCAGTCACTGCCCCTTCCACCCTCGCTCTTGTATCATACCTCCAAATCCTTCTGGAGCTGGAGCAGATACAACTTGATTGAAACACAAGATCCTCACCTGGATAGGGTAATCGTAGAGATGATGTCTCATCTTCTGCTTCAAAATGAGGGTCGCTCATTTAAGGCAGAGATCAGGAGACTTTTTTTGTGAAAAGGTCATGTATATTTGGAATGGCTTTCTTCGAAAAGCTGGTGGAAGTAGCATTCTTGAATTTTTAAGGATGGATGGATTCTTGATAAGCAAGGCAGCCAAAGACCATCAGGGTTGGCTGCAATGAGGAGTAATCATACCAGCCATGCGTTTATTGAATGGTGGAGCAGGCTCAAGCACTTGAGTGGCCTAGTCCTGCTCCTTGTTCACACAATTTTACATACACGCTGCAGGAAGGCTGTGTGGCTCCCACTGTTGATCAGCCTGTTAACTGGATTCCAACACTCGGACAGGAAGAACAACCAAATGGCTGAGCTTCTGGAAGGCAGCAAGTTACCACTGAACTACAGCCAAGCAAGGATATATGCATTTAAAAAAAAAAAAAATGGGTGGGTGAGAGAGCAAACTGAAAAGCATCAATGAGAGAAAGAATACTAGGTAAAGAGACATCCCATTGTGGCATAGATTGATGCAGACTATAAAAGATACTGGGTTTGACTACCTGCATCAAGCTAACTCATCCTAGCTGGGCTAACGGCATCATCTCCAAAATTTGTTACAGTTGAGAATAAGCACAATCCCTGCCACTGACCACCAGCATCGATATCAGCCGGAATCTAACAACCAGGTAGATGAGGCTGGGCCACAATGACTTCCTTCACCACCATAAGATTAAATGGTTGATCTCTGCTCAGTTTTCAAGTTCCCGCACAAAGAATGACACATGGGTGAGATAAAGGACTTAAGGGCAAAGGTATAAACACATTCAGGGAGAGGAGGAAATCTCAGTTTAAACATTACACACTTAAGGCTGTCACATCTGAGCACTGAATACTATACCAATGTTTTACAGAATCTGACACTTCTGTACAGACTGTACTTTCTAAAACACACATTTGCCTTGCTCAGCCACAATATTTCTACTGACATAGTACTGCAGAACTCTCCCGACTGATTAATAAATCCTAAGATTTTTTGGCAGGCTGGAATTAGCAACAAAAGAAACCTAGCGTAAAATGCTTCTGTTGGCAGGATCCAGTCCTGGCCAGTTTAAACCAGTCGGATCCACTCAAGCCAGCTCAAGGTCTGGGGCTCCTGGTTGCAGTTCTCCTTCTCCGACACCAGTCCAAAAAGACGATCACTTACAGGGTTGAAGATTAGCCAGTTCACACGGGCACACTGCAGCTTTAATGCGGGTGTCGGACTCACTCAGTCCACTGGTTCCTGCTTGATGTTTTCTACAGGGATCAGTAGGTTGCTGGGGTCCAGTGGTGTTGATGAATCAACTGTCTCCTCCTTCACCTGTACTGCAATGACTGAGACAGAATTCAAAGGAGAAAAATCCATTTAATTGAGATGCACTGTAATTTCAATGGTCATTAAAATAAAATGGCTAAATAGGACAATCCTAGACCACCTGCGCTTGCGTCCGATTCCTAATATTTGCAGATAAATCACCTGACAGCTTTGCCTCAGAGAATGTAGTTTTGTTTATTGTGATATTCGAAGCTGTAGCAGCTGCTGAGAGATCTGCAAGTTATATGCGTATTAAGAGAGCTGTCCATCACAGATTTGCTGGCCAGACTAACAGCTCTTTTGAAACATCCAATCCTCACATTCTTCCATAGCCTTGTTCCATGCTACCTCTGTAACCCTGCAGCTCCAATTCACAAGAATCTGGAGCAGAAACAGGCCACTTAGCCCCTTCAGCCTGCCCTGCTGTTCAATAAGGTTATTGCTGATGTCAATTTTCAATAAGTGTTTCACCATTTTTCCTCCATCTACAACGTAGTTCTATAGGTCTAGATGGAGGATGAGAAACATTTTACGAACAGAAACAGGGATCAAAAATGAGAGCAAGTTTGCAAATTAGAACATACGATACAAGAAAAGTTCTCTCACACAACAAATGGTTCAGGTCTGGAATGCACTCCCTGGAAATGTGGAGGAGGCAGGTCAAATGAGGCATTCAAGAGGACACAATGATTATTTAGATAGACACATGCAAAAGGATATGCAGAAAAAGCAGGAGAATAGTCCTAAGGCATAATGCTAACTTGGAAAGCCAAAGCAGAGACGATAGGCCAAATAGCACTCTTCTGCACTGTGACACTTCTATGATTCTCCTGTGAACATGCTCAACCTTCACTTATAAGACAACTGCTTCATCTCAGGAATCAGCCTAGTGAACCCTCTCTGAACTGCTTTTAATGCAAACAGATTTGTCCTTAAATAAGGAGACCAAAACTGCATTTTACTCCAATGTCGTTTTCTGTCTGATTTGTACCAATGTAGCAAGACCTCAATAATTCCATAGTTACATGCCCCCTGCAATGCAAGTATACATTCCCCACCCCCTCTTCCTAACTATTTGCTGTACCTGAATGCTGTTGTAACTAAATGTACATTGCCTCCAAGTCTAGCCTCTTGCACACCACTGATTCCTCCAATCTTCTAGGCCCCAAGTTCTGGAAATCCCTCTAAATTTCTCCACTTTCCCTTAAATCTACTTCTCTGATCAAGCATTTGGTCACTGCCTCGATCATTGCTTCTGCAGCTTGGTGTCAATTTTTGCTTGATTACTACTCCCTGTGGGCTGCCTCAGAGTGTCTTCATTCTGGTAGAGGCATTATGCGAATGAACGTTTATTACTTTAGGTTTTTACATTGATTTTAGGAAGGGTGTTAATGTTCTTATATTGCCTTTTTGAGGTATGTTGATCTCTCAAAGCTTTGCTTGGTCAGGGTTCACTGTGGTTGTGTTCCTCTTGATTATTCAGAATATTTGATCAACTGACACATTCATGGCCCCATAGGTACCGATTAATAAAACGTTTGCTGTATCATTTTTAGAGTTTGAATTTTAAAATAATGTCACGTGGAGTTGGTTAATTTTCTAAAGAGCATCCTTGCTAAGATTGACAACATTGGCTGAGTCACACGAGTATCTTTCGTGTACGTGGTGGATGGTGTTCCCATGTGTGATGGTAGTATCCTTGTCGATGATCTGACATGTCTTGCAGAGGTTGCCATGGCAGGGTTGTATAGAGTGTTGTGGTCGATGTTGTCCTCAAGGCTGGGTAGTTTGCCATGAACAATGGTCTGTTTAAGGTTTGGCAATTGTTTGAAGGCGAGAAGTGGAGGCATGGGGAAGATCTTGGCGAGGTGCTCATCGTCATCAATAATATGTTGAAGGCTGCGAAGAACATGGCATAGTTTCCCCGCTCCTGGGAAGTACTGGACGACAAAGGGTACACTTTCGGGCACATCCCACGCCTGCCTTCTGAGATCATTACAGTTTTTCGCTGTGGCATGTTGGAACTATCAATTGACGAGTTGAGCATCCTTTTCCTATGAAGGCGTCCTTCAATGCCTTCACGTGTCTGTCTCGTTCCTCCCCATCCAAACAGATCCTATGTACGTGTAGGGCTTGTCTGTAGAAGATGGATGTTTTAATATGTTTAGGGTGGAAGCTAGAGAAACGCAGCATCATGAGGTTATCCGTGAGCTTGCAGTAGAGGGAGGTACAGCGGTGTCTGTCCTTGATGGAGATGCTTGTGTCCAAGAACGAAACTGATTCTAAAGAGTAGTCCACGGTAAGTCTGATGGTGGGATGAAACTTGTTGATATCGCTATGTAATCATTTCAGTGATTCCTCGCCATGAGCCCAAAAGGAAGAAAATGTTGTCGATATATCTGGTGTATAGCATTGGTCGGAGGTTCTGTGCAGCAAAGAAGTCTTGTTCGAATCTTTGCATGGAAACATTGGCATATTGGGTTGCAAATCTGGTTCCTATGGTTGTCCCACGTGTCTGGATGAAGAATGGTTGTCGAAGGTGAAGACATTGTGGTCGAGAATGAAGCAGATGAGTTGTAGAATGGCGTCTGGAAATTGGCAGTTGGTGGTATTAAGTATGGAGGCTGTTGCAGTGATGCCGTCTTCGTGGGGGGTGCTGGTGTAGAATGCCAAAACATCCATTGCAATGAGGAACGTTCCTGGTTTGACTTATCCGTGGGTGCTGAGTTTCTGAAAGAAATCTGTAGTGTTGTGACAGAAGCTGGGGGTTCCTTGTACAATGGGTTTCAAGATCTCCTTGACATAAGCAGAGAGGTTCTTACACAGGGTCCTATTGCCTGATATGATGGGATGTCCAGGTGTGTTGCCTTTGTGTACCTTTGAAAGGCAGTAGAAGTCCCCTATGCAGGATGAGAGCGGGTAAGGTACTCTGAAGGACTGGATCAAAAGTCTTGACCAGTCTGTTCAGTTGACAGGTGTGTTCTTTGGTCGGATTCCAAACAAGGCCTCACATGCATTGTCTGACCTAAAATGTCACCTCTTCTTTACACTGATAAAACCTTTAGTTCTTTCAGGACAGTGACATGAAAGGAATTTGGGGATTTACATACACAAATTAATCAATTAAAACCTTCTAACCAATTAAAGATTTAACAGCATTTTTATTTAATACACCCTCCACAATGATGTGACCCTTTGATCTTTTACTTATAAATTCTGTATCTGATACTACCTCTCTCTCACTAACACCTAGAGGAGGAGTAAGGATCTGAAAGCTTATGTTTTCAAATAAACCTGTTGGACTATAACCTGGTGTTGTGCGATTTCTGACGTTGTCCACCCTAGTCCAACACCAGCACCTCCACATCATGGGGAGAAATGTGAAGTTGAGGCCATAATCAGATCATCAGCTATGAGCTTACCGAATGGTGTAGCAACTAAAAGGACCAAATGGCCTTCTCCTGCTCTTATTTTGTACATACCTGTACACCCCCAAAATGCACGGTGAACACAAGAAAAGGTACATTTGCAGACAGATCTATATGAGTGGTCTAAGCAACAACAAGCTCAATTTTTTTGTGCGGTTTTTAGCACAATACAAGAACAATATACAGGTTTTCCAATAAATTTAATCTCAAAAGCAACAAGTGAACAAGGCTTTTGTTTTACTAATTTCATTTCTCAGCCTGACAGATGCTTCTCATTAGGAGTACCAATAAATTTGTTTTTTATTTAGCGGTGGGAGACACTGACAAGTATAGTATATATTGTACAGCTTGGTTTCTTTGGAGGATATCAAGAACCAACCAGATACCATGAAGTCTGAGGCAGGCTGGAGTAGGTAAGGCATATTCATGCTTTCCCACCCCGACAGGATCGGCAAATTTGTATGCTTGTGGTTGTATTGATTCTAGCAATTCCTCCTTTCTCATGCAAGTCCTTTAATGCACAACATCCTCTTTTCAACTGCTTACTGATCACAAGTGTCTGCTCCATTGTTACTCTTTCAGTCCTTTGTATAGGAACATTTGCTGCAATTCCATGTTAGATAGCTCCTTATCACAAGATTGCTCGGCAAATTAGCGCATTAAGCTGTAATCACATATCCTCCACTGTTCGTATGCTGGTAGAAGGTTGGCTTCTTTTCCCATCATGCCTTATGATTTTAGCTGTTAGCTATATGGCTGTACACCACACCACAGGTACCTGAAAATTGTGAAATAACAATGCTCATGAAGAAGGTCCAATTTCAGAAAAATAGTTAAATTTAAATCCTGGGGAAGGGTCGCTTGACCTGAAACATTAGCTCTGATTTCTCTCCACAGATGCTGCCAGGCCTGTTGAACTTTTCCAGCAATTTCTAATTTTGCATCCGATTTACGGCATCCACAGTTCTTTCATTTTTTTTCAGTTAAACTAGAACAAAACACAGAACCCCTATGGTGTGGAAGCAGGCCATACAGCCCATCAGGTCCACACCAACCCTCTGGGTGGGATGCTGTTCAGACCGACCCTGCTACCTTATCCTTGTAACCTTGGATTTCCCATGACTAACCCGCCTAACCTGCATATCCCTGGACACTGGGGCAATCTAGCACTTCCAATACACCTAACCTGCACAACTTTGGACTGTGGGAGGAAATGTGCAAACTCCACACAGGCAGTTGCCTGAACCTGGAATCTAACCCGGGTCCCTGGCGCTGTGAGGTAGCAGTGCTAACCACTGAGCCACTGTGCCACCCCAAATAGAATCCCGACAATGTGGAAAGAAGCCATTCAGCTCACTGAGTCCACATCACCCTCTGAAGGGCATCACACACCCAAAACCCCTCATTTCCCACAACCAATCCAACTAACCTGCACACCCCTGGACACTGGGCTATTTCCCATGACCAATCCACCTAACCTGCACATTGTTGAACTGTGGGAAGAAACCGGAGCATCTGGAGGAAACCCACGTAAACATAGGGAGCATGTGCCCACTCCATATAGAAGTCAGCGGAGGCTAGAATCGAACCAGAGTCCCTGGAGCTGTGAGGCAGCAGCGCTAAACACTGAGCCACCCTAAAATGCAGTTGGCAGGATGGGTACTAGATGAGTAAGTGAAATGAATTAACTCAACCTTGGCTGTAATCTTTGGGGAGTCTTGCTTTTATACAAGCTTTGCTTAACCTAAAAGTTCAATGATTTGTTCAGCTTGAAAGATTGTACAAAGTTTATTCAGGGGAGACACTGCTTTATTTTAGTAGAAGCCAAAACGATGAACTGTGAAATTATTAGATACTAAATACAGACAAGACCAAAATTGGTGGCACAATAGATACTGAAGGTGGTTTTCTAAGATTACAAAGGGATCTTGATCAAATGGATCAATGGGCTGAAAAATGGTAGATGGCGTTCAATCTGGGTAAATGTGAGGTATTGTGTTTTGGTACAACAAACAGGCATAGGGCTTATACAATTAACGCCAGGGCCTTGGATAGTGTTGCAGAACAGAAGGACCTAGGGGTTCAAGTACATAATTCTTTGAAGTTCATGTTACATATAGACAGGGTGGTTAAAAAGGCATTTGGCACACTTACCTTCATTATTCAGTCCTTCAAGTATAGGAGTTGAGAAGTCATGTTGAGGTTGTAAAGTACATTGGTAAGGCCTCTTCTGGAATACTGCATCCAGTTCTGGTCACCCAGTTATCGAAAGGCTATTATTAAGCTGGAGAGGGTTTAGAAGAAATTTACCAGGATGTTGCCAGGTATGGAAGGTTTAAGTTGTAAAGAAAGGCTGGATAGGCTGGGATTTTTCCTCTGGAGTGAAGGAGGTTGAGGGGTGACCTTATGGAAGTTTATAAAATAATGAGAGGCATAGACAGAATGGTATTTTCCCTGGAATGGGGGATTTCAAGACTAGGGGGCACATTTTTAAGGTGAGAGGAGACAGGTTTAAAAAAGACACAAGGGGCAAATTGTTTACACAAAGTGTGGTTTGTGTGCGGAATGAACTTCCTGAGGAAGTGGTAGATATGGGTACAATTACAACATTGAAAAGACATTTGGATAAGTATAAGTATATGAATTAAGAAAGGTTTGGAGGGATATGGGCCAGGAGCAGGTAGGCGGAACTAGTTTAGTTTGGGATTATGTTCGGCATGGACTGGTTGAACCGAAGGGTCTGTTTCTGGGCTGTATGACTCTATGGTTGAATTTTCATAACGATCTGGTACTTACATTGTTACTTTTCCGTTTGGCCCCAATCAATAACCAACTTTAGTAGGCTTAATTTTAAAATTTGCCCAGGTGGATCGGAACTCAACTTCTGTCTGTGCTGATAGTCCAGTAAAAATTCATGACAACAGTTCTGGAGATAAGAAACTTGATTACATAGATAAATTGGAGAGGTTGGGACTGTTCTCCTTGGCAACAGAAGCAATGGCAATGAGGCGAAGTTCTTTCCCACAGAGAAACTGGGATCTGTGTCTCTGTCGGAGACGGATTCAAGCAAGACATGCAAGAGCTCGTAGGAAGGGTCACCGGACCCAAAACATTAACTCGGATTTTTTCTTCACAGATGCTGCCAGACCTGCTGAGCTTTTCCAGCAACTTCTGTTTTTGTTTATGTAAGAGGGATTTGGATTGTTATTCAAACAGGATGAAGGTACAAGGTTATGGGGAGATTGCCAGGAAGTGGCACAGGGTGAACTATTTCTTTGGAGAGCCACTGAAGGCATGACAGACTGAATGGCCTCCTTGTGCTGTAACCATCCTATGGTTCCAAATACCATGATCATCACAACACATTTAGCAAACTAATACACAGTCACAGCCAAGAAATAAAAAACACACCAGTTGCATTCACAAGATATTAAAAAAAGTGTTAGGGTAATGTTTGATCCAGAATTCTTGGCATGGTACAAGTAATGTTCATTTAATCATGGTTACAGCTTGCTTTCAGGTAACTTATCAACTTAAAACTGATCCCATAACATTCTTTATCTGTGTGCCTGGATAACCTCACTGTTGCAATGGGTTTGTTTGGAAGATGCGGACTGTAAGGCATCATACAGTAAATGTAAGGGATTACTTGTCTCCCAACAGATTTCTCAGAAACAGCAACTCTCTGAAGACACTTCTAGCTCATAACTTCTGCTGCATGTCCGTATATCATGATTGAAAATCTTTAAACAGGTATAGTGAGAGGAAAAGATGCACGAAACCAAATTCCACCATATCATGGTCCTCATTTTCCTACATTGTTCTGATGAAAATCAATGTTACGCTCAAGGAACAGCACCTCATCTTTGTTTAAAGCTCTCTATAGACTCACCAAGTTCAACAGTTTTAGACCATAACCACCATTTCTATTTTTCTGGGTATCAGCCCTTAATGGTTTCGTCACTGCCATGCACAGCTCTGCTGGACACGTATTTTATTATTCTTGTTTGTTTACCACCTTCTGCCTTGAACCACTGTCCCATTTTGGCATTTGATCTTGCCTTCCTTTTGCCCTAGAACCATAAAACTGCAGCACAGGAAGAGGCCATTCAGCTCATCACATCTGCATATATCACAGACTGTTCACTTTTTTATTTTCCTTGACCCTCCCCCACCACCCCATACTTAGCAATTCCCTGTTAATTCAGGCCAAAATCCAGGCAAGGTAGGTACTGGATTCTAATTTTTTTACTTTAAATTTATTTGCTCAACGTCAAAAGTTGGAGGCAGCTTTAACACTCAAGACATCAGGCATCATCTGAGACAAAAATCCCACATGATTAGGATCTCATCCATCACTTCAACATTCACTCCCCCCATCACCAACACACAGTGGCAGCACTGTGTCACCCCTACAGGATGCATTGCAGCAACTCTCAAACGTTTGTTCAACAGCATTTTCAGACCCACGGACTCTACCACCTAGAAGGATAATGGTAACAAGTGCAAGTCTCCCTCCAAGACACACACCACCCTCAAACAATACTGATCTTCCTTCTCTGTTGCTAGGTGAATACTTTGTAACTTTTTCACACTTCACTGTGGGTGTACCTACACCCCAAGAACTGCGTAGTTCCAAGAATGTAGCTCACCTGTTAATGGCAATTAGGAATGAGCAATAAATGCTGGCTTAGTCGGTGATGTGCACTACCGTGAATAAATAAAATGAATTACAAATGTTTACCTCCTCCTCAACTAACAGCTAGTGTAACAGCAGTCCCTCTTTATAAGTGCTCAAGATATTTAATCAATGAATGCCTCCACCTGTATATTCTTAACCCTAATAATGGAAATACCATACAAAGCATTCCCTGCTCCTTTACTTGCTTAAAACCTGCTATACCTTCACCTGTTTCCAGTTTTGGTGAAAGAACATCACCCTCAAATGTTAACTTTGTTCTCCCTCTGCACAGATTCTGCCTGACCCGCAGAATACTTTTGGTTTTATTTGATTTTCAGCATTGACAGTATTTTGCCTGTACACAATTTTTTAAAAACTGCAGTGTATCCACAGAAACAGAAACTGCAACACAGAAAGGAGCCTTTTTGTCTAGTTAGACAACTGATATTGATACAATGCAAAGAAGCACTTCTTGACACAAAGGGCAATGGAGATCTGAGATTCTCTCCCCTAGAAAAGATAATGGAGGCTGGGGAGTCAATTGAATATTTTAAAATTGAGATGGATAATATCACTGCTAATCAAAAAGGGGAATATGGTGGCATGGTGGAAATGTCTAGTAACACAGACGCAGGCAGCTAAGCTGATGCTTAGGAAGATGAGAGTTCAAATCCCACCACAGAACTTGAATATAAAGGCAGCCTCAGTGATGGTGTCCACAACAACTATCACTGGTTGTTATAAACATCCACCTGGTTCACTAATATCCTTAGGGAAGCAAAATCTGTTGTCCTTACCTGGTCTGGCCTACATGCAACTCCAAACTGACAGCAATGTGGCTGCCTCTTAACTGCCCTCTGAAATGGCCTCGTAAGCTACTCAGTTCAAGGACAATTAGAAAAGGACAACAATTGCTGGCATTGCTAGCAACCCATATCCCATTGAAGTAAAAAGCAAAATAAACGGTTATGGAACTAAGGCAAGTAGTAACCAAGCCAATTTACAGCCAATATTCTACCTTGTAACAACCTCGACATGGAACTCTGCTTTTACCTTACAATATGGAGCATTTACAAATTAAGAATTAACCTCTCCATGATTGGTTCTTCACAAAATTTCACAACAAAAGATACATGATACATCTACTTTTTCAGAAGACACCCCAAAAGTCTATGAACTCAGCAATAGGTTTGGTTTATTTTCAAACCATAGTAAAATTGAAATTCAATGGTTCATTTTTGAAACAAACTGTCTGGAGGAAAACATGGTGGATGTGGACAGGATGTTTCTTGTTGCAGGAGAATCTAGAACTAGGGATCACTGTTTAAAAAGAACAGTCCGCCCATTTAAGACAGACATATGGAGAATTTTTTTTTCTCATGAAGGGTCATCAGTCTTTTGAACACTCTTAAAAGGAAGCAGCGTCTGAATATTTTAAGGCAAAAGTAGAGTGAAACAGTCATACAGCACAGAAGCAGGACTTGTGGCTCAACTTGCCCATTCCAACTAGGTTTCCTAGACTGAAACAATCTCATTGGTCTGCATTTGGCCCATATTCCTCTAAACATTTCCTATCTATGTAGCTGCCCAAATGACTATTAAATGTTGTAATTGTACCCATCTCTACCACTACCTCTGGCAGTTTGTTCCATACACGCACCACCACTGCATGAAAAAGCTGTCCCTTACGTCCCTTTAAATCTTTCCCCTCTCAACTTAAAGCTATGCCCTCTAGTTTTGGACTCCCCCACCTTAGGGAAAAGATTCATTTTATTCACTTTATCTATGTCCTCATAATTTTATAAACCTCTAGAAGGTCACCCTACAGCCTATTATGCTCCGAAGAAAAAAGTCCGGTTATCCAACTCAACTCAAACCTTCCAGTCGCAGTAACATCCTTGTAAATCTTTTTTGAAGTTACTCAATTAAGCAAGGGGTTTAAAGGTTATTGAGATAGGCAGGAATATCGAGTAGAGTAATCAGATCACCTGGTTTCAGATGAAGAGTAGAACATGCACAGTGGGCCAAGTGGCCTACTCTTGATCCTAATATGTATGCTCATATGTAAAAATGTGACCGAAAACCTGGTTACCTCATTGCAATTCTGATATAAAGATCTTGTGCGGCAGCCACAGTGCAACAATAGTACAAAATAACTCTCACTGTCAGGAACTGACTAACCTACATGTTTCCAGCTATTCCTGTATCAAAACAAAACAAGGTTCATCTTACTTTCATCTTCAGGTAGTTCCTCTTTTGCCAATGTTCCAGGTTTGCTCTTCGTTCCACGTTTTGCCACCTTTTGAATCGGTTTTCTTTCTGCAGAGTTAAGAGGACAAACTTGTGGTTTCATTCTTTCTCCCACTTTGTAACTGATACAGTCTTACAGAGTCAACAATAATTTCAAATGAAAACCTGTACCTTCCTATTCCGTCACCACAGTTCAGGTGCAGAGTATTTCGTGATTACCAAGAGCTCTCATTGGCGACCTTGCCCCCATATAGAGCGAATTTACTTCAAGTACACTGACAACCACTTATGCTGGTTCAAAGCCTGCTCCTGTTTGAGGGTAAAGGGTGTTTTCTTTCAGAAGCTGTGTGCATATACAGCTCATTGTCCTGGTCATCCAAAAGTCTATTGAAGACAGCGAGCTCTCGAAATACATGGAAAAACTCCATCTTGGAAACCGGTGGATAGGAGAGCACCCATGACGATCTGAAATCAGCTCTGCTGGTCTGAACACTTCTGAATAATCAGCTTTTGTTGAATGTTTAATCATTCATACATTTCTGCATTCTAGAAATTGTAGAAGCAGAATGTGGAGAACTCAGTTTCGATTGATTAAGATGCAAATTCCAGAATCTGTTTCAAGTCACTGTCCCAAGATAATTAAAGTTTCATCAGTATCTGCCAAACTTTCCAAACTTCAAACAGGCAGAGCAATAAGAATATACAATAGGTGACATTTCAGGTCAGACAGTGAATTGCAGGTGTGAGGCCTTGTTCAGAGTCGGTTTCAGAGTTTTAACTTGGAATCAGGCTGAGTTTATTCCGAAAGCAGGAATTTATAAAATGTTACACTGACTGACTGACTACAAATTGTGCATTTCTTGAACAAAATAGAATGTATCTGCAAATAAACAAACATCTTGGATGAAATGATTCACCCCACAGGTTTAGGAGTGTGTGCATGAATGGACACCATACAACAAATCGCCAGACAGGAGTGTTCCTCCAAGTCGGGGAACAGTTCAGCAGTCAAGGGCATTCAGCCTCCGATGTTCAGTTAAAAGGTCCTTCAAGGCAGACTTTGAGATACACACAACACAGGATCACTGAGCAGAGACTGATAGCCAAGTTCCATACCAATGAACATGGCCTCAACCGTGACCTTGGGTTCATGTCGTGCTACGTGACCTTGGGTTCATGTCGTGCTACGTGACCCCACCACTCTGTTCTGTATCCGTAACATCTTCCTTACTGTCCTGTTTCGTCAACATCACCTTGATAAATTGTTATGATAAGCTCTACCTTAGTCAATACAGTTTTGGATTATCACACTTGCACACATATAAACCCATAGGGTGAATCCTTTCATCCATGTTTGTTTATTTGCAGATACATTCTATTTTTTTCAAGAAATGCACAATTTATAATCACAGTCAGTCAGTCAGTCAGTGTGGCATTTTATAAATTCCTGCTTTTGGAACAAAACCAGCCTGATTCCAGGTTAAAACTCTGAAACAGACTCTGGACAAGGCCTCACACCTGCAATTCACTGTCTGACCCGAGATGTCACCTATTGTATATTCTTATCACTCTGCCTGTTTGAAGGTTAGAAAGTTAGACAGATACTGATGAAACCTTTAATTATTCTGGGGCAGGGACTTGAAAGAGATTCTGGAACTTGCATCTTAAATCAATTGAAAATAATAGCGTTCTCCAAATCCCGGTGCTGCAATTTCTAGAACGCAGGAATGTATGAATGATTAAAGATTCAACAGGAGGCAGCCAGCCATTCTAGGTTTGTTCACTCCACTCACACCAGTCATATGATCCTTTGATCTCTCTGCCTATAAACTATGTCTGTGTGCTTTCCTCTTACTGCACCTGATGAAGGGGCTGCCCTCCAAAAGCTTGTGATTTCAAATAAACCTGTTGGACTATAACCTGGTGTCCTGTGATTTTTGACTTTATCCACCCCAGTCCAACACCAAGTGGCAGCATCTCAGCCACAACACAGTTCAAGACCAACTACATCAACTCATTGCAAAGATCCAAAATGAGAGACACCAGAACTCAAATCTAAAGTATCAGCAACTCCCATCCACCTTCTTCAAAGGAACTCTTGCCTACTCTGTCCAAATACATGCGGCTCCAGGATTGATCTGCGGAGGACATACAAATCATGAAGGCTGGGCAGACATCATCCTTGTTTCAAAGTTACTGATGATGAAAGCAGAGCAGAGGAATTAAATACTACTTAGCATGGGTCCATAGGGCAGCAAGAATATCATACAGTAAATAAACACATCTATAACAAGAGCTGAGGCTCTGGATAGTATGTAACAGGACAAGATGTGCAGGTGTGATGCCAAGGCATTCAGGGCTATGAGCCAAGTGTTGGGGAAATATAATTAGAACAGTTAGGTGCTTGTTTTTGATTGGCATACACTAGATAGGCCAAAGGGTCTTTATCTGTGCTGCAGATCTCTACGAGTGTGACAGATTGGGTGTACCGCTCAGTATATAAAAACATAGGACAGCAGTGTAGATAAATGAGTTTACTACAGAAGACCTGCTCCTCTGACGCTGCCTGGCCTGCTGTGTTTCTCCAGCTCCACACTGTTATCTCTCACTCCAGCATCTGCAGTTTTTACTACCTCTGACATAGCACAAGTTTTGTTACTATGGTAGTGTGCTACTCTGTTCACAGACATTTTGTCAGCAATCCCTTTATGTGGCTTCCCTTGTTCATTCACCCTCTTCCAAAACAATAAATGGACAACTTAAAAGTTGGGTTTTTCTCTTCGGGATCCCAGGACAAACATTAGCAACTTTGGTCAGAGGACAGTAGGTGTTTCTCACAGCAAAGGGAATTAACCACAGCAGAGAAACCCATTTCCTGCCACTTTTATGATTCAGCACATTGGGATACCAACACATTGCGCTCACGGGGCCATACTCTACAATCACAGACTGGCAAGAGGCAAATTCTTGCGACACTCAATTAAAACACTAGAATATTTCCTGTTGTGTTATTCAGAGTAAATCAGATAACATGGTTTTAAAAGTACAGAAGCACGCACTGTGTAAAACACAATGTTTTATTCTACAAGTGCGAAACTCCACTCCTTTACCAACTCTCAGAGCCTAATTGTTCAGCAAACCCAAGTTGAGGTTAGAGAATTTTTCAGGTTGGTAGGGAAACAGGCCCTCTCAAGTCTATCTCATCGCTCAAAACAGATCTGTATCTTAACTACAACTATCCACTTTAGTTCTATAACCCTCAATATTCCTCCCTGTCAAAAGTCTCAGTTCATCTCCTTCAGGTTATCAGTCAGAAGTGCCAAGCACATTGTGACTATTTTGTACCTATAAGAACGTCTAACATCTGTACTGCTTCTTCTTCTGCTTTGGTTGTGTCAGCGTCAGAGTCAGATGAAAATCTGTAATGGGCCAATATTTATGAGTAGCACTAGCTAAACCAGGCATAACCCACTGAAATGGTAGTCCTGATAATGAAATGGATTAAATGAAAATAATCTAAACAGAAGTCTCGAAGATTTCAAGTGATGGAATTGCAACTATTTTCTCTAGCAGCTTCTTCCATTGTCCGGGTGCCCTTGGGAAGACAGATTGTTGATACTATTTGTAGTTTATGTGGATGACTACCATTGTTTTGTCATTGCCAGAGGCTACCAGGTACTGGTTTCTGTCAATTCCCAACAGTTTATTTCATATTTAATACAACACAGTCAATTCATTTTGCCTTTTTGCTGGAATGACTCCCATTTCAAACCTTTCTTCTCAGAGCAGCCATCAGCCCAGCACTGGAGAAAGCTTTTTTGAAGCCAAAGAATCTGGAAGTATCCAAATAAATGGACGCAGAAGAATGTTACGTTTGGAAGTACATGATAATGATGTTGATAGTTGCCAAAGGTCATGTAGGTAAGGTGTTGCAACACCTCAATGAGAGAGAGTTTGAATCCATAAAACCCCAGGAGGAGCACAGAGGTCAACACTCAGATAAATAAAAATACAACATGCATTTATTTCATAAAGAATAGGAGCAGGAATATGCAATCTGACTCCTTGGGCCTTCTGCGCCATTAATATGATCATGGCTGATTTGATTGTGGCTTTAAAAGCACTTTCCCACACGCCAACTCCCTTGATGAGCAAAAATATACCTAACTTAGCCTTGAAATAGTCAATGAGCCAGTCTCATCTGCTCTCTGGGGAAAAGAATTCCAAAGGCAACCTTCTGCGAGAAGAAATTGCTCCTTATCTTGATCTTAAATGGGAGATTAATTTATTTATAAGATGTACTGTCTAATTGTAGATTTACCCATGAGGGGAGATATTATATACCAGCATTAAACATAGCAAACATCCCAAGGTACTACAGAATCATGATCAGACACAAATCAACAAAGTAACAAAGAGGTATTAGGAGAGTCAGGAGTGCAAACTAAAGGACTGGATAACAGATTGGACTGATTTTAAGCAGAGTTTGAAAGATGAGAAATGCTGAGGGATTTAGAGAAGGAGTACTAGTGCTTAGGGCCAAATGGCTGTAGGCATGGTTTCCAGAGGTGAGGATGAGGCATTTCAGGATGAAATGGGAGGCCACAGATGGGGATTATAGGGTGTTATGAAGATTGTAGAATTGGAGTATTGTGGAAGACAGGACATTTATGAAGGATAGAAGACTGGCTAGCTTGCCATTTGAACAATTGACTCTGCAGATGAGAATAAAGATTTCAGCAGCAAATATGTTGAGGTGGGTTATGAAGGAGAAAGTGGGTTCCCTTTGTGATTGAGGGGTACAGGTAGTTCTCCTATAACGTGATTGTTGCATTCTTGTGTGACCTCATGCTATAGGGAAGTTGCAATACCTGTACAGCAGAAAGTTTGCATTATCCAAACGGCGTCCACTATTCATCAAATCGCGTTACAGCCAATTTGCGTTAACAAAACATGCTTTATAGCAGAACTACCTGTACCGGATGAGAAGCTCAGCTCAAGGTCAAATAGGACATCAAATTTTCAGGATCAGCACCAACCAGAGGCAAAGGCAAAGACAGGGGGATGGAATCAATGGCAATGATGGAGCTTGTCTCAGGAATCAAATGTGATAGTTTCTGCAGATCACAAAACAAATGTTATTTTATGGGAATTCTTGTTCTGGAAAACAGTGCCAAGAAGCTCCACACTGGAGTGAGAACTGACAACTCAGAACTAAAGCAATCCACACAGAGAAAATTAGCCAGAATAAAGGTTAAGGCCAAGCACGACAAGCAGGTCATATTAAACAGAGAAACTTAAGACAAGAGTCTTATATATCACACCTTTTATCCTTCTGTGGGATGTATACATCAATAGCAAGGCAAGTATTTGTTGACAATCCTGAATAGTTCTTGAACTGTGTGGCTTTCTAGGCCATTTCAGAGGGCAGTCAAATGTTAATCTGATTGAGAGAGTCTGGAGTTAGGAAAAAACCAGACCAGATAAAGCTGGTAGGGATTTTTCCAAAATAACGTTAGTGATTAATAACATTAGGATTTTTATAAGTGATAATGGTTTCAAGGACAACCTCATTGATTTCATTATTTGAATTAAAATTCCACCAGCTGCCATGGTGAGATTTGAACTCAACATGCACGAGGGTTGTCTTACACGTCAGACGGCACATTGCAAAGCAATGATCTTTAGTATATGTCCAGTACTGGGAGGTCATAGAAAAAATTAAGAATGCAAGTGAATAGGTGGAAACCTGGAGTCAAATTCAACAATACCACCTTCAGACCTTTCCACATGAACAGACAGACTAGGTCTGTGTGAACAGGCAAGTTGTCTCAATCAGAATTTTGGTCAACTTAAGAAACAGAAATTGAAAAAGCCCAAAAGGTCTACGTGAAGGAAACTATGAGATGCAGTGACCTGAAACTTGTAAATTATCCAGTTGCTGTACAGGAATTGCTGCAAGGGTGGGCAGTACACTCAAAATAATCAAGATCAGATGACACATCACCTATTTGAAACCAAAACCAACTGCAAATCTTCTCAACTTATTAACTAAAGATGAGATGAGAGAGGATTTAAAACAAATGGATTAAAGGACACCATTTTACAACATTTCAGTAGAACACTTCAGTACAAACAGGACAAGTATATACGCAAAATCAGAAAGTTTGAACTTATTTTTAATATTAATTCTTGGGATTTTTTTGAAAGTGAGGGGTATAGCATAGATGCAATTATGGGAAAGTTCTGCTGGGTAATGTCGCAGACTAACAAAGAAAACTAAGAGCAGAAGGAGGCAATTCAGCTTCTGGTGTCTGTATCATTATCCTAGATTATAGGCTGATCATTTACCTCGATCCATATTCCTGTACTATACCCAAATCCTATGGTAATCAGTAACAGGAAATCTATCAATCTCAACAACAAACTTCCTTTACATCTGAACTTTTACAGCCTCCCGGGGTACAAAATTCCAAAGACTCAGCTTCGGAGGGGAGAAGTTTCTTCTCATCTCAGTCCCAAACGGTTTGATTTCAGTTCTGAGAATATTTCCCTAGCTCTAGACACCACAACCAGGGAAACATCTTTTCTGTATTTTTTCTACATCTTCCAGAATTTTTCTATTTAAGATTGCTTCTCATTCTTTAAACTCCAAAGAATACAGGTCTAGTCTCCTCACAGTACAATCCCTCCATCCCAGGAACCTCTGCTGCACTCCCTCTATGGCAAGTATCTCCTTCCTTTGGCAAATCACTCACTGCTGGCGTTCAGTTGCTTATGAACACCACCACCTCAGTCCCTTTGGACATCAATAGTTTCCAATCTTTCAATTTAGGAAATTATAAAAACTAAGGGAAAGGCAAGTGGGTAGCTTTGTTAGTACATGATGAAATAACTACGACAGCAAGAAATGACCCAAGATCAGATGAATATAGAATCCATTTAGGTGGAGACAAGAAATAACGATGAGGGGAAAGCAATACTGGCGGGAGTAGTTTATAGATCTCCGAATAGCAACTGTCCTGTACGACCGAGAAAAAAAAAGAGATAATGAAGGCATGTACAGAAGGCAGTCGACTAATCATAAGTGACTTTAATCTTCAGGTAGATTGGGAAAATCAAATTGACAATAGTAACCAAGAAGAAGAATTTATAGAGTGTACTCAGGTCAGTTTTCTGGAACAGTCATGTTGCGGCTCCAACCAGATTTCAGGCTACTTTGGATTTGATCATGTAAAACTCAGCAGGTTTAATTAATAATCTTAGAGTAAAGTTCCACGAGGGAACAATGACACAACATGATAGAATTTGGCACTCAATTTGTGAATGAGAACTGCGGGTGGAAAACAACTGTGCTAAATTTAAATAAGGATAATTACATAGAGAGGAGGATGAAGATAGCTGGAATGGACTGGGAAAGGAGCTTAGCAGAGAGAAAAAAAACAGTTCAGGAACAATGGCAGGTGTTTAAAATACTTGTTTAGCAACTACTACTACAGCAAAGATGTATGCCTTTGGGGAAGGCAGATTCTAAGAAGGGGTTAAACTGGCCATGCTTAACCAAGATAGTATCAAATTGAAAGAAACAACCACGTGGCAAAGATTAGTGCTAAACCAGAAGCCTGTATAAGACAAAAAAGAAAAAGAATGGAAACAATAAATTGAGGGGTCAAACTGGCAAATAATATAAAATCAGGCAGTAAAAGCTTCTTCACTTTATAAAAATGAACAGAAAGATTAAAGTGAACATAGGTTCCTTATTTAACAAGGCTGGGGAAGTAATAATGGGGAACAGGAAATTGTAGAAGTGGTGAATGATACTTTGCATCAGACTTCACAGTGAAGGCCATTAATAGCATTCTGAAAATATGTGCGTGAGCACACATGCAGGAGTTGTGGGGTAGGAAATGTGACAAGAGATTAGAGAGAAAAAAAAAATGATGGGAACTAATGGGCTAAAGTCTGATAAGTCACCTGGACCTGCTGGATTACATCCTAGGATTTCAAAAGAAGTAGCTACAGAGATATGGATACAGCGGCATTAATCTTTCAAGAATCCTTAAGTTTGGGAAGAGCTCCAGAGGATTGGAGATCTGATGAAGGGTCACTGGACTCAAAATGTTAACTCTTTTCTCCCACACGTTGAAAGAAGCTGCCAGATTTGCTGAGTTTCTCCAGCAATTTCTATTTAAGATTCTGAAAGAGTTTGACTGTAGATGAGAAGCAGCTTCTCCTTAAGGGAGAATCTAGGATCACAGAACGTAATCTCAGAATAAGGGATCACCCATTTAAGATGGAATTGAGGACGAATATTAGAGGGTAATCAATATGTGAAATTCTTTACCCGAGAAGTTGGCTTATCAAGTGTGTTCAAGGCTGAGATAAACAAGACTTATAATTAGCGAGGGAATCAAGGGTTATGGGGAAATGGCAGGAAAGAGAAGTTGAGGATCATTAGATCAGCAATATTTTCATTGAACGGTGGAGCAGACGTAAATGGGCCAAATGGCCTATTTCTGCTCCTACATTTTGTGGTCTTATGATCTAAATGCTCTGTACGTTGGTTCCTCCTATTAAAGTGGGTAACCTCACACTTATTCACATTATGTTCCACCTGATATGCTCGTGCCCACTCAGCTTGCCTAAATCTTCAAGAAGCAGCTTTGCAATGCCCTCACCACTCTCATTCCAATGTAGTTTTGTACTATTGTCAAATTTTTATGTTTGCAGATAGACAATTATCCCCCACATCAAATTTTCTAATCAACCTGTTCGGAAATGTTATTACACATCTCTGGAGCAAGTGGGGCTTGGACCCGGGTCTCTCTGTCTAGGGATAGCGATGTCACTGTTGCACCACAAGAGGCACACCCCTCCCCTCCAGGCCCAAGCACTGATCCTTGTAGTACTCCGTTAGTCACAGCCAAACAAACCGAGAATGATCTTTTTCCTCATATGCTGTGTGCACCTCTTGTGGTGCAACAGTAGCATCCCTACCCCTAGACAGAGAGACCTGGGTTCAAGTCCCACTTGCTCCAGAGATGTGTAATAACATTTCTGAACAGGATGATTAGAAAATTTGATGTAGGGGATAACTGCCTATCTGCAAACATAGAAATTTGACAATGAGAATGATCTTTTTCCTCATATTCTGTTTTCTGCCTGGTAACCAAGCTCAATTCACGCTAGTGTATCATCCATAGTCTCATACATTTTAACGTTGTTTACTAACTCCCTTTGTAGGACTTCTTCTGAAAATCTAAATACACCACATCCAGTGGATTCCCATTAAAGACTCTGCCAGTAAAATCCTTTGAAACCCTCAAACAAGCTTGGTGAAATGTATTATAAAAAGAGGGAGGTCATAACCCTCTGATCATTAAACCGAAACAGACTGGGGCTTGTTTTATAGTGGGAGTAGTAATAATTAAACCCAAAACACCCAGAGAAGCTCACCTCGCCTTTATAATCTGTTAAAAAGAGTGGTTAAATGAAAGAAAATCCCTGACATTCACTTTATAAGTAACAAGTAACAATTTATTTGTTTAATCCTAACAGTGAACAAATTAATAGAATTACTAACAAACCAAACAATTTCCCCTTAACTACTAACTATTCCCTAACTGAACTAAAATCTACTGGTCATGCTGTTCCAATAACCACATGTCCCATTAATATAAACCCAAGTAATAAAGAAATATTAAAACTTAGTGTCTCAAAGTCTTCGTGCCTTTCTTTTGCTGTTTTCAAGTCATAAACATCTTTTTTCTGCTGATCTGGTTGTAAGGGATGTTTCCTCTGTGAAGGCTTCAGTGCTCTTAGCTAGAAGTGCCATGGTACCTTTTATGGATAGATGGTGCTTTCGTAAAGATTTCTTGAGAGAGCTAGATGCTTTTTTTCCCCTCAGATGACAGTTCGTTCTCACCCTGATTTTCAAAAGCCCTCTCCTTTTATATCTTCGCTGACGTATGAATTTTCTTACAATAGAATTGGTCCAAGGTTGTCAAAACTGTCAGATTTAAATTCAATTGGCTTTGAATCACTAATGCTTGGTTTAAATTAATTGGCTAATTTTAGCTAGTTGCCAAAACATCAAAAACAAGCCCAAGGTTTCCAATCATACAGCCAATTGATACATGTTTCAATTTCTGAACTGGCTGTACCCCTTCAGCTGCTTAGACATTTTCTGTGTTAATCTCCAAGCTTAGAAAAGCACTTTTCCTCTTAAAGGAACCAATCACTGTTCTCCCTTTACTTTTTTCTAGCTTCCTGCCTTCCAATTCACGATTACTCTACACAACTTCATAACACATGATAGAATCAACATAGATTTCTGAAGAGGCTGACAACTATTCTCTAAATATCCAGTAATCGCATTCTTTCTAAAGGATTCTATTTTCCCTGCTACTGATGTCAAGCTAATAGATCTGTAGTTCCCTGCCTTTGTTCGCTCTCCATCCTTAAACATTAGGGTTTCATTTCCCATCTGCAGCTACCATTGCAGAATTAATAGAATTGAAAAATGCTCTCAGCTACATTTACTACTTCAACATGCTAAAGTGAAGGTAATTAGGTCCTAGGTATTCTCAACATTTAGTCCTATTAATTTCTCCAATATTAATTTTTTCAAACTAATACTCTCATTTTTTTCAGTTCCATACTATTCTCACTAGACCCTTGAATTATTTCAGGGAAACTTCTGGTCTCTTCTCCTGCGAAGAGAGGAAAGTACTTATTTAGCTTCTCTGACATTTCTCTACTTCCCATTATAAAATCACCTATCTTTGTTTCTGGTGAATCACATTTGTCTTTGCTAATCTCTTCCTCTTTACATACGCTTAGTTGCTTTTACAATCCAGTTGTTATAGTTCTATTTCCCATTCATATTATATTGACACCATGTCAATTTATTGGTTCTCCTTTGCTGAATTCTAAAATTTTCCCTATTCTCTGGACTACAATATTTTTTGGCAACTTTGGAAACCCCTCCTTTGATCTAATAATAGTTTTAACTCCTGTTGCTAGCTACGATACTCGCACTTTATCCTTTGGGTATTCTTGCCTTATAGAACCATATGTTTTTTGAAAACCAAGCACAAATCAATTAAATACTAGCCATTATCTTGTCTATCATCAAACCTTTTAATGTAATTTTCCAATACACCACATCAGCCTTCCTTGCACCTTCATAATTGCACTTGTTTAGATTTAAGACCTTAGCTTCAGATTAAACTACATCTTTACCAAATTTCATGGAAGTGTTTATCAATTCTATGGTCATTATTCCCTAAAGATTTCTTCAGAACATTATTAATTAGCCTTTTCCCTTTGCAAAGCATTACACTCATATCCTGTACCCTAGCAGTCTCCTCAACGTGTTGTTCCAAAGAACTATCTCAAATATATTTCAGGAATTCTTCCTCCACAGCCTCAGTGCTCATTAAATTTATCAAGTCAATATGTAGACTGAAGCCATCCATAACTACTGCATTCACCTTACCACCTCTAATTTTGGATTTATGCCATTCTATACATTATCACCATCGTTTGATGGCTTAAAAATCACTCTGGGCAATACCTGCTGCCTCTTGCTGTTTCTTAACTCCACCCAAATAATTTTATATCATTCTTCCAATCAGAGATACTGTCTCACTAATACATTAATCCCAGCCCTCATTATCAGCACTAATGCACCTCCTTTCCCTTCATTTTTATCCCTCCTAAATATCACAGGTCCTCGAATATTCAGTTCCCAGTCCTGGTCACCCTGCAGCAAACTTCCATAATGGCAAATAAATAACATCCTACTACTTCTACCAGTGCCATTAATTCATCTATTTAACTGTGAATGTTAGATGCGTTCAGAGTGCTTTTAGTTATGCCTTTTTAATGCCATTCTGAAAAAACTGTCCGATTGTTTCTTCAGCTGCATCATTGATGACCACCCCTCATTGTAAGGTCAGAAGTGGGGACTTTCACTGATAATTGCACAATGTTTAGCGCCATTCGTGACTCCCCATGTAGTGAAGTAGTCTCAGACCATATATAGGAAGATCTGGAGAACATTCACGTTTGGCTTCTTAAGTGGCATACTCGTGCTGCAAAAACAGCAAGCAACAATGCTCTCCAACAAAATAGAATGTAGCCATTTTTAGACATTTAAAGACTTCACCATTGCTAAATCCTCCACTATTAATTTCCTGTGGTTACTATTAACCTGAAATTGAACTGGACCAGCCATAAAAATATTGTGGCTACAAGACCAGATCAGAGGTTACGAATTCTGGAGTTACTCATCTCTTGACCCTCCAAAGCCTGTCCACTATCTACAAGGCAAAAGTCAGGAGTATGATGAAATGCTTTCCACCTGGATGAGTGCTGCTTCAGTACACAAGAGAATTGATGCCATCTAGGACAAAGCAGCCCTGATGACTGACATCCCATCAACATTCACTCCCTCAATCACTGACGCACAAAAACAGCAGCAAGTACCATCTACAAGATGCACTTCAGCGATTCACCATAGTTCCTTTGAGAGTACCATCTAAACTCATGACAACTACCACCTAGAGAAGGACAATGGCAGCGAGTGCATGGGAACTTAAGCATCTGCAAATTTCCCTCCAAGGCATTCACTGTCATGACTTGGAACTACACTCTTCCTTGATGGTTACAGGGTCAATATCCTGGAACTCCCTTAATATCACTGTGGATGCACTTACACCACATGGGCTAGTGGTTCAAAAGGGGAGCCCACCACCATTTTCTCAAGCACAATTAGAGGTGGGCAATAAATACTGCCCTAGCCACCTGTATCCACATCCTCTGAAAAATAGATAAGCATATGAGGGAGAAAATAATTTAAAGTTATTTTGACGGAATTAAATGAAGAGGCACAAAATACAATTCATACAGACTGTTAACTCTAACAGACTTTTTGGCTGTGCTTCATCTATGCAACATCTGCAGGACAGTAAGAAACAAAACAAAATAGGATTCCAATAAAGCAAGATGACCTGCAAGATTATCATCTCCATCGTGCACTTACAGCCAAAGGAATCTAATTACCCAGGATAGTGACCAAGCATTTTCAGTATTTATTACAAGACAGTCTTGAGAGATATTGAACAATTTAACAGTTAAACATTTTTTAATTGGGGTAACATCAGATTTTTTTTCCAAACTTCTTGCCCTGGAGATTAGCAGCTCCTATTGCAAAGGATGTTCCATAGCCAAAAGTTTACTCATTTTTAAAAAGTCTTTTCTTGTCAGGCATGTCTACATCCAATTCTGCACATATTTCAACTATATATAACCAATCTCCTTTTCCTCAAATTTTCTCTTAATGAATTACCCGCTTGCAATCAGAGAGAAAACTACTAGAGATTTTTTGTTGTTTAGTCTTGCCTAATTGTGTGGAGAATGATTGTGGCACACGAACTAACAGCAAAACTCAAAGAACCTGTGGCCTGTACAGCTCAAAACACCTTGGGGAAGCCATATGAATCGATTGATAAATATCTACCAACAGTTGCTTCACAGAACTTGAACATTGCTGAAAATAGATACTTGCCAAAGCTTTTTGCCTTGCAATCAACAGGACAAACACAAAAATGCCAAATTCACAATAATGTAGTCTAGAGGAGAAAGCTGTGAGAGTTGATTGGTCTAGGTGTCGTCATGGAGAAAGAACTGAAAATCTGCAGACTTCCCAAGCTCCCATGTAATTTAAAGGAGGCACAAACTGGAATATATTTCTTTTGTTTACAGAGAATGTGTCCGTGTGTATAAATGTACATTACTGCCAGCAATTGGAAACGAATCACGTTATGAGCTTGACTGATCATATCAAATTGGCTGTTGCTATATAGTTATGTGATAAATATTTGATTTTTAATATAGCTATTAAACAATGAGTGCTGATGACATGAAGGTTAAGTGACCTGGCTCACTGGTAGTTGCAGCTTTCCTCTGCATCGCTTAGGAAACGGTAATTTACAATGGACAGTAAATATGGAAGAGAATAATTTGCTGACAATCTGCCCCAAGGTCAATTCAACTCATGTACATTATACAATGTCTATTGTTCAGATCATGTCTTGATTACAAATAATTATAAAATACAAAATGTTCAAAGTTGTCAAACTAATTTCAGTAAAGAGGCACTCTAATGTGAGAGCATCTTTTTATGATGTGGAGATGATGGTGTTGGACGGGGGCGGACAAAATCAAAAGTCACACGACATTAGGTTATAGCCCAACGGATTTATTTAAAATCACAAGCTTTCAGAGCACTGCTCCTTTGTCAAAGATATCTTCACCTGATGAAGGAGCAGCACTCCAAAAGCTTGCGATTTTAAATAAACCTGTTGGATGACAACCTGGTGTCATGTGACTTCTGAATTCATCTTCTTATGGAAAGAGTAAAGGTTCATTAATAGCTGTGCCCGTCTAAGACTTTAAAGAAAACCATTCACAGTGACATTTCTGATAAGGCCAACATTTGCTGCCCATCTCTAATAGCCTTTGAAAAATTAGTAATGAACCACCTTCTTGAACACAATGGAATGGTTTGCTTTTCAGAGGAGAATTAACAGACATACTCCTCTGTGGTAGTAGGAACTGCAGATGCTGGAGAATCTGAGATAACAAGGTGTAGAGCTGGATGAACACAGCAGGCCAAGCAGCAGAGGAAGAAGGGTCTAGGCCCGAAACGTCAGCCTTCCTGCTCCTCTGATGCTGCTTGGCCTGCTGTGTTCATCCAGCTCTACACCTTGTTATCTCTCATACTCCTCTGTTGGTCTGGAGTCATAATGGGCCAGATCAGATAGAAATGGCAGACTTTCCTTGAAATGGGCAGTTCTCTTTGCCAACAACAATTTAGTAAATTCATGGTCATCATTATGAATACTAGCATTTAATTAAATTGAATCTAAATTTTCCAATTTTGGGATGGGATTTGAACCCACATCTCTGGATCATTATTCCAGGTCTCAGGATTGCTAAAGTACAGTAACATAATCACCATGCTACCCTGGTGTCACACAAAAAGGTTCATTATTAACATAGAACAAGAGGGCACAGGTTTATGGTGAGAGGGGAAAGATTTAAAAAGGACCAGAATAGTAACTTTTCCCATGCAGAGGGAGATGCATGTATGGAACAAGTTGCCAGAGGTGCTGGAGGCGGCTGATGCAATAACAATATTTAAAAGACGTCTAGATAGGTGCATGAATAGAAAGGGTTGAGAGGGACCAAATAGTGGCAAATGGGACTAGGTCAGAATGGGATATCTAGTCAGCACGGACGAGTTGGGACGTAGGGTCTATTTCTGTGCTGTACAACTCTATGACTATATTCTACTGACTCCAATAAAAGACAAAAAAAAAAATTAGAAGATCTTTCAAAACAAAAAAACCAAAATCCTCCACACCAAATATATATTCCTCCACATTATCTAGGAGGTACTGAGTTTATAAGAATGTGGGAACATGGGAAGAATAGGCCATTTGGCCCCTCGAGGTTGCTTCACCGTTCAACTATGTCGTACCTGATCATTTACTTCGACAGCATTTTACCCGTTGATTCTCATATCCAGAGGTATCTTTACAACGCACAAACAATTGTTAACTCCGTCTTGAACATATTTCATGATTAAAACTCCACAGTTCTCTGCACTACAAAACACCAAAGTTTTAATATCCATTGAGTGAAGAAATTCCTCATCTCCATCCTAAATAGCCTACCTCTTATTCTGAGAATGTCCCCTGTCCCCACCCCAATTCCAAATGTTGTGCAAAGGCAATAAGATCCTGAAGGAACCGTGTAGTTCTATCACAGAGCTTCACGTTTGAGTACAAATACCAGTGTGGGTGAAGTTAGACTATGCCAGAACTCTGGAAGCAGACTGTAATGCTGCCTCAGGAAGACTGAGGGCATACAGACATGAACACACAGGGAAGATAGTTTACTCCTTACCTAACGTATCTTTAGGTTGGAGCTTGGCATACCTATGATTACCATGTACGGCAGCAGTCAGTACGGACATATAATAAACAGCGTGGCTTTGAAGTCTAAGCCTGAAGGCAGTCCTTCACTTTGCCTCATCCTAAACCAGTCTCTAAAGAACCTAAATGTGCTATCAAACAACATGACCCCCAGTCAGGGGAAACATACTTCCTGCATCTACACTGTTGAAACATACAAAATTGTTATAGGACTCAATGAGCTACCTTGACCGAGGTCAGCAAATGCAGCGCAGCCCGCAGACTGAATCTGAATTTAATGGCTCTACTGCTCAGAAGATACATTTTCTAAGCCATCAGCGAAGATCTGCTGGTCTCCTAGAAACATGCAGCCCAACCAAACGGTATAATTTTAGATATAGCAAAAGTCCAATAATATACCTTTTAATTCATTCATGGTATGAGAGGATCAGTGGCAAGGCCAGCATTTGTTTCCCACCCTTAATTGCTGCTGCTGGGCCATTTCAAAATGCAGTTAAGACAACCACACTGCTGTCAGTCTGGAGTCAAATGCAGACCAGACCAGCTACGAATGGCAGATTACCTTCTCTGAAAAGGACTGGAGTGAACCAGATGGGTTTTAGTGAACCAGAAGTGTTTTAGTGACAAATCAATAGCGATTTCAGTGCTGACAACACTAGTTTTATATTCCATAATTTTTAATTGAATTTAAATTCCACTAGCTATTGTAGTTGGATTTGAATCTGTGTGGCAGAGCATGAGTCTGGAACGCTGGATTTTAATGCAGTGACATTACCATTCGCTACTCCTCCTTCATTTACATTTAAGACAAAATGGATAAAAAAAAGACACTGACAAGGAAGGGGCACAATAATTTCAACATGACTGTTGCACTTTTCTATAGAATGTGGAACCTCACAACCTGGTATTATAAATGGGGAAATCTCAAATGCGCTATCCACAATCCAGAACTCAATGAATATTAACATTTTGATCATCTCCCTCACAGATTAGGGAATAGTCAGAAATGTGCTCAAATATACCCAGCAATGTTAAATCAAGGATGGAGAACTGTTTCACCCAACAGCCAAAATAATCAAATGTCGCAAGCTTGTCAATGTCACAACTTCTACCAATAAAAGAAATAATAATAATTAAACAGCATGCAAATCTTTTGAAATGTATTCAACCTTGGTCAGAATAAACAACACAATCTAAAAAGATCACTTAAATGAGAACAAAATAATGTCACATGAACCCTTTAATTTGAAATGGTCTTAAAAAGAAACCTTGTAGATATCGTCATGTTCAGGATATTTCACGGAATAATTTGAGGGGTAAAGATAGTTTAGTAAGTTAATGCCCATATCTGAATCACCAGGGGCTGCAGAAGTGGAAGCTAACATTTCTGATCAACTCTTTGCCCCAAAACTACACATAATTTTGCAATTTCAATCTGGGAAAAATAAACAAACATGAGAGGACTTACTTTTCTTCCCGTAAGGTTTCCTCTTTGTCTTAGGGGCTTCTGTTGATTTCGTGGCAGGTTTTTCCAGAGCTGGATTAAAATAAAAAAAGAAATTAGTGTACTACAACAAAGACCCATCTTTCCAAAGGCAATCTGAATGGGAGTGGACAACATAAACATTAGGGTCACAGGTAAAGAAAAAAATACAAGATCCATAGTTCTTCTACTCATATTCATTGGGGTGCAGCAGCCAAAGGATGACAGTCAGGGTTAACATTATTTATTCATAATGGATTCATCACAATAGTAGTCTTTGCTTGAACGCAACTTCTTGCTCTTTATGGTTATTCCTTCACCTCACTACTCTCAGTGTGCAACCAAGAAGGCAACTGACACTACATTTTTACTATGGTTGAACACAGGATAATTGTAACCATGGGTCACTTACATTCGACTCTTCTTATCCCTGCACTACTTGCCAGTCAAGATGCTGAATCCGCAACATACATTCTACTTCCTGCAACCACTTCCTGATATTTTCCAGAGTCCTCCATGGCTGATTTTAGCAGTAAGAAAACATATCTGACCATTCACTCTCACACACCATTTGCCACTTGTGCAGGAGAACAAGACTGAGATTATGAATTCACTCCATGATCATCTTTGCTTTCCTACTGCTCTAGCATCGCCTGGACTTGCTTCCATTCCTCATGTTCCCATAAAACCAAAAAAAAAAGAGAATAATCAAATGATGAGCTTTTTCTTCCCCCATAACGCTTTTCCTTCAAATATTGAATTAATTATCTTTTGAAAGTTATTACCAAATCTCCACTTCGCAGAAATGCATTCTGATCACAACTTGTTGTGTTGTGATCTCATCACAGATTCCTTTGTGAATCACATCAAATCTGTGTCCTCTGGTTTCCAATCCATCTGCCAGCTGAAAGAATGTTTATTGCTGAATTACCCTTCAAAACCAATTAGCATTTTGAGCACCCCCGTTAAATGCCATCTTACCATGCTCAGCTCTAAAGACAGCAATCCTGGCTTTTCTAGCAAATACTTCATTCTGAGTACCATCTCTTCTGCACCTGCTCCAAAGCTTTGACATTCTTGCCAAAATGCAGCACCCAGTACTGAACAAAGCACCCCAAGTGAGGACCATATGCCTGATTTATAAAGGTTTAGCTTAACTTTTTTGTATTCTACAAGAATCCCCAAAAAAACCCATCTTAACTTGTCCAGCAATACAAACCTCCCATCCCTGCACCCTCTTTAAAACTGTATCATTTAGTTTATATTGCCTCTTTGTTCTGTCCATGAAATATATCACTTCACACTTCTCTGCATTAATTTTTCCAGCCCCCCCACCCCAGTTCCAGCCTCGCCTATAAATGGAAACATCCTTTCAGAACCCAACTTAATCAAATCTCATCAGGAGTTCCATTAAAATTACCTCTCATTCTTCTAAATTCCAATTTTCAAAGACCCAAGCTGTTCGACCTTTCTTCATAAGGTAAGCCCTCCACAAGACTGCTCTCCTTGAAACGAAGGTTAAGACATTGTCTAACTCATGTTTTCAAAATGACTTCACCAACTCAGTCAAGGTCATAGATACCAAAAGCTTTGCCAAAGGAACTAGAGGGGGGAATGGAAAAACTGCTCCACTCAGTTGTTAGTTTCCGAAATACTTAAGTGGAAAAGATGGTGGAAGCCGCAGCCAGAGGTAATTTTGAAAGGAGTTGGATAGATACGGGAGTTGCAGACAAGAGGGAAAAAAAAAAAGATCTAGGAGGTCAAGTGTGAGGGCTCTTTCAAAGAACCAGCACTAAATGGTCACCTTCTGTACTGCAATCACTATGTTTGACGTATATGCACTTCAAACCCATCTTTGAGTGCTTTGCATTTGTCCCTTAGCAGAATCTTCCTTATGGAATGCTATTTGCTTCTCCCAGTCTTCTGTAAACCTTGTTTACCTCGTTTATCTTCCCCACTGTTTCATCTGATGGCTATTCGCCTATTAAATTAGTTTAAGCCTTCCTAAATAGTATTCCCCAAAACCTTGGTCCAGAGGGTTGTGGACCAATATATTTAAGGATGGGATTGGCAAATGTTTGGTTTTTCAGGGAACTGAGGGCCATGGGGGAAAGAGGGCAAGAAAGTAACATTGAAGCCTGAGATCAGCTATTATTGCATCAAATTAAGCAATTTGCACTTATTCTCTTTGAGATGCGGATAGAAGTCTTCCTGCAAAATAAAAGGTTTCTTAGAACAGTTGTCACCTCCTGCAGTGAATACTAATTTATTGAAATTCTTTTATTCACACGTGTGATGTGGGCATTGCTGGCTGGCCAGCATTAATTGCCCTTGAGAAGGTAATGTTCCCATACATCTACTGCTTTTGTCCTTCTAGATGGAAGTCGTCATGGGTTTCAAAAGGTGCTATCTAAGGATCTCTGGTGAATTTCTGCAATGCATCTTGCAGATAGTACACACTGTTGCCACTGAGCATTGGTGATAGAGGGAAAGGATGTTTTGTGGATGTGATGGCAATCAAGCATGCTGCTTTGTCCTGGATGGTGTTGAGCTTCTTGAGTGTTGTTGAGGCTGCACTCATCCAGGCAAGTGGGGAGTATTCCATCACACTCCTGACTTGTGCCTTGTAGGTGGCAGACAGGCTTTGGGGAGTCAAAAAGGGAGCTACTTGCAGTAGTATTTCTAGCCTCTGACCTGCTCGTAGCCATTGTACTTCATTGGAGAGTCTAGTTCAGTTTCTGATCAATGACATTGACAGTGGGGCATTCAGTGATGGCAATGCCATTGAATGCCAAGGGATGGAGGCCAGGTTGTCTCTTATTGAAGATGGTCATTGCCTGGCATTTGTGTGGCATGAATGTTACTTGCCATTTTTCAGCCCAAGACTTCAAGGGAATGTTGGAGTGATTTCTTGCTGGAATGAAAGCTATCCCATATTAGTGAGAGATGCTATACCAGTGATCAGTCAGCCCAATTCATTTATTGGACGGGTTTTGATCAAAGGGTGCCCTCAGGAGTACAATTCAGACGTTTGCCCCCAACGAGCCCGAGCTTTTTAAATTCTGGGTTTCAGGCTCTGCAGGTGATCATAAGGATTTCGAGAGGAGTAGAGGGAGCATAATTATAAAGCCTTACAGTTGAGCAGTTGAGATAAATAGGCCTTCTCTAGTCTGCCATTTTTCTAATGCTTTTACAAAGGCAGAAGCTGAGAAGGGTTACTGGACCTGAAACATTAACTCTTCTTTCTCTCTACAAATACTGCCAGACCTGCTGAGTTTTTCCAACAATTTCTGTTTTTGTTTCAGACACTGAGAAAGACTGGAAGGATGACAGAAACGTAAATTTGCTAATGAAGATTGTTTAAAAAGAAATCTTGAGGTCTGGCCTGAGCTTGTATGACAAACAGAAGAACTCATGCTAAAGAGGTTCTGAGGAGGCTTTTAAAAACAAAAAGAGGAAAAATAGTGCCTATTCTTGAATTCCTAATAAATACTTCCATAGAGCAGGGCAGGCATCAGAAAACTTAGTAACTGTCAGTGCATGAAGGAGAGGGGGCTGTGGGGGCTGGGTGCAGACAGTCATAGTCAAAAGAATAGTGCATTCAGGTGGGCAGAGGATTGAACGGCACTGCAGATAATGGGGAAAGTTACTATATGGTTATTTAGAGGTGGGCAGAAAGATTTTGGGCAGACTGGGAATCCAAAGCAATTTGTTAAGGACTGTAGAAATCAAGAAAACAATAGGGTTAATAATGGTTTATTAAATTTAATTCCCATTGCAGCTGAAGGCTAAATTGAGACAAATTTTATATCAATTTTTATATGAAATGCAAAAGAAAAGATCAGGTGAAAATTCACCAAAATTTTATCCAAAAACAACAACGATCAATCTTCGAAACTTCAAACTTCCTTGAGATTATCTATTGCTCCCCTCTGATGCAGAAATCCTTCAATCACCTCTGAATTTATTTGCATTTCTACACCACACTGCACAGAAAGCCAAGTCAATCATCCTCTTAAGAATGTCACCACATGCCAAGCTGTTAATGTCTTTAAAGAATTTGTGAACCCGACATTCAAGTGCGGGGCAACCTGGAACAGTTCATGTAGGGCAGAATTCTGAACAGATTGCACTTCATCAAGAGGGATGGGTGACAGGCCAATGAAAACTCGAGTGTACTTAAAAATTATTTTCTAAGCACACAGGTATCAATGGTTAGGCCAGGAATTGGTACCAATTTCTAGTTGCCATGAAGATGATGGTGGTGAGCCACCTGTTTGAACAACTGCAGACCGCCTGCTAGTGAGGTTCAGAGTAATTCAATCTGGAAGCAATGCAGGCAGAAGGAGGCAATGTTCAGGGGAGCTCTTAGTGAGGGACAGTACATGTAGAGTTTAAAACTCATTTCATTATCAAATTAAGAGACAATTTCACAAGCTGTTTTAATCTGAAGGAAAGCTAGAGATCTATAGAGAATCAGCAGCAAAGGAGCTGAGCTCGCAGTGAGAGCAGAGCAGGAGGGATTTAAAGATGATGTTTAATTAGAGGAAAGCATGCCCTCCTGCAAAACAAAATCAGCAATCTAGAAGTGTAGTAGTAACAAGGGAGTGGCAGAGTTGTATCATCAATCTACTTAATGCTATATCTACAGATATTCTGATGAAATCAGCAGTTTGAGTGCTGTTGTCTGCCCTAACTTTGGTATTGACATCTGTACTTTTTGAGACAGACCCCAACAAAAAAGATACGAAAAGTTCTTATTTCTGGGATTCAGGGGGAAAAGGAGTGCTCAAAGCAGCTTAGAAAGCAAGGAGCTGTATAAGTGACACAGCTAAAAAGCAATAAAAACTGAAGACTGGGTTCTAACAGCTGAGATAGTGAAGAAAACTTACTACTGTTGCCTCAGTTTTTAATCAGAGCCAGATTTACTACATATCAGGGGGTTATTGAGCTTTCAGTTGTAAGCAACTCAAGGTAGTCCAGGTCATCAGGACTGTAATGAAAGGAGAAAAAGAGAGGTTCTGAAGAGGGGTGCCCTTTCGTTGACAATCATATACTGAAACTCAGATGCAGAAAGCTGTTGTTCGAGGCAATTGCAGGATAAAATTCTATGTGACAAAAAGGACGTGAACGTAACCACTGGAAGAATGAGTTGTGAAGGCCTTTGGGCCGGATATGACATATTTGTGTGTTAAAGAGACTACCAGCAAATCCATGAGACCTATCATTCTAACAACTGGCTTATTAAAAGCAAACATCTGACTATTTTGGTTGGTGGTCATAGGTAGAGTCTAGACTGTGCTCAAACAAGCCACAACGGCAAAACCCAAACCATCTCCTGTTAGGTGTGATTCTGCAATTGGGCAGCAATTGCTAAACAATCCTCCATCTGGTAACAGCTACACTGCCTGCCAATTTAAGACAATCAGAATGCTGGAGAGAAGCTACACATATTCGCATTCAGGACCCATTCTCTGAAAAGCAAACAAATACGTTCAAGCCTTGCACTTTTAAAACATTTTCAGAACTTGGGGATCCTGTAGGTCTTCAAAACTACACTTGCGCCAATCTGAATCAATTTGTCAACCAATCTGCATTCCTTTCCTCCTGTAGTATAAACTGCGATAGTTTGAAATTTGACATTCATGCATTTGTCTTAATGATTGCAAGGTGAAAACCATCAGGAACATGTCTCCTTCTAGCATTGTTCAAATTCTGTACTACAAAGTAACTGTTTGCAAATCTAACTCAGCTAAAAAGTGCAATTTACAGTTTTAATTGAATATAATTTTTCAGTTGATTCATGTTTCATTTATGTTGTATTTGGATTGATTGTTAAAGTAGGAGGTACAAAAAGTGAAACCCTGTCCATTTGTTTCTTTTAGTGGCTTCAATTGGGAAATTCAGCTCTTTTCATTCATTGATCTATACAGGGATTGTTAGAAATCTGACACTAATGGGGAGAATAAAATATAAAGGCACAAAGTATAGATACTTATAAGATTCCACAAGCCAATGTGGAGGAAAAGGAAAAAAGACTTGCATTTCAATAGCATCTTTGTGACCAGAGACAATGCCAAAGTGATTTATAGCCAATGAATTCCCAACCAAAGTATGAGGTAAAGTTACTTGTAATATGGAAAACATAGCAGTCAACATGTGCACAGTAAGCTTCTACGAACAGTAATGTGATCATAACTGGTTCTTGGTTTAAGGGGTGTCCCAGCAGAAATCCCTGCTCATTGTGATGCCTAGTGATCTCCTAACATCCACCAGAGGATGGACAATACCTCAGTTTAATACCTCATTCTAAATGCAGTATCTTCAATAATTAAGAATCTCCCCCTCTGAACTGCATTAATCTGAATATTGCGCTCTCGCCCCAACAGCTGGATCAGAACCTTCAACATTCTAATTCACAGACAAGAGGGTTACCATTTACGCCATAGTGAAGATGCATTGACAGCATTTAGGTGGGTGGGAACTGAACCAAGAGAGGAGGTGCCATGTGGAGCGAGACATGATAATTAACTTAATTAACTATCACAAGAGTTACAAAACTAATTCTGCAAGAAGAGATACTTGCGCCATTTGGAGAAAAGGGTTACCATTTTTGGCACTTTACCTGGATCTACAGGCATTTGGAGTTGATAGCCGGTCAACTCACACCAGCCCACTGGATACAGGTCTGACGACTCACAGTCTACCCATTGATCATATTCATCACTCCACCCGTCAAAATGGATCCGCAATAGACGATTCACTATGCGTGTCACTGTAGCGACGCAGATCAGGCGTGGTTCCATCAGGTCGACGGCCTCAAGTTTCATTCCAGGTTCAAACCCATGGTATGGAATGTCCTGAAAAAAGATGAAAACCAAAGCTGTTTTTAATCCTACAATCCTAGGCCTTGCAACATATTGCAAAGGGAGGGTATATTTTTGCTCCTTAGATCTTAGGTCTACTGTAGCCTGTAGGCTCTGGGAACACAAGTAGACAAGATGACAGATCAGGCTTGTTCCATCTCTGCAATTTCACCTTTTTAATATCCTAACTTCTTATCAATTATGTACATCCTTCAATACTTCTCCCCTCCAAAGCAAGAGCCCAATTTTGTTCAACATATTCTATCATAGAATAGAAATCAGAATCCTACAATGTGGAAACAGGCTATTCAGCCCAACAAGTCCACACCGACCCTCCAAACAGCATCCCACCCAGAACCAACCCTCCAAGCTTTCTCTGTAACCCTGCATTTCCCACCACTAACACACCTAACCTAGACATCCCTGAACACTAAGGGACAATTTAGCATGGCCAATTCACCTAGACTGCACACCGGAGCACCCGGCAGAAACCCACGCAGACATGAGGAGTACGTCAGAGGCTGGATTCGAACCTGGGTCCCTGGCGCTGAGAGGCAGCAGTGCCAATGACTGAGCCACTGTGCCATCCTATTGTTTTGAAATAAAATATTCCCCATTCTTCCAAAGACTCATTAGATTATGGCATGCTTGCCTTTATTGGTTGGGGAATTGAGTACAAGAGTCAGAATTCCATATTGCAGCTTTATAAGACTTTGGTTAGGCCACACTTACAGTATTGCTTTCAGTTCTGGTCACTACATTACAAGAAGGATGTGGAGGCTTTGAAAAGGGTACAGAAGAGGTTTACCAGGATTCTGCCTGGATTAGAGGGTATGACCTATAAAAGGACAAGCTAGAAAAACTCGGCTTGTTTTCTCTGGAGCGGCGGAGGCTGAGGGGAGGTTTGATAGAATTCTATAAAATTATGAGATGCACAGATAAGGTTAGTAGTCACAATCTTTTATTCCCCCCCGCCAAAGAGTTAAAATGTCTAATACTAGGGGACATGCATTTAAGGTGACTTGGGGAAAGTTTAAAGGAGATGTGAGGGGCAAGTTTTTTTTTTATACACACTGGTAGGAGTCTGGAACGCGCTAGTAGGGGTAGTGGTGGAGGCAGATCCGACAGTGGTGCTTAAGCACATGAACATGCAAGTAATGGAGGGATATGGACCAAGGGCAGGCATCACGTTCAGCACAGCATCGTGGGCCAAAGGGTACATTCCTGTGCAGTACTGTTCTATGTTCTAAAGGAATATTGCCCTTGGGGGGTTTGTAGGGCAGCAAGTGGTTTAGTGGTTAGCACTGCTGCCTCACAGCACTAGGGACCTGGGTTAAATTCCACCCTCAGGCGACTGTCTGTGTGGACTTTGCACATTCTCCCTGTGTCGACTTTGCACATTCTCCCTGTGTCTGTGTGGATTTCTGCCAGGTGTTCCAGTTTCCTCCCACAGTCCAAAGTTGTGCAAGTTAGGTGGATCGGCCATGTTAAATTACCCAGTGTTCAGGGATGTGTAGGTTAGGTGTGTTAGCCATAGGAAATGCAGGGATAGGGTAGGGGCATGGACGTAGGTGGAATGCTCTTCCGAGGGTTGTTGTGGACTTGTTAGGCCCAATGGCTGGTTTCCATGCTGTGAGGATTCTATTCTGTAAAATAGAAATATAGCAGTAGGCCATTCAGTCCATAGGAAACAGAGTAGGAATAGGGGTCGCATGATGGCTCAATGGTTAGCCCTGCGAACTCACAACGCCAGGGACCTGGGTTCAATTCCACCCTCGGGCGACTCTGTGTGGAGTCTGCACATTCTCCCCGTGTCTGTGCGGGTTTCCTCCGGGTGCTCCGGTTTCCTCCCACAGTCCAAAGATGTGCAGGTTAGGTGGATTGGCCATGCTAAATTGCCTGTAGTATCCAGGGGAATGTAAATTAGGTGGATTAGACATGGGAAATGCAGGGTTACAAGGAAAGGGTAGAGGGATAGGCCTGGGTGGGATGCTCTTCGGAGGGGTGGTGTGCATTTGTTGGGCCGAATGGCCCGTTTCCACACTGTGGGGATTCTATGATAATGTAATTCACTTTCAACCATCTTAATTATTTAAGATTATGCCCCTCGGTGGAGAGGAATAACATGAAGTATATTCGTGGCCTTCCATATCCAGTAGTCACTGCTATAAAATTATGCAGAAAGTATCTGCCTTACTTACCCTAATGAATAGACTTGCAGGAGCTGCTTTGGAACCAGTATCTCTCAAGTATGTATCCCAGTCAAAGCACTTCTCCCAACCTGGAATCAGAAGATAGAGAAGCCCATGAGCAGAGAATTTTCTCACTGTATAGCAAATCAAACAAGAGGATAATGAGGCATGACGGAGGCATTTGAACAAGGTGCTCACTTACAATAAACATGCATATTAAATAACGCCCCATCCAAGGACATTTAAGCAGCAAGTGTCCAAACCTCCAATGGAAAATGCAGTTATAGAAAAACAAACGCCAACAGGAGCTTCTCAGCCCTGTTCTTCCATTTACATAAAGATGTGTGTTGAAATAAGCCATTCAGCCCAACCAGTCTGTGTTGGCATTTAGTTCCCCTCTGGCCTCATTCCACCCTTTCCTCATTTAATTCAACCATCCAATCATTATTTTGCTTCTCTCTCTAGTTTTTCACTTAAATGCATCTATTCACTTAAACCACTGTCAGCAGGTTTCTCATTCTCACCACTGAATGAGATCCTGGCCGATCTAAGTTCTAACATCATCCATCCAACCTGGTTCCACATCCCTCAATACCCTTGGACAAACCTGTCTCAGATTGACTTTATCTATTCAACCAGAATTTACTGCTTTTTCTGAGCATACTCCACACTTCTCTGACCTCTTCCATAAAGAAACCGCTTCCCAATTTCTCTCCCAATTGACCCGACTCTGACTTTACATTTATGTCCTCTGCCACTGCCTTCTTTCAATCCCACTTATGATCATCTTCTACTTTCCAAGGACCACAAGGCTGGATTATCTAATTTCGACTCACCTACAACTCTAGTTCACTGAGCCTAATCTACATGGTGGTTAATGTACACTGCATCTGCTCTAAGCTCAATATGTATTTTCTAAGGTGTGGTAACCAGAGCAGAGTACTTCAGAATGGTCGAAGCAAAACTTTGTATATCTGCAGAAAAAGTTCCCTTTTTATTCTAGTCCTCTAGACACAAACACCATTCGCCGGTGTGAATATCTCATCAACAATATCTCCAATTGCATCTCATTAACAATCCAAAATTAGATTAACTATAGAAAGGTGGCTGACTGGTGACTTAAGTAGGGCCTGGGAGTCCAAAAATATCAGCAAAAGGCTAGAAAAGTATCTCCCACAGTCACAAGTGAAGTACTGCATTCTATGGATGTGTCAATCAGACTGAAGAGGATGCCTATTGAAATATGGGAAAGGTAGAGAATCACCTGGAAGGACAGAAAGACCAACGAGTGGGTTAGATCAAGAGTTGAAGTTCATGGACCAAAGGGCCACTCAGCACAGTTAGAAGATGATAGATAAACAAAGCTGTACCAACTTTGGCCTGGCACAATTGAAGGAAAAACCAAGAGTTAAAACAGAAGAGGAAAGAATAAACTCAGAAAAAAGTGGGAGATGGCCCGAAAGAACCTGAAGAAAGGCAAAGAAGCGATACAATGCCAATTGCCTCACTGTGGCTACGGTGACAGGAACAAACAAATTTAAAGTTAATAATTTTTATGATCCCAACTGATGGTAATAAGGGATAAGTCAGATCCCGGAATTTGGTCTGGCTTGCTGGTCCAGAGATCTTTTTCTCTCTATTTGGCTTGAGAACCATCTGCCATAGGTTTCACTCAGTCACTCAAGCTACCAATGTCTTTTTGTAATTTTACTCCAATCCACACCACGATGGCACCAATGACAAACTTAAATACACGGCTCTCTTGTCAATATCATCTGCCACATATGGGGCAGGTGATGCCTAAAGGGTTAAGTCGATGAGGTTTTTTTGGAGATTTGCACATACTTTAATGTCTCAACTTCATCTCTGCGTGCTCCCAAGTAAGTCTCTTGATATATTTCATGCCTTCCTGAAATGACCTTCCCTATTTTGGTCAGTCACAACCCACAAAGTGAAAATGTTTAACCTGTTCAGGATACCTTTGGAGAATATCCTGAGGTTTGACTGCTGTCTTCCTGGAAGTGTCCTGCTGTGACCAAGTTTTGAGTAGAGCAGTTGCTTCAGGTTTCTGGTGCAAGGCTCACAAATTATATGTACCATCCAGTTGACCTGATTTTGAGTGATTAACGCCTGAAAGTGGGCATTTTAGTTTGGAGGAGGATACTGCTCATAGTTGAGGACCCAGACAGTTCCTTGTGGAACAACTCCAGCCATTTTATTCAAATTGGAATACGTACACATCATGCCTATTCTTTGTCTACTATTACCGAGCCAATCCCTTAACTAGGACAATAATTGGCTTTCAACCCCAATAGGTTTAATTATGGTTACCAGTTTCTTATGTGGAACCTTGTTAAATGTCTTCTGGTAATCTGCAAACTGCATCCACAGATATTCCACTGTCTACTAAAGTTAACCCACCGCCCCCACATCTCCGCTCCCCTCCGCCCCCCCAAAAAAAAAATCAATGAAGCATGACCGATCATTCAAAAAATTTTATATTGGCTAATGGAAGCCAGTTTTATCCTCACGGTCATTCTGTTCCTCAGTTTACAACAACCGGTCACTCTCTTGACACTGGACAATTGTCAGTTAAACTAAAAGGAAAGGCTGAAGGATTCAGGCCATCTTCAATCTGCACTGATTATAGCTGAGTGATGGGATAGAGTCAGAGAGGTACAGCATAGAAACAAACCCTTCAGTGTAAGGCGTCCATACCGACCAGATTTGCCAGCAATTGGCCCATATCCCTTAAAATTCTTCCTATTCACATACCCATCCAGATGACTTTTAAATGTAATTGTACCAGCCTCCACCACTTCCTCTGGCAGTTCATTCCATATACGCACCACCCTCTGCATGAAGAAGTTGCCCCTCAAGTCCTTTTCAAATCTTTCCCCCTCTCACCTTAAACCTATGCCCTCTAGTTTTGGACTTCCCTACCCTGGGGAAAAGGCCTTAGTTGTTCACCCTATCCATGCGCCTCATATGAAGGGCCTCCACAACCAGTGAACAAGTGAAGGAATGCTTCAAGGTTTCCACTCATCCAGTGTCTCCTGCTGGAATGAATTAAGAGCATGAAGGGGTATTATACACATTCATGGAAACATCAGGTAACACATCAATTTCCAGGGTCAAATAGTGCATAGTAAGTGTATGCCGGCTATGCTTACTATCTAGCTTCACACATTCAAAACAAACCTTGGACAGGACAGCACAACAGAACTTTGCGTCAGCCAACATTCTCTCCGGGGACGTGAACAGTGTCAGTGGGACAAGAAGTGGTGGATAAAGGGGGAAAAAAAAAAGGAGGGAAAACAGAAACAAAACAACAATTTTGTTCTCTCCTGGGATCTAAATTCACTCGTACTCAGGAGGCTTCATCCATGCTGCTATCCATAATTTTATTTGGGGCTCTTCCTTTGCTAATATTTGATAACCATTTAAAAAGGTGGCAGTTTAGTTTCAACATGTGACTTACCTCTGGGAGTCGTTAATTCAATGTCATTCTTCTTGCAGAATCCCACAGGAAAGATGCAACAAGAGGAAGCATGATAACAGAACCAGTCAGTACCGTCAGCCGCCTCGCATCCATCAATTCCAATCATCAGATATCCATCCAACAATACCTGTTGTTCCACAAGATACAAAGCAGTTAATCACTTCTGCTGGTCTTGTATAATATGATTTCTGCCCCAAATTAACCAGCTCATCTGAAACCTAGCATCAGGAAAGACAATATTTTCGCCACTTGGCAATTGGTTTTGTTAGCAAAATCAAATGCAGTTGGTTTAAAGGGAGCAGGGACACAGTATTGACTAAGCGGCAGAAAGCAAAATGTTTAGCGTTTAATTATTATTTTTAATTATGATTTTTTCTTTTACTATTGGTGCTTCCTACACTTGATTGGTTAAGGCTGGGTGTGAACTCAGGGTAAAGTAAGCATAGCTGGAAAGCCAGAGCTCAAGCGTAGAGAAGACATTAAACCTCAATAAATAAAATTTGTTATAGATCAAAATTTGTGTAATTGCTGCATAAATCAGAGACACAAAATATGCAACCGAGTGCAGTACTGTAGTGGAGAAATTTGGTTTTATAGACTAGAGGAATTGTATGGTCGGCACTACCCAGGGGTTGGGATCACTACACCTTTTGGATACAGACTAATGACCTGCATTCAGGAAGAATACATGCAATTTACCATCAAAAATGATACATATTCAGAAATGTAGCAAACAGGAAGAGGATATTAACATGTTTCAGTAGGACACAGGTTTATTGGTGAAATGGACAGAAATGCAAAAAGGTGAAGTTTATGTAAAAATGACTCATGTCAGCAGCAAGAATGAAGAGAGATCAGCTACAATTTTAAAGCGGTGCAGGGGGGAGGGTTCAGGGATAAAGATACCAGGTGCTCACACATATTGGACATTGACATGACAAGTCGTGAAAGCTGTTATGATATCATATAATGTCCTTAAATTTATCATTAGGGGCAGCACAATAAAGCAAAGGAGTTATGTTAATTTTTTTACATATATATAAAAGCTAGTCAGGTCCCAGTTGGAGTATTAAGTGAAATCAGGGCAACAACACTTTGGGTAAAACATGGCCTTAGAGAGAATGCAAATACCCAATGAAGTGGTATGAACAGATACAAACATAAGAAATAAATTAGGACATTTGGCCCTTCAAGCTGGCCTTGCCATTTAATAGGATCACGGGCGATCTTAAACCTTAATTCCATTTTCTTGTGCCATCCCTCGATACATTTTTGGATTCTACTCTGTTTTCAATATAGTTAATAATTAAACACCCACAGCTCTCTAGTGGTAGATAAATCCAAAGATGCATAATCCCAAGAGAAGAAATTTCTCCTTTCAGTTCTAAATGGCCAACCCTTTATTCTGAGCCGATGATCTCTGGAACTAGACTCCCCAGCAGGGGAAACATCCTCCCAACAGTTCTTTTTTGTCAAGCCCCTTAAGAATGCCGCACACTTCAAAAGGATCACCTTACATTATTCTAAATTCTATGATGTGCAGGCCTAGACTGATTAGTATCTCTTCAAAGAAAAACCCTAATCCCAGCAATCAATCCAGTGTGTAGTGATTGTAACGAGGTCAGCCATGTCAACCTCAGAGCATGAGTTCCCTGATTGGATCAGGTTAACAGACTCAATCAGGGAGCCCTGGCTGACAGATATAAACAGCAATGTCAGACATCCTGTTCACTCAAAACGGGCTCAGTGTCAAGTTCTCTGCAGATGTAAATAAAGGATTACTTGATAATGGGATACTGGCCTCTGTGGAGTTATTTCATAGCGAACATTGATTATTCTCCTTCAAGTATATTCTTCGAAACATAATACTCCCAATGTGGTCTCACCAACGTCCTATACATCTACATTAAGACTTTGCTCTTAATACTGCAATCTATTCACAATAATTGTCATTGGGTTACTTATTTTCCTAAATTCTCACTGTAGGTCCATGGTAACTCAGTTATTCATGGGCTATGACAACCAGGTCCCTCTATACACCAATGTTTCCCAGTCTCTCTCCTTTTAAAAATATTCTACTTTTCTGCCCAAAGTGAATAAATACGTTTAGTCTAGATGTTCTTACCTACTTGCTCAACCTATTCTATCTGGATGCATCACGACTTGGTACGGCAACTGCTCTGCCCAGGATGGTAAGAAACGAGAGAGTTGTGAATACAGTCATCAAGCACTTTTGTGCACCTTCTCTGCAGCCATAACATTGTATTCCACGCCCTGTTCCATCACCCTATGAACTTTATGGTATGAGCGGCCTGTACTGCACATAGGTACATGTGACAATAATTAATCGAATCAGACTAAACACTCTTATATTCCCTTGCAAGTTCTTCATAGATTTAAAGAGCTGGTACAGCAAGATATTAGGACGGTAAGTGGCATGTTGGCTTTTATTGCAACAGGATTGGAATGCAGAAATAAAGAAATCTTGTGAAAGTTGCACAAGCTTTTGGTGAGACCATATTTGGAGTAGTGCACAGTTTGGTCTCCACCTTTATAAAAAGGATCTACTTGCATTAAAGTTAGTACAGGTATGTCTAATAAATTGGTCCCTGGGATGAAGTAGAACTATGATGAGGAACTGAGTAAATCAGGCCTATATTCTCTGGAGTTTTGAAAAAATGAGTAAATCCAATTGAAATCCCTTGATAGGAAAGATAGATTGTTTCTTCTGGTCAGGGAATCTAAATCACAGGGGCATTTTCTTGGGATAATGGGCTGATTGTTTAGGCCCGAGACAAGAAATTATTTCATTCAAAGAAAGCTACAGACAGGTTAAGTATGTAGTAAAAACTTGGTGGATGGAATATAATGTGAGATTATGCACCAAGATAGGAAGGAAAGAAGAGCGAAATATTCTTTAAATGGAAAAAAAAAGCAGAAAACTTCGGCAGAGGGTCTTTTGGGCCTCCTTGTGCCTAAATCATAAAAAGCTAGCATCCAAGTTCAGTAGGTAATAGGGAAGGCAAATGGAGTGTTGGCCTTTATTTCAAAGGGATAGGAGTAGGAAAGTCTTGTTAAAACTCTACAATGCACTAGTTAAACCACAGCTGGAATAATGTGAACAATTTTGGGGCCCTTATTTAAGATACACTGTCATTGGAGACAGTCCAGAGAAGGTTTACTACTATAGAATCCCTACAGTGTAGAAACAGGCCATTCAGACCATCGAGTCCACACTGACCCTGCAAACAGCATCGCACCCAGACCCAAACCATCCCTGTAACTCTGCATTTCCCATGGCTAGCCTGCACATCTCTGGGCACTGGGCAATTTAGCCTGGCCAATCCCCGTAAGCTGTGCATCTTTGGACCAGGGGGAGGGGGGTGGGTGGACACAGCACCGGACCATCCAGAAGTAGTTCAGGCAAGCACGGGGAGCATATTCATACGGCAGAAAGACAGCTGCTTGAGGGTGGAATTGAACCCAGGTCCCTGCTGCTGTGAGGCAGCAATGCTAACCATTGAGCTAGTGCCACCCTAGGCTGATCCTAGTTTGGACGAGCTGTCTTATGAGGAGCAGTTGAGTAGATTCCACACATTGGAATTTAGAACAATGAGAAGTAACCTTATTGAAACATACAAGACTCTTAGGGGATTTGACAGACATAAGATGCAGAAATGTTGCTTTCCCTCATGGGAGAGAAAGAGAGGGCATAACCTCAGAATAAAAGGTGATCTTTTTAAGACAGAGATGAGAGGAATTTTTACTCTCAGTAGTGAATTTGTGGAATTATTTTACTGCAGAGGGCTGTAGAGGCCGAGTTATTAATTGTATTCAGTGCCAAGTTCAACAGATTTTTAAATCAGTAGGGGAACCAAAGGTTATGGGGAAAGGCAGAAAGTGGAGCTAAGAATCATCGGATCAGCCACTATGCCTTTGAATAATGGCACAGGTTTGATGGGCTGAATGGCCTGCTTCTGCTCTTAATTCTTATGGTCACTGAAAGGGCTGTGAATTTATGGAAGTCTCTAGCCCAGAGGGCACTGAATACATACAAGGCTGGGCTAGACAGATCCCTGGAGGGAATCCATGCATACCTCAAGTGACCAGAAGGTGCAGTTCAAGCCTGCTCTCCTCCTCAGTGGGCCACATGGTCTACTCCGGCTCCGATTTGTTGTGCTCTCGTGTTTAGGAAAGTGACAATCGAACCGGGGTGACAGAGGTTAAAAAAAACTTCAAAAAGGCAAGAGTCACCATGATACAGGTATTTCTGTTATAATGAATGTTTCGTTAATGCAAATTTGCTGTAATGCAATTGATGAATAATGGACACTGTTTGGATAATGCGAACTTTCTACTGTACAGCGTAGAGATTTTATATAGCAATTTCCCTATAATGCGATTTTCTATAGCACAAGGTCACACAATCATGTTATAGGAGAAATACATGTATTGGAAAAGACCAGAGGTGTGGAGTGAATTGAAAGTAGTATTTAGAGAGCAGGCACAGGAACAATGGGCTAAAATGCCCTCCTTCTATTCTGTATCATTCTATAATGACCACAGCCATTACCCTCAATCCCTATCACACAGAGCACACTTGCCACTGATTAAATTCCCCATATCTTAGCCCCAGTACGAGGCTCAACCAGCACGCTTGCAAACTTGGTTTGATCCCGAGCTGAGCCTCCAACACCACATTCTCACCAAGACTGCCTCCTTTCAATTCCACAATATCCCACCTTTTCACACCAGCATCAGTTCTCCTGCTGTCATTACCGTCAGGCTTGAAGAATCTTATTAAACTTGAAATGTTAACTATTTCTCTCTCTGCAGATGTCATAACTGTCAAGTTGTCTTTTTTTTAAAAATTCATTCATGGAATGAGAGTCACTGGCTAGGCTAGCATTTATTGCCCATCTCCAGAGGCAGTTAAGAGTCAACGACATTGTTGTGGGTCTGGAGTCACGTGTAGTCCAGGCCAGGTAAGGACAGACATTAGAGAATCAGGTCAACCAAATCAGATTTTAACTAAATTCAAATTCCACCATCTGCCATGGCAGGGTTCAAATCTAGGTCCCCAGAACATTACCTGGGTCAATGGATTAACAGTGCAGCGACAACACCACCAGGTCACCACCTCCATTTCTAGCAGTTTTATTTTTCCTTCATAAACTTGAGTTTATTCAATCCTTGAAGTTCAAGTTTGATTTATTGTTGTCAAATGTACCTAGATACAGTGAAAAATGTTGCTTTGCATGCTATACAGGCAGATGGTATCTTACAAAGTGCATCAGAATAGCAGAACAGAGTGCAGGATACAGTGCTACAGCCACAGAGAAGGTGGAGAGAGAGAGAGACACACACACACACACACACACACACACACACACAGATCAACATTAACTGTGAAAGTTATTTTCAAAAATCTAACCAGAAAGAAGCTGTTCTTGAATCTATTCATATATGTTTTCACAGAAGAGGATTGAAAAGCATATAAATCGGGGTGGGACTGGTCTTTGAGTAGGTTGGTTGCTTTCCGGAGGCAGCAGGAAGTATAGACGGAGTCAATGGATGGAAGGCTGGTTTGCATGATGGACTAGACTATGTTCGCTACTCTCTGTAGTTTCTTGCAATCTTGGGAAGACCAGTTGCCAAACCACACTGAGGCATCCAGATACAATGCTTCCTATGGCACATCTATAAAAAATTGATAAGAAATTTTTCTTAATGATAAAAATTGATAAGAGTCCTTGAGGACATGTCAAATTTCTCAGCCTCCCGAGTAGAGATGTTGTCGTGCTTCCTCGACAGTCATGTTGACGTGGGTGGACCAGGACAGATTGTTGATGATCATCGCCCCCAGGAACTTGACGGTCTTGATCATTTCCACCTCAGCACCACTGATGCAGATGGGGCTGTGCCTTCCACTCCACTTCCTGAAGTCAATGGCCAGCAGCTTCATTTTGGTGAGATTGCTGTCTTTACACCATGCTGCTAAGCACTCAATTTCTTTCCTGTATTCTGTCTTGTCATTGTTTCAGATCCAAACTCTATCTACAACTTACTATCTATAATCTACGACCTAATACTTTTCCGAGAAACTATATAGAGCTGGTTAGAGAATTCGATCAGAAATCAGATCCTCAGATGGACAGTAAGCTCACAAACCTCTCAAGATAAACAGAGTATTGTAAAGACTTCTTTTATTGGACTGAGGACCGAAAATGCGAAAAGATGCTGGTTAAAACTAAGGAAACTGTGGATGATGCTGCTTCAGTTTTAAAAACAAGTTTCTCGAACTCATTCAGTTGCATCTACAAGGTTGCCTCATTCAAGCGTTGGGAGGGAATGCTAGATATATCAGCTGTGCGCATATGTTGTTGTGGGTTCAGCATAGTAACAACCACTCGACTGGTTCATGGGCAAGGGGCTACAGCTTTGGATGTGGATAACAGCAGAAACATCCAACTCGTGAACGTGAAAGAACCTAAATCTCTTTCTCTCCTTCCTGTGTGGAGGAGTAACAGAACATTTCCTGGTAGCTGTTCTTATTCACCATTTCCAACTAAACTGCTCTGTGTAAATTTCCTCATTGAAAAGAAAAATGGGGAAAAGAAAATGATACATTGAAGAATTTGGGACCGTTCTTCTGAGTAAGGAGGATGAGGGGAGATTTGTTACAAGTTTTCAAAATCATGAGCAGGCTGGAGGTAAATAGAGGGAAGCAGTTTCCACTCCTAAAAGAAACAAGAACAAGACAGCATGTATTTGAAGAGATATGCAAAAGAAGCAAGGATAATGGGAGAAAATTTTTTTTCCACATAGCAGGTAGTTAAGAGTATGGAAACACAGCCTGTAAATATGGTGGAGGCAGGTTCAATTCAGAAATTCAAGAAGGTATTGGATGATTATTTAGATAGAAATAGTGGGCAAGGGCATGGGGAGAAAGGAAGAGTAATAAGTCAGCGCAGGCACAATGGGCTGAATGGCTTCCTGCTGCACTGTAACAATTCAAGATTGTATGAACCTCAGGGGCACAAAAAGGGCAAATCCCCAATTCACGAATGGAAACTTGAGAACCAGTATATCCACTTCATGCCATAGGCACAGAAAGCAACTCAACGCCTGTCATCTGATGTCAGTTTCTGCAGATCTCCAATTTTCTTCCCCACCCGTCATATTTGTGTTATGTGATGTGGGGCAATGAGAACAACCTCTCTCTCAATGTCAGCAAAACTAAAGAACTGATCAGTGACTTCGGAAAGAAAAGAGAACACGCCCCCACCTACATCAATGGAACAGAGGTTGAGCGGGTGAAAAGTGTCAAGTCCCTTGGAGTGACGATAACCAAGGACCTGTCCTGGACTATCCACGCAGATGCGGCGGTCAAGAAGGCACAAGAACGCCTCTTCTTCCTCAGTCGGCTCAGGAAATTTGGCATGTCCATAAGGTCCCTCACCAACCTTTACAGATGCACCATTGAAAGCACACTGTCCAGGTATATAACAGCCTAGTATGGCAACTGATCTGCCCAGGACCGTAAGAAACTACAGAAGGTTGTGTGCACAGCCCAGACCCACGGAAGCTAACCTTCTATCCATGGACTCTATTTACATGGCTTGTTGCCACAGACACGTGACCAACATCATCAAAGACCCATTACACCCCAGTAATGATCTCCTGTAACCTCTCCACTCAGGCAGAAGATACAGAAGCCTGAACACATGTATGAGCAGGTTCAGGAACTGCTTCTTCTCAGCCGCAATTAGACTGATAAAGGGACTCTCTAGCCTCAAATAATCCTGATCTTGTTAACATTGATCTAGCCTAGCACACACCTTGTGCAATATAATCTGTATGCCTCTGTTTAAGTCTTTTTACAACCTATGATCTGTACATCCTTGATTACTGTGATCTGCCTGTACTTCTCATAAATAAAGCTTTTCACTATACTTCAGTACATATGACAATAAAATCAAAGTCAAAATCTGTTTATCATAGAATACCTACAGTGTGGAAACAGGTCATTTGACCCATTGAATCTGCACCAACCCACTGAAGAACATCCCATCCAGACCCTGTTCACATCCTATCCCTGCAATCCTGCATTTCCCATGGTTAATCTAGCTAGCCTGCACATCCTTGGACACTATGGGCAATTTAGTATGGCCAATCCACCCAACCTTATCTTTGTACTGTGGGAGGAAACCAGAGCACCCAGAGGAAACCTACACAGACACAGGGAGAACTTGCAAACGCCAAAGAGTCACACAATTCATGTCTCTTTCTTGCCACTAGGTAAAAATAAATTGATTACAATAGATATTTTCTTGCCAGTGTTAAAATTTGGTGTGCATGTTCTTTAACCTGAATTAGGCAATTTGGTGATTGAATCAAGTTTTCATATGTGTCAATCAACAATAGTGGGGCTTGATTTCCAGTGCACTGTGCCATTGAGTCATGACAGTACAGAGGAGGTGTGACAAATCAAAATCCTTATACAGATGCAGATTCTCTCAGTATCCATCTTTGGTTTATTTTGAGAATAAAGTTTCTTACATCACTGACACTAATGCCACAAGCCCAATTGTGTTACTGACCAATTCCAACCTCAGTGCCTGTGGAAGCTACAAACAGAGGCAAGAGATTTCACTACAAGGCAATACAAAAGGTCACCTTGCACAGTCCAGAGCAGCAATTAAAAGTAACATTGTCAGAAATGCTTATTAATGGGGATAGAGATTTAGATTATTGCTTCTTTGCCTGACTGCCATCAGATTCATTACAGTACAGGAGGAGAACATTCAGCATTAGTGTCTGCATGGCTCTGTCAAAGCATTATAACTTAGTTCCATTTACCCATCTTCTCCCATAGCCTTGTATGTTGTTTCTGTTAAATAATTATCCAAAGCCATTCTGAATGCTTCAACTGACTCTGCCTCCAGCACACTTCCTGGCAATGCCTTCCAGACCCAAACCCCTTGTGTGAAAATGCTTCATCTCACATCATATTTGTTTCTCTTGTAAATATGCGCTATCCCATTCACAATACTTTAACAAGCAGTCTCTCCTTGCAGGTATTTATTAAATTTGAAAACTTCCCTATCTGTGCAAACCAACGCTGCTCCAATGTTCACTGATCTGCAGTTTTCACCAAAATTGAGGAAACCTTGGAGAAAATGTCAAAAATGAAGAAGTGCTTAAATGAACATTTAAAAAAAACACAAGTACAGAAGGTGAGTGTGACGTTCTGCACTATATTTCTTGGACTAGATAGTTGTGTGCGTCATCTGCCATCTTACTTACTGGAGTGTTTGCATGTGGGTATTCACTGTTGTTACATTCGTCACGTTATGCTGATTTAACATTAAGCCAAAAGAAACAATGGAGACATGAGAAGATACTTCTGCTCATAGCAAGCAGTTGAGGCTGCAGATCTTCTACCTGAAAGTTTGGAGGAGGCAGAATCGAGTCATTAAGGGGAAATTTGAATTAATATTTGAAAAGCAAGAATGTGTAGGGCTACAGGGAGAAGACTGGGAGCGGCACCAGGTAAGTTCCTTCTTCAGAGAGCCATAGCAAATAGAATGGACCAAATAACCTCCTCCTGCCTATAACCGTTTTGAGATTGTGTGAAAATAAGTGCTGTGATTTCAGTTGCACATCTTAAATCGATTAAGCCAATACATTGAATGATGTCACCACTGTTTAAAATTAAATTAAAAGGGGGATAAAAAGCTAATCGCATTTAAAAGGATGATGATGAAACTCCCTCTTTAATGGCTAAATCTCTTAGAATCATTTGACCACACAGATCAAAGTGACGCAGACAGGAAAGTATTTTTCTGCCCCCACTCATGTTTAATCTAACACAAAAGCAGAACACGATGGATGCTGGAAATTTGAAACAAGAACAGAAAATGCTGTAACTACTCAGGAGGTGAGGCAGCATCTGTGGAGAAAGAAAGAGACTTAAAAATTGAGCTGAGCATCGCCAGTATTTTCTGCATTTCTCTCATCTTTGCTTTTGTGAGACAATCCAAAATTATACTGCTTTCAGGTACCTCAGTGACAGGCCCATGGCTCATAAGAGCTTGGATATAGTGGATGGCAACAAGCTCTCTGACCAGGGAAAACAACAGAGCTAAAATTAACTATAAACTTTCCTGTCCTTGGCCTGCTATAATCTTCCAGTGAAGCTCAATACAAGTTCATGAATCTATTAAAGGAACCAGGAATGGGACAAGTACAGAAGGCTGCATTTGCTGCCAACACACTGCTGAGGGTTCACTCACCATGCAGATGGTTGCAGTCCCTGTGATGTCATTGCATTCCATCAGAAACTTTGCAATAACAACTTGCAGGAGGACATCACAACTGTTTGCTCTTTAAAAAAAAAACTGTATTGCTAAAGACACTGAGGTGACCAAAACTCCCATATTCCCCACTTTTTAAAAAGTATACACTATTTTATGCGATAACATTTAATCACAAATAAATTTATCATTAGCTCTCCAAAGCCTATCCTGTTTCATAACATACAAGTCAAGAAGTACAACTTATTTTCATGTAAATTAATATATTAAGGAATGCAAGGTGTGAAGTGCAGAGATTGGGGTGATGAGGGAGAAGCAGCAACAATGGGTTGCATGCCTTATTCTGCTTCCAGGGCAGTGTGGGCACAGAATGCCTGTATGGGCAGGAGGCACACTGAGTAAATAAACAAAAGACTGAGTTCCGAGTTCTGAGGATGGGTCACCTGACCCGAAAAGTTAACTCTGTTTTCTCCTCCACAGATGCTGCCAGACCTGCTGAGCTTTTCCAGGAACTTTCTTTTTGTTCCTGATTTACAGCATCCGCAGTTCTTTTGGTTTTTATTTAAAAAAAAAAGGCTGTGCCAGGATGAGCTGCGAGTGGTAGGATAGCAGTCGCACTTCAAATTTCAACTCAACACTTTACAGCCTTCTGGACTCAACATGGAGTTCATCAGTTTTACATCATAACCATTGTTTGTTTTGTTTTGTGCCGGTTTTCTTGGTTCAGTTTCTCTGATCCCTTTCTTAATCCCTTAACTTTGCATTTAACTGGCTGCTAACCTGCTATTCACACCCCATCTAGACACAGCTTTTGTTTTTGTTTTGAGCCATTCCCAGTCCCTTCAGCACTTGTACCATAAAACCCTTTCACATCAACCTCTCCTGCCGTCCAAATGATCACAGACCTTCCGTTCCGCACCCCAACTACTGTCCTTCTCCCTCACTCTTTGTTTGTACAGAAAGTGAATAAATTTCTGTTCACCTTTGCTATGAAACACAATGGGCCAAAAACCTAAGATCTTAGCAATATCCCTTCACAAATGCCACCAAATCTGTTCAAGTTTTTTTAGGCAGACAAACAGGAGGCTAGAAGAACACAGCAAACCAGGCAGCACCTGGAGGAAAGGAGCAACCGACATTTCGGGGAAAAGCCTTCTCAGGGCTGGATATGGGGGCAGGGGGAGCTGCAGATAATGTGGGGGGTGAGAGGGGTGGAGGCAGAATGGTGGTGATTGGTGGACACTGGTAGTAGGTACGACCTGGCTGGTCAATGGAAGATACCTACTAGCAGCTGCCTGGCCTGCTGTGTTCTTCCAGCCTCCTGTTTGTCTTCGTTGGATTCCAGCATCTGCAGTTTTTTTTTGTCTCTAATCAAGTTTTTCTGGCATTTTCTCTTGTAACTACAGTTAAAATTAATCACATTCTAACCTACCGCCTGTAGCAGCAGTCAGTGGGTAATAACTTGCATTTATGGAGCATTTTTACTGTAGTTTAAACATGCAAAGAGAAGTGATTATCAGACAGATTTCAAACAAAAAAAAACTTTCCCCTCTGACACTCAGGAGCAATGGGACCAAGAGGAAAGCCTGCACTACTATAGAATGGAATTGAATCCCTACAATGTAGAAATAGGTCATTTGGCCCAACAAGTCCACACTGACTCTCCAAAGAGCATCCCACCCAGACATAACCACCACCCGGCCCTCACTTATCCCTGTAACCCGACACTTCCCATGGCTAATACACCTAACCTACCACATCCCTGGACACTAAGGACAATTTAGCAGGGCCAATCCACCTAATCTGCACATTTTTTGTACTGAGAGAGGAAACCCACGCAGACAAGGGGAGAATGTACCTACTACCACTACTTCACACAGACAGTCACCCGAGGCTGGAATTGAACTCGGGTCCCTGGCACTGAGAGACAGCAGGGCTAACCACTGAGCCACCACGTACTACTGAGGTCTGCCAACTCAGCATAGATTGAAGATTAAAGTTGGGTTTTTTTTTGTTTATTTACTCATTCATGAGAATTCGTTCAGTGCAAGCTAGGCCAGCATTTCAGAGGGCAGTTAAGACTCAACCACACTGCTACATGTCTGAAGTGACATATCAGCCAGACTAAGTAAGGATGGCAGAAAGAACATAAGAACTAGGAGCAGGAGTAGGCCATCCGGCCCTTCGAGCCTGCTCCGCCATTCAATAAGATCATGGCTGATCTTTTCGTGGACTCAGATCCACTTAGCCGCGTTCTCACCGTATCCCTTAATTCCTTTATTGTTCAAAAAAAATCTACCTTATCTTTAAAAACATTTACTGAAGTAGCGTCAACTACTTCACTGGGCAAGGAATTCCATAGATTAACAACCCGGTGGGTGAAGAAGTTCCTTCTCAATTCAGTCCTAAATCTGCTCCCTCTAATCTTGAGACTATGCCCTCTTGTCCTAGCTTCACTTGCCAGTGGAAACATCCTCTCTACTTCTATCTTATCTATTCCCTTCATAATTTTATATGTTTAAGACCCCCCCTCAATCTTCTGAATTCCAATGAATATAATCCCAACCTACTCAGTCTCTCCTCATAAGCCAACCCCCTCAACTCCGGAATCAACCTAGTGAACCTCCTTTGCACCCCCCTCCAGTGCCAGTACATCCTTTCTCAAGTAAGGAGACCAAAACTGCACGCAGTATTCCAGGTGTGGCCTCACCAGCACCTTGTACAGCTGCAACATAACCTCTCTGCTTTTAATCTCAATCCCTTTAGCAATGAAGGATAAAATTCCATTTGCCTTCCTAATTACTTGTTGTACCTGCAGACCTACCTTCTGTGATTCATGCACAAGGACACCCAGGTCCCTCTGCATAGCAGCATGCTGCAACTTTTTACCATTCAAGTAATAATCCTTTTTACTATTACTCCTACCAAAATGTATGGCTTCACATTTATTTACATTGTATTCCATTTGCCAGACCTTTGCCCACTCACTCAATGTATCTATGTTCCTCTGCAAAGTTTCACAGTCCTCCGCAAAGTTTGCTCTGCCACTCATCTTAGTGTCATCTGCAAACTTTGACACCCTACACGTGGTCCCCAACTCCAAATCATCTATATAAATTGTAAATAATTGTGGTCCCAACACCAATCCCTGAGGCACACCAATAGTCACTGACTGCCAGCTAGAATAGCACTCATTTATCCCCACTCTTTGCTTTCTGTTGGTCAACCAATCCTCTATCCATGCTAATACTTTACCCTTAATGCCATGCATCCTTATCTTAGGCAGTAGCCTCTTGTGCGGCACCTTGTCAAAGGTCTTTTGGAAATCTAGGTACACCACATCCACTGGGTCCCCATTGTCCACCTTGCTCGTAATGTCGTCATAGAATTCCAAAAGATTTGTCAAGCATGACCTGCCCTTCATGAATCCATGCTGCGTCTGCCCAACGGGACAATTTCTATCGAGATGCCTTGCGATTTCTTCCTTGATAATAGACTCAAGCATCTGCCCCGCTACAGAGGTTAAGCTAACCAGTCTATAAATTCCCCACCTTTTGTCTACTTCCCTTTTTAAACAGCAGCGTCACATTTGCTGTTTTCCAATCTGCTGGGACTGCCCCAGAGTCCAGCGAATTTTGGAAAATTACGCTAGTGCACCTGCTATTTCTCCCGCCATCTCTTTTAGTACCCTGGGATGCATTCCATCAGGGCCAGGAGACTTATCAATCCTTAGCTCCATTAGCTTGCCCAACACTACCTCTTCCGTAATAATGATTGCTTCCAGGTCCTCACCTACCTACGTCTCTTTGTCTATTGCTGGCATGTTATTAGTGTCCTCCACTGTGAAGACCGATACAAAATACCTGTTCAATGCCTCGGCCATTTCATCATATCCCACAACTAAATGCCCCTTCTCATCCTCTAAAGGGTCAACGTTTACTTTAGCCACTCTTTTTCGTTTTATATATTTATAGAAACTTTTGCTATCTGTCTTGATATTCTGTGCTAGTTTTTTCTCATGTTCTATCTTACTTTTCTTTATAGCTCTTTTTGTGGCTTTCTGTTGACCATTAAAGTTTTCCCAATCTTCTAGTTTCATGCTGTTTTTGGCCACTTTGTATGCCTTCTCTTTCAATTTGATAGCCTCCCTTATTTCTTTAGACACCCATGGCAGATTACCCCTTTTCTAACAGTCCTTCCTTTTCATTGGAATATACTTTTGCTGGGCACTTTGAAAGATTGCTTTGAAAGTCCTCCACTGCTCGTCAACTGTCCCACCATAAAATCTTTGTCTCCAGTCTACCTTAGCCAAATCCTCCCTCATTCTATTGTAGTCCCCTTTGTTCAAGCACAGGACCCTGGTATTGGATTTTATTTTCACACTCTCCATCTGTATTCTAAATTTAACCATACTGTGATCACTCCTTCCAAGAGGATCCCTAACTATGAGGTCATTAATTATTCCTGTCTCATTACGCAGGACCAGATCTAGGATAGCTTGCTCCCTCGTTGGTTCCATTACATACTGTTCAAGAAAACTATCACGGATTCACTCAACAAACTCCTCCTCAAGGCTACCCTGACCGAGCTGGTTCGACCAATCTACATGTAGATTAAAATCCCATGATAATTGCCGTACCATTTTTACAGGCATTAGTTATTTCTTTGTTTATTGCCCGCCCCAATGTGATGTTATTATTTGGTGGCCTATAGACTACACCTATCAGTGACTTTTTCCTCTTAGAATTTCTAATTTCCACCCAAATGGATTCAACCTCATTCTCCATTGAACCTATATCATCTCTCAGCACCGCCCTGATGTCGTCCTTGAATATTAGAGCCACACCACCTCCCTTACCTTCCTGTCTGTCCTTCTGAATAGTCTGGTACCCTTGGATATTTAACTCCCAGTCATGACCATCCTGTAACCAGGTCTCCGTAATGGCTACCTAATCATATTCATTCGCGATGATTTGTGCCGTTAACTCATCAATCTTGTTACGAATGCTATGAGCATTCGGGTAAAGTGCCTTTATGCTAACTTTCTTACCCTCATGATTTCCAACATCTCTAATATCATCTCCGGAGTTATCCTTCCTGTTTGCTTCTTTCATAGTCTGCCTTGAACTTAAACCCTCCTGCACACATGCTAACCTGCTGCTTACCTTTTTATTTACCATCATATTCCCTGTCGTTTTCCCTTTCCCTTCCCCCCAACTCACTAGTTTAAAGTCCTAGTGACCAGCCTATTTATCCTTTTCGCTAGAACACTGGTTCCAGATCGGCTCAGGTGGAGACCGTCCCATCGATACAGATCCCTCCGGTTCCAATGCCAATGCCCCATGGAATGGAACCCCTCTTTCCCACAGCACTCCCTTAGCCACATGTTTACTTCCCTAATTTTCTTATCCCTAAGCCAATTTGCATGTGGCTCGGGCAGGAATCCGGAGATTATGACCCTCGAGGACCTGTTCCTTAATTTCGTTCCTAGTGCTTGATAATCCCCAAACAGGTCCTCCATCCTAGCCTTGCCTATGTTGTTAGTCCCAACGTGGACCACAACAACTGGATCCTCCCCCTCCAATATCCTTTCAAGCCAGTCAGAGATGTCCTGCATCCTGGCACCGGGCAGGCAACACACCACGCGGGACTCCCGATCTGGCTTGCAAAGGATACTATCTATCCCCCTAACTATAGAATCCCCTATAACTACCACTTGTCTTTTTGCTCCCCCCTCTTGAATGGCCTTCTGCACCATGGTGCTGTGGTGAGCTGGCTCAACCTCCCCACAGCCCTTTTCCTCATCCACACAGGGAGCAAGTATCTCGTACCTGTTGGATAAGGTCAAAAGCCGAGGCTCCTCCACTCCTGAACTCAGGATCCCCCTACCTGCCTCACTTGCAGTCACACCCTGTTGTCCCTGATCACTAACTGAATTTGAATTACTTAATCTACCAGGTGCGACTGCCCCCAGAAACAAAGCGCCCAGGTAACTGTCCCCCTCCCGGATGTGCCGCAGTGTTTGAAGCTCAGATTCCAGAACTTCAACTCTGAGCCGGAGTTCTTCCAGCAACCAACACTTGCTGCAGATGTGGTCACTGCCGGTCACAATGGGATCAGCCAGCTCCCACATCATATAGCTACAGCACATCACCTGCCCAGCCATCTCTACTTAGTTAATTACTTTATTACTTTATCTCAATTTATGAATTAAATACTTTCCAATACTTCTCTGCTACGGTCTTTTCAAATAACCAATTAATAGATAAATAAAAGAAAGTAAATTTTTAACCAATTACACAATACAGAAGAAATAGAAAAAGTATAAAAACCTTACCTTATCAACACACCACAGAGTCCTTTTTTTTTGGTTAGAGAAGGAGGGCAGGTGGGAGACACTACACATTTAATGTCTCGGGTTCAGCCACTGCCCAAATATATTCCCGGCAGCCCCCTGGTCCTCGCTGTCGCCTTTCTCTCTGCTGCTTAAAAATAAAGGCCGCTGACGCTTGAGGTAAGCCCTTTAAGAGGGAAAACTTACCTTCCTGGCAGCCCCCTGGTCTCAGCTGGGTTTTTACAACAATATTCTTGCTTTTAAAGTAGGTTTTTATTCAAGTTTTCATTGAATTCAAAATTCACTGTCATGGTAGGATGTGAACTCATGCCCCTGGATCATAACCCTAAGGCTCTGTATTAGTCAAGTAACATGACCATTATGAGTTATGTCCCTCAGCGTCATGGGCAGTCGTATTAACCATTAAGCAATAAGGAGAGCTTCAAATGAGTTTCATTTCTTTTTATCTCCTTTTTGCCAATTAGGGATTGCTTTCCATTGAGTGTTTGCCTGATATATAGGGTCGCCAACCTCTCCAGGACTGGCCTGGAATTTCTAGGAATGGAGATTAATCACTAGAACACTGTGCAAAATCACATGGACATTAAAAAAAGTTTTGTATTTGTCATTCTCATTAAACATTTCTCTTTAGTATAAAAGCATTGAAAATTAGAAAGAAACTTTTCTGATAATCAAGCATCAAATTGGGGAATAAGTGTTTTTGCTTTTCAATTGGTGTATGAGGGGAGTATGCCATGTGGATGATTGATGGCCAGAGCAGGGGTAAGCCAGGTGATGAAATAATTTCAGAAATAAAATTTAAATTACAGTCGGCAACCTTACTTAAAGCAGGGGTCCAATCTGGATTTGGGTAAACTAAACAATAAAGCAGGGCTGCCCACACTGTGGGTTAAGATACCCAGAAGGTTTGTAGATATGAAATTTTGGGATCACAACCTCGAGGCAACAGTGACTGCTATGGAGCTCGGACTCATTTCTGATAGCTGCAAAACCCCTTTAAATCCTTGACTTTTTTACCTATCGGTGGGCAAGGCCGAATAAGTTGCACTTTGAAACTTAGATTGCTGGTGCTACAAAAAAAGCAGCTGATGAATAGATTGGGAGTGTTTACGTTTTTTTGGAGAAACCCTGCTTTTTCATCAACTCCCTGCATGAGGGGGATAAGAGTGAAGAGTGGAAGAGGGTATATAGGGATGAAAGAGGGGAGAACCACGATTACAGGGATCGGGTAAGTGGAACGGTCTTTGGTGGGTTGGTGTGGACTCGATGGACTGAATGCCCTGCTTCCTCCTGCAGGGATTCAATGATTCTATGAGATATGGTATGTTCAATTCCTTTCACCCCACTCCACTCCACAGCTCAACTATGCTCTTACCTGTCCAAATATTTACTGCGGGAGTCACCCATAGCCTAGGCACTAACTTGGGAACACATTGGAAAAAAATTTTGGGAAGAGTTTAGAGCATTGATTGAGTGATAATTTTCCATTCAATGATGGGATACTTCTTCTGAAATCCAACTTATCCAGAACAGTGTCAATCTAAAACAGGGCATTTTATGTACACAGACACAAGTACAGTACCTTCATTACAGCAGTCCCAAAAATCTAAAAAAAATTTCTCTTTTTACCTTTCGGACACTGGCAACACAAATAGTGGATAAATTCAGTGGATCAATTGCCTCCAGTTTCATCCCCTCTTCAAACCAATCGTCATTAGCATAAACAGCTCGTACCTAGAATCAGAATGGTTTTAAAACTACATCAAATTTGAAAAAAATACAAGTTCTTGCACTGTGCAAGAATAAAATGTTTGAAATATAACTACGAGAGGGAGTAGGTAATTCAGCCCTTCAAGCCTGCTCTGCCATTCAAGACGATCATGGCTGATCTCAACTCAACCTCAACTCCACTTTCTTGACCTCTCTCCATAACACTTCACCCATTATTGGTTAATTTCTTATCTGTTTTAAATCTGCTACCACTTATTCTAAAACTTTGACCTCTCATTCTATAGGAGGAGAAATGTCCTCTCTACATCTACTCTATCAATCCCTTTAGTATCTTATAACACCTCAATTTGATCACCTCTCATTCTTCTAAATTCCAGAGAGTATAGGCCTAAACTGCTCAACCTCTCTTCACAAGACAAACCCCTCATCTCTGCAATCAATCTAATCTCAGCTACCTCCCTCCTCTGCAACTACATCCCTCCTCAGGTAAGGGGGCCAAAATTGTATGCAATACTCCAGGTGCAGTCTCAATGATGCCTTGTACAGTTGCAGCAAAACCTCCCTACTTTTATACTCGGTTCTTTTGGCAATAAATGCCAAAATCTCATTTGCCTTTCTTATTATCTGTTGTACTAATTTTTTGCAACATCACAATCTGTCAAGTTCAGAGGAGAGAAGAAAATTCTTTTTAAAAGGTTTCAAATTGCTGATAATACTCCCATGTTATAATGTTAATTAATCTGAACTTAAATACAGATGCTGGCTGATCTGCCAAGAGCTTTCATGACTTTAACAGAATTTTTCAACTCTTACACTATCTCCAAATGCTCTCAAGTAACAGCCATGGCTCAGTTTCAGAAATCTATAAAGCTTCAGTTTTGAATTATCTCAGCTGACTGCTTGCTGGTTTTGGGAATGCATTCAACATGGACTCAAAAACATCATAACTGGCCTCTAATTCAGATCAGCAGCGATGTGGAGTCAACAGCCCCATACAGTTACATTTGTCTAATACTCTGACACATTCACTGGGTGTGACACTGCTTTAATAGTAACGTCACAGGGCCTTTAATCCAGAGGCCAGCTTAATACTCTGGGCAAATTGGTTCAAATCTCACCAGTATGGAATCTAAATCAATTAGTTAAATCTGGTTAGATCTCAGCAATAGTTTGTAAGTGCCTTTTAGGGAAGGAAATCTGTTGTCCTTAACCTGGTCTGGTCTATGCAACAACGTAGATCATAACAGCAATTTGGTATGCAACAAATGCTGGCCTTGCCAGCGATACCCACATCCTGTGAAAGAATACAAAAAATATTTACAATTTACTATTTCAAGTAACTACGTTAAAATAAGGGTTGATTAAATAATTAGAGAGTTCACCAATAAATCCTGAAAAAGAAAGTGGAATAACAAAACATTAAAGATAGCATGAAAAATATTTCTATTCCTAAATGCCCTTGAGAGTAAGAGTCAACCATATTGCTATGGTTCAGGACTCAAGTGCCTTACAACATTGCCACAAATATCTAGGGTTTAAACTAATTGCGGGGAAGTGCTAAACCCTCTTACACCACAGAGGCCCCAAATTTGAAAATAAATTTGTTTCAAGTAAGTTCACCCTGATAAGGCCTGTCATAGTAAATGAGTAACAGCCAGATAGTAGCAAGTGCAAGAACACAGTTGTTATTTTCTCTATGGTATTATTACTGGCAAGTTAAAGAGCTCTGTTTAAATGATCTGCTGGAGATTGGAGAAACTATGGACACAAATGCAGATACTTCCAATCCAAGACAAAGTTTGTTTCAAGTTTTAACACTGCCAATGCGTGCCTCCCACCCCAAAACAGAGGACAAGTTTACAGTATCACTGCAAGATATTCATTAATTTCCGGTACGTCGGAGGTACCACTTTTTGATGAAGATGTTGCATAAAGTCCCAAATTGCCCGAAGGATTTGGAATTCTCTAGTCCAAAGTGCTACAGGTGCTCAGTCACAGAACATTTCAGACCGAGCCGGAGACACTTCTGGACACTAAGGGGTATGGAGATAGGATCAAAATCCTGGAACTTCTTCCCTAACAGCATTCCGGAATTACCTACATCAGATGGACTGCACTGGTTCAAGAAAGCAGCTATCACCAATTTCTCATGACCAACTAAGGATCATTAAATAAATGCTAGCCCCAGCCAGCGATGCCCAAATCAAATGAACAAATTTCAAAAAGAGGAGAGGAAAGTGGGTGTGTGGTAGTCCTTTAGATCATTTTGTTTACACATCACCTTGTGTTCATGACCTACACTGGCTCCCAGTTAAGTAACGGCAGGATTTTAAAATCCATCCATGGTCTCACCCTTTCCTAGATCTTTAATATCCTCCAGCCCCAAAACCCCAAGGGATATTTGTACTACTCTAATTCTGGCCTCTTGAACATCCCTAATTTAGATTGGATGAGTGCTAAATAGGAAGCAGTTTTCTAGGGCTAAAGTTCTGGCAGTTCCTCCCTACACCTCTTTGCCTCTCTAGCACATTTTCCTCCTTGAAAATAATCCTTTAAAACTGACTTTTTTGATTAAGGATTCAGCCATCTACCTTAATATTTTCTTTGGTGCCAACTGCACCATTATTTCACAATATTCCTGCAAAGAGTATTCAGTTGGTTGTATCAAACATCTACTTGGACAACTAGATACGTTCACTGAAACCTGGTCTCAGCAGCACATAGAAACATTGAGAACAGTAAGTCTTTCGGCCCTTCGAGCCGGCTCTTCCATTCAAGATGATCATTGTTGATCATCCAACTTGGTCTGTCCCCACTGCTCCCACCCATCCTTTGATTCTCTTAGCCTCAAATGCTAAATGCAACTCTTTCACGAAACCACACAATGTTTTGGCCTTAACCACATTCTGCTGTAGCAAATTGCACAGACTTGCCACTCAGTGAAGAAATTTCTCATCTCAGTCCTAAATGGTTCATCCCATTTCCTGAGACTGAAACCTCTGACTTGGACCTCACCACTTCCCACAAAACAAAAAGAATTAATCATCAGGAACATCCTTTCTGCATCTCCCCTGTCTAGTCCTGTTCGAATTTTATATGGTTCTCCGAGATTCCTCTCATTCTTCTGAAAACCAACTTATAGTGCTGACCAAAAAAAACAACAACTTTCCTCAGTCCTGCCATAGAAAGAACAATACAGTGCAGGAACAGGCCCTCTAGCCCTCCAAGCCTGCACGGACACATTTTGCCCTTCCATACTAAAACTGTCTTCACTTACAGAATCCATATCCCTCTACCTTCTTCCTATTCATGCATTTGTCCAAATGCTTCCCGAATGTGGCTATTGTGTCTGCTTCCACCACCTCCTCTGGCAGTACATTCCAGGCACTCACCACCCTTTGTGTGAAAAGCTTGCCTTGCACATCTCTTTTAACCTTCTCCTTTTGCACCTTGAACTTCTGTCCCCTAGTAACTGATCCCTCCACTCTGGGAAAAAGCCTCAGTTTCTCCTCTATCCATGCCATTCACAATCTTATATACATCTATTAGGTCACCCCTCAACCTCCTGCTTTTCAGTTAAAACAAACCTAGTCTAGCCAACCTTCCTTCATAGCTAAAATCCCCCATACCAGGTAACATCCTGGTAAACCTTTTCTGTACCCTCTCCAAAGCATCCACATCCTTCTGGTAGTGTGGTGACCAGAACTGTATGCAATATTCCAAGTGTGACCTAACTAAAGTTCTATAAAGCTGTAGCATAGCTTGCCTATCCTTGCCCCTTTCAATGAAGGCAAGTATGCCACAGGCCTTTTTACTACCTGCGCTGCCACCTTCATCGATCTGTGGACCTGCACCGCCAGATCCCTCTGCATATCAATAATCCGAAGGGTTCTACCATTCACTGTATATTTTCCACCTGTACTTGACCTTCCACAATACATCACATTTGTCCGGATTAAACTCTGTCTGCCATTTTTCTACCCATGCCTCCAACTGACCTATATCCTGGGGTACCCTCTAACAATCCTCCATGTTATTGACAACTCCACTCATCTTTGTATTGTACACAAACTTAGTAATTAGACCAGCTACGTTTTCCTCCAAATCATTTATGTAGATCATGAACAGCAGAGGTCCTAGCATTGATCCCAGTGGAACACCACTAGTCACAGCCCTCCATTCCCTATGGAGCACCACTTGTCACAGGACCCTCCGTCTCCTATGACTAAGCCAGTTCTGTGTCTATTTTGCCACCTCACCCCGATTCCATATGACTTCACCTTTTGTACCAGTCTGTCACGAGGGACCTTGTCAAAAAGGCTTTACTGAAGTCCATGTAGACAACATCCACGTTTTTCCCTCAATCATCATCACCTCAAAAAAAAACTCAAATTAAGTTGGTGAGGCACAACCACCCCGCACAAAACCATGCTGTCTATCACTAATGAGTCCATTTGCTTCTAAATGCCTATAGATCTTGTCCAAGAATCTTTTCCAATAATTTCCCTACCACTGACACGAGACTCTCAGGTCTGTAATTTCCAGGATTACCCTTGTTACCCTTCTTAAACAATGGGACAAGTTTGGCTATTGTCCAGTCCTTTAGGACCTCACCTGTGGCCAAAGAGGATACAAAGATATCTATCAATGCTCCAGCATCCCAGGAATCAGTTTGGTAAACCTTCACTGCATTCCTTCTAGAACAAGGACATCCTCCTACAGGTAAGGAGACCAAAACTCCACACAGTATTCCAGGTGTGGTCTCATGAAGGCCCTGTGTATAATCATAGCCAGGTATCTCTGCTCCTGTACTCAAATCCTCTCGCCATGAAGGCCAATGTGCCACTTATCGCCTTGACTGCCTGCTCCACCTGCATGCTTGCCTTTAGTGGCTGGTGCACGAGGACACCCAGGACTCCTTGCACATTGCCCTCTCTCAAATTACAACCATTTAGATAATAATCCAACCTCCTCTTATTGTTACCATAGTGGATAATCTCTCATTTATCCACGATACTGCATCTGACATGCGTTTGTTCACTCACTCAGCCTATTCAAATCACACTGAAGCATCTCTACATCCTCCTCACAGCTCACCCGCCCATGCAGCTTTGTGCCATCTACAAATTTGGGAACATTACATTTAGTTCCCTCATCTAAATCAACATTTTATAAATAACCGGGGTCCTAGCACTGATCCTTACTGTACCCCACTAGTCATTGCCTACCACTTAGAAAAAGACCCTTTTGTTCTTAATGCCCGTTTCCTGTCTGCTAACTATTTCAAATCCCATGTGTTTTAATTTTACATGCTAATCTCTTATTATGACTTTTTGAAAAGCCTTCTGAAAGGACAAATAAACCACAGCCATTAAGTCCCTCTCATCAACTTTACTAGTTACATCTTCATTGAATTTAAGCCAATTTGTCAAGCGTAATTTGCCTTTCATAAATCCATGCTGACTATCCAACCCTGCCACGGTTTTACAAATGTTAACTATTAAAGCTTTTATAATAGATTCTAGCATTTTCCCCAATAACAAGATCACACTGACTGGTCTATAATTCCAGGTTTTCCCTCTGCCTCTTTTTTAAAATACAGTGGTTACTATAGGAACTGTTCTAGAGTCTACAGAATCTTGGATGCCACCAATGCGCCCACTATTTCTAGGGCCTCTTCATTAAGTACTCTGGGATGTAGATTATCAGGTCATGGAGATTTATCTGCCCTCAATGAAATTTCCCTAACACCATTTCCCTACTAATACTGATTTCCATCAGTTCCTCCCTCACATTAAATCTTGTGTTCCCCAACATTTCCGCTATGTTATTCGAGTCCTCCATACCCATTTACCCAGAATGAAGAAACAAAATGCAAAAAATATTGGTCCTTACCTTTTTAAAGAGATGGGGCAAAGCATAACAGAAGATTTTCCTGAACGTTGGGTATGAGTTTATGCCTGCTCTGGTCACTCCTCCTTGGGAAAAAAAAAGGATTAAAATTTTAATTTGAAGTCACACAAACCAGAAAGTTGCAAGTTTCAATTCCTGTGTAATACCTACCATCCAATGTTCTCTGACTCACTGTGACAAGTTCACAACACAAATGGTTAAACTAAACTTCTCTTTTGGTATTTTTTCTTCCCAATTGTAAAGGAAGAAGTCACTATCTTTGTTCAGTCCAACGATTTAACTTGCCTTCATGCCATTTTGTAGTAATCAGTATCCCATGCAGCTGCAAATACCCACAAAACATTGAGACAATACCAGATATTTTGAACCTTTAAAGACACACGGTGTTTGATGGGTACAGACTCCAAACCTTATGATCAGTAGTTTACTTTTACTGCTTAATATGGAGTTATATAGTAGTTTGGTCCAGCAAGTTACAACAATGAGAATCCTCTGTGTGGAGTAAGTACTGTATTCATTCTTATGGGGCTTTTGTCTATCAATTGGAAGGCAAAATAATTAAAATACTAAGTAAAAGTTCTGAAGAAGAGTTATATTGGACACTAAACATTAACTCTGTTTCTCCATCCACAGATGCTGCCAGACATGTTGAGTGTCTCCAGCAAGTATCTGTAATTAAAATATTCAGAGAAGTTCAAACAGCATGTCCTTTTGCTATTCACAATACAGTACTGACTACACTTAACCAGTCCATGCATGAAAATCACAAAGTAGAGGCCTGTGATAGGATAGCACTCACTGAATATTCCCGAAAGTGCTAAGAATCAGACTAACAACGACATTAAAATGAACAGTCAACACTGTGACTCAGTTACGCTCACTAGAAGTTGCGTGTCTCAATATTAACTTGTTTACTATTTCAAACACAAGGACCTGGCCTTTACAGGTCAAAGGCACTCGTCTAAGCATTGCACCTTTTTTGAACTAAAAAAAAAACATGGGGGACAATAATTCCCAGGTGCATTCACCATAGCAATGCTTCAACCAGAGTTGACTTGGCAACCATTCAGGACCATTTCCTGATATAATATAAATTATTGCTCCCTTTGAAATGGGGTATTCTTGCATTTGCCCTGATGAGTGCACGATGAAAAGCTTGCTTCTGTTTGAACAGAACTCAAGTTTTCTTTTTATTTATGTGCGGAAAATAAGTGCCACTGACATTTATTGGTCTTCCCTGGTTGCCCGAAGATGATAATGGTGAGCCATCTTCCCAAACCGCTGCAGTCCACATGTTGAAGGAAGCCCCACAGGGATATTCCATAGGGAAATACAGAACAATAAGTAGGTTTATTTTACTCAAAACACAGGCAAATAGGATACAAATGCTGAGTGAAGTTATATTGATTTCCTACAGCTCATTGCAATATTAGCAATAAATTAAGCAAGCTCAGTCCCCGATTCAGTCTGATCTTTTCCTTTATAAGTCAGTCCATAAGACACAGGAGCAGAAGAGGACCATTCAGCCCATTGAGTCTGCTCCATCATTAACAAGATCATTGCTGATCTGATAACCCTCAACTCCATTTTCCTGTCTTTTCCCCACAACCCTAGATTCCCTTGATGATTAAAAACCTGTTTGTCTCAACCTTAAATATAGTTAAAGATCCAGCTTTTGTGAGGAAGAATGCCACACAGATTCAGAGGAAACCCTCCTTCATCTGTTTTAAACGTGCAACTTCTTATTCTGAAATTATGCCCTCTGGTCCTAGACTCCCTCACAAGAGGAAACAATCTTTCCATATCAACCCTGTCAAGGCCCTTAGGAATGTGTTATGGTTCAGTAAAGTTGTCTCTTATTCTTCTAAACTCCAATGAGTATAGACCCAACCTACACAAACCCTCCTTATAAGACAGTCCCTAAAAACCCAGGATCAGCCTTGTAAACGTTCTCTGCACTGCCTCCAATGCCATTACATCTTTCCTTAGATAACCCACCAAAAATCACACTATTCCAGCTATGGACTAACTAGTGCAAAGTATAGTTTTAATAAGACTTCCCTATTGTTAAACTCCATTAAATTGGAAATAAAAAGTCTAAAATTTATTTGTTTTCCCTATTACCCGTTTAATTTTTTACGCTAGTTTTGTTATTTATTCCTGAGGACTCCCAAAGCTCTGTAGCTTTCTGCAGTGTCTTTCAATTTAGGTCAGCATTTACTAAACTGTCTACTTGTAGCCTCTCACCAACAGGCGCCTTCCGAGTGTCTTCCTATACTGCAATGCCCGAAGACTGCATCTAGCCCACGTAGATAGGGAGTCAAATACTCTATCTCTAATCTGTCTTCTAAGCTCCATATCAGCATTCACTTTAGTTAGAATTGTAAAACTCATTGTATATAAATTCAATGATCTGCTGGTACTTTGAAACAACAATTCAATTATTCATATGCTTTCTTCAGCACTCATGCTCCTAAAAAAAAAAATAACAGTGCAAAACAAAAATCAGATTTCCATAAAAAATTATAAAACTGGGTTGCATTCTTGACTTGCAATTTTTGCATTAAAAAAGCTATCGGCTGCCTTGATTATTACTGACCCAAAGATCACCTAACTGACTTACAGTTATTATTCTCTTACTACACAAATCTCAGTGTGGCATCAGTCCACCTCCTTGTCATCCCTCTCATTCTTTCCAGTCTCCAGTTCCCTCTCACAGCCTCCTCCCCCACGTCCTTGCTCACTTCCTCCTGTTCATCAATCCCCTCTTAAGCTATTGCTCAAAGTGAGGTCTCAGAAGTGGGATGGTGAAAGGGAGATTTGGGAGTGGGAGAAGGCAAGAAGAGCAGTGAGTGGGAGAAAGCCGAGTGGGTTGAGAGAGGCAGAGAGTGAATACCCTGTGGTTAAAAAGCAAACAAAACATGCACAATTATTGAAAAGTTCATCATTTCTGTGCATTTGGAGGGAAAGTGGTGGCTGTGTGTGTGACTGACCATGTAATTCAGAGGCCTAAGTTCATACTTTGGGGCATGGGTACAAATTTCACTATAGCAGTTAGTAGATTTTAAATTGAATCAATGAAAATCTGGAACTAAAAAGCTGATCTCTGTAATGATAACCTGAAAACAACCACAGATTGTTAGAAAATCCCATTAGATTCACTAATGCCCTTTAGGGAAACAATGTCATCATGACCCATTCTGGCTTACATGTGTCTCTAGACCACAGCAATGTGGTTAACTCTTAACTGCCTTCTGAAGTGACCTAGCCTTGGTTCATGGACAATTAAAGATAGGCACCAAATGTTGCCCTTGATACTGACGCCCATATCCCACTAAATAATAAATAAAATGAGCTGAAACAAAATGGATAAGCAACAACAGCAATATCCATATCCCTAAAAAGCATATAAAGACAGACAATAAAGTGGCAATTTAGCAAATTAGTGGATTCATACCTTAAACCTCTTTTCAGTATTAGAATTTAACATGTTATTTGTAACTGTCACCACACAGCATCATCTATGCTTGTATTCACCAAGTAAATACTTACGAGATCATTCAGCCATTGTAGCGTATCCTAACATTCAATTAGATCCTGGCTAATTTTCAACTTAACTCTTACTTATCCACTTTGGTTTCATATCCCTAATACTTTTGCTCAACGAAAATCTGTCAATCTCAGTTTTAAAGTGATCAGCTCCATTAGCTCACCTGGGTGTTTCACTTTATGACCCACTCTTTTGGACCATCCCACTGAATGGATGAGGGGACTCCACATGTGGCACCAGAAATCATCATCTTCACAATCTTCATACAGCAGTCTCAGGCGCCCCCCAATCACAGTATCCACAACTGCTGTCCGTGTACGTGAGATTTGTGTCTTATCAACAACTTCTACACGCATTCCTGGTCGAAAAGGATATTTCATACTCTCCACCATCTGGGAAAGACATTCAAGAAGAAGCATTTTCTTCTCAGATAAAAGCATCAACTCAACAAGGACAGAGAAAAAAATCCTTCACCTACTGCTTAGGCTAGTCATTTGAGAAAAATACTTCCGGCAAAGTCTAAAAGTACACTAAGTTTTCCTAGGAGTTTAAACACAACTTTGGCAGACCATTCAACTGTCAGGGATGTCATAGCCAAGCCATGTTTCATGTTATATTCTAGCAGTGGTCATTAAATAGAAAGGCACTACCCCAATTCCCAATTTCCCAACTTAAGCTCCTTCCCTACTGCATCCCAAGTGGTTATGGTTGTTGCGGATCACAGTCATACAGCACGGAAACAGACCTTCAGTCCAAATAGTCCACGCTGACCATGCTCCCAAACTAAACTTATCCTACTTCCCTGAGTTTGGCCTATAACCCTTTAATCCTTTCCTATTTGTGTACTTATACGTTGTAATTGTATCTGCGTCCACCACTTCCTCTGGCAGTTCACTCTACAAACGAACCACTCTGTAAAAAAGGTTGTCCCTCAGGTCCTTTTTGAAATTTTCTCCTCTCACCTTAAAAATACACGCCCTAGTTTTGAATTCTCCCGCCTTAGGAAAAAGATCCTTGCTATTCACCTTACCTATGCCCCTCATGATTTTATAAAACTCTATAAGGTCACCCTTCAACCTCCTACACGCCTGTGGAAAAAAAAATCCCAGCCTATCCAGCCTATTTTTCTAACTCAAACCCTCTATTCCTGGCAACGGGATGTAAATCTTTTCTGAACCCTCTCCAATTCAATAATACCCTTCCTGTAGCAGACTGCACACAGTACTCCAGAAGAGGCCACACCAAAATCCTGTATAAACATCTCAGACCCAGGAAATTGCTGCAAGAGTTCTTCAGGCCATTGCCTTAAGCACTGACATCTTCAGCTGCAATATCGATGACTTTCTGCCCTTCATTAAAAGGTCAGAACTGGGGGATGTTTGATGATGTACAGGCTATGTTCAGTAGCATCAGCAACTCCTCAGATACTGAAGAAGTTCATGCCCATATGCAGCAAGACCTGGGCCACACTGAAGGTTTGGGCTGATAAGTGGCCAAAAACACAGGTGCCATATAAGTGCGAGGCCATGGCCACCTCCAACAAAAAACCATCTCACGACATTCAAAAGCATTATCATCTCTAAATCCCTTATCAAGATTCTTGAGGCATTACCATTGAGTGGGGTGTGAACAATCTTCACCTCAATCTCAGAATCTGCTGTGACTGTGTGGGACTTTTTCCTCAGACTCACAGTTCACTGGGAGGCAAAGGGTACAATGTAAGCTGCTCGCATGTGTGGCTGTGTAGCAGCTAAAAAACCTCTCACACATTCCATCGCCCTCCACTGTTTGACTCCCACCTCTAGTTTAAATGTACCACTTAAACTATTCAGAAGTCTAAGACAGCACAGAAGTTACAGGGAACATTGGAGGGAGTGAACTTTTCACTGGCACCATGCATGACAGTCACACTAATCAACAGGAATCTGGATAGGAAGATCAGTAAGCAGCTGAGGGAGATCATGCAGCAAGGTTGGGATAAGAAGTTTAATGTGAACTTTAATAATTAAAGAAACAAAAAAAAAAGTTACAATCCGGTTTTATTTTGGTGACTGAGGCCAACCAACCTCCCACCACCACACCACTGACTATCTGAAGACCAACCTCGCTCAACAACTCTCGTACTCCTCTTATTTTTACTCTGAGCTCAAAAACACATCACACTGGGAAGCAGTTCAGAAAGCAAGGAAATAGCAAAAATACATTGCTTAACTCACTACTCTTCTAAATCAGCCTCTTTATGAATAGGAACAATCTCCACATTTTAGAAGATCATAAAAGTAATCGCTGGGATGGTCAAGATTCAACAAATCCAGCACAGATGGATTCAGTCAGAAATGAGACATTCCTGATTGAAGTATGTCTATGCTGTACAGTGTACCAATGTGCAATGGATGTAGATCTCAGGCTTTTACGTTTGGATTTCATCTGATGAACTTCATTAAGGTGCAAAGAAGTACGACAGGTTAGGCTGTCACGTGTTTGCCATACCTTATAATGAAAATCAACTGGTAGAGTCTTAGATCCAATTAGTCTCTTTAACAGATAGGCCCTCCAGTCAGTGGTCTTGTTTCGAACAGCTGCACAAAGAGGATCACAAAGTAATACAAGACCATTTCATAATTCAATACAGTGTGTTTGGGAGTTGAGGACAATCTGACTACACTCAATACTAGCCTGTTTGCAAAACAGAGTTGCAGATAGAACAATGCACTTTTGATCTTGCTGTGGCAAATTTAATAATGAAGCACTGGCTGCAAGGAGAACAACCAATTGCTTTATGTTACAACCAACATGGAACAAAAACACTCACGAGTCCCACTACTCCATGGGTCACAATATAAAACAAAATATTTCAAAGTCCCAGTATAGCCAATTGTGTGCTTTCTCTACATTAGGCTGAGAATAAAGATTCATCAACTTGATTTGTCTACTAAACACAAAATTATTGATTTATTATAAAATAAAACCCAATCAGTAAAGATGCAGAATTGTGTTAACACAATCTGGAGTATGCAAATGTAAATGTTTACCCCTCTAAATAACCTGACAGACTAAAACATGCAAACACTTCAATTGAAGGAAACAAATTTGCCTCTGCAGGGATTCACTTTAAAAAGAAGGTTTAAAAAAAAACAAAGGATAGAATGTTCTAAAGTCTGTCAATCTGGTGGTCTTGCACATGTGGTCGTCACTAAGCACACATTGGCAGACACAGCTTGCTCAGAAAATGAAGACTGAACTTCTCAATGCGGTCAGAATAATTTTGACCACAAAAGGTGATTAAGGAACTACAGACATAAGCTAAGCAGATTGTTTTTAGCCAGATTTCCCCAACTAATTCCAAACAGAGACAACTCTCCAAACCATATATTATTTCAACATAGCGTCCATAAAACTAAGGCAGATGACGTCTGAAAATGTCCATGCAATTGTCTGAAGTCACATGATTCCTAATAAGTCTGGTTTTAAAAAAGCTGCAATGCCTCAAAAGGTTTTTCACTGTTTCTTTTACATCTAATCCAGATATCCACATAACTTGAAACAGATCCATTTTTCCTTCAGAAACAAAATATCAAATATGAAGTGGTTTTATAAACAACTGATTAGTCTCAAAAATTAAGTGTTGGGACTATTTCACAGCCACTCAAGGAAATTCTCCATTTAACATACAGCACAAAAGGTAAAATTAGTCAAATTTGCAGTTTGCAACAGGGCCGTTTAAAAATGTAAGAAATGGGAGCAAGAGTAAGCTCCGTAGGCCCTCAAACCTATCTTGCCAATTAACAAGATCATTGCTGATCTTGAACCTCAACTCCACCTTCCTATTACCAGATTCGTTGAGTATTCTTTTCACTTCCGTGCATTAGCTTGCCTTACTTCTTATCTTCACATTCTGGCTAGCAACAGCGCAAAGAAACAGAGCTGAATGTGCAAGTCTCACCACTAGTTCTCAGTTGTGCCTCCTTAAGGCAACATATGGAATGTGGAGTCTCTCAGACCCAGGTAAAAAAGTTTTACAGCAACTCAGGGGGAGATGCAGAGGTGAAGGCCCATTGACAAGTGCGCAACTCTAGCTATGGACAAATAGCTCCACCGTCTAATGGATACCTTGGCTAAGGGAATAATGTCAAAAAAAAAAAAAAACTGTTGTGAACTGGGAGACAGTCACCGACGGCCATGACGTCCCGAGGCTGACTGTTTGGTAAGGCCCAGGAAAATAAGTTATTCTCCACGAGCTTGCGGTCACTTAAAACTCTGCTCGTCATGTTTTTACACAGTCCTACTCACTTTATACCTGACCCCATGACCTTCATTGGGTAAGTAACACCTCAATTTTACAACTCTTAGCCTGGCTTTCAAATACTTTGAGTTTCAGTCCTTTGTGTCTCTATAATTTTATCCAATTTCTTCAACTCTAGAGATGGCTGAACTCTAAATGTTACCAAATTTAATCATTCCACCACTTGCAATCATACCTTCAGCTGCTGAGAAAATTACTGGAATTCCCTCTCTAACATTTTACCATTCCATTGCTCTTTACCCCAATAAAAAGGTGCTCTTCAAAACAGACTACTCTGGCTTAGTTTTAGACCACCTACCCCATATCATCTCATCTGGCTCAATATTGGATAACACCATGGGACATGTAACCACGTTATAGAAATGCAAGGTGTTGTTCAGCTATAACATTCTGCAAAAATAAAACTGCAGTTACTGCTTCAAGAACTTACTCTGAGGAGGCACAAGAGGCTTGCCAAATGTGGCACACCAACCAATTGGATGGATATCTGCAGTTCCCAGATTATACCAAAAATCCCGTTTTGGGTTGTTTTCAAATCCTTCATACCTCAGCAGTGCCTTATAACCTATTAAAGAAAACACAGAAAAAGCAAAAACTGTTAAAAACCTCAACGAAACAACTACAATTGTTACCAAAACGCCTGCGATCAGATAATGAGACTCAAAAATCCATTAAGAATGCCTTAGGGAGACAGTAGCATGCTGTTGATGTCACTGTATCGGTAATCCAGAGACCTGGGCTAATGCCCTGGGAAACATATGTTCAAATCCCACTACAGTTGCTGATGAAATTTAAATTTAGTTCATTTTAAAAATCTGGAATCCAAAGCTGATTCAATCACTGTTGGCTCAGAGATGCCATTCAGAAGCCTGATCTGGTTTACATATGGTCAGATCAACATATAGGGTTGAGTTAACTGCCCTTCTGAGATGGCCGAGCATGTAACTCTGTTCAAAGGCAATTCAAAATGAGAAACAAATCCTGGCCTTGCCCACATCTCATGAAAGAAAGAAAAATAAACCACCCATCAATATATAGGGCATTAAAAACTTTCAGGTGAAGAACAGTTAAGAGGCAGGTGATAAATTTGACCAGGGCACACAGACTTAATTCAGTCTCCATCTTAAAATTATGCAGTCTGTCAGCTTACGATAAGAAAGGCATATTCAATACTATGTCCACATGGTAACAGCAACACAGTAACTCCTACTGCCAACTTTATGGATAAGTACATATTCTCCCACTGCCATGATTGAAGATAGCTTAGTGGTGTTATCCCTGGAGTACCAGGTAATGACTTGGGGTCCAGAGTTCAAATCCCACCATGGCAATTGATGGAATTTAAATTCCAAGTTTTTTAAAAAATTGGATTCAAGAGTTATTAATGATCATTCCAATTGTATGAACAACTAACTGGCTCACTAAAATCCGTTTTTTTTTTGGGGGTGCAACGTAGCTGCCCTTACCTGGTCTAGTCAACATGTAAACCCAGACTCTTACGTGCCCTATGGGTGATCAGAGATGGGCAATAAATGCCGGTCAGCAACACCCACATCCTGAAATGGATTTTTAAAAAATTGTTCTCCTTGGAGAGGAGATCTGAAGATGTGACAGAGGTTTTCAAAATCACAAGCAGGCTGGATAAAGTAGATAGGGAGAAACTATTCCCACTTGTAAATGGAACAAGAACAAGAGGGCATAAACTTAAAATGATCTGCAAAAGAAGCAAGTCTGATATTTTTCACTCAATGAGTAGTTACAATATGGAATGCACTTCCTGGAAGCGTGGTGGAAGCATTCAAGACAGCATTGGATAATTATTTAGATAAAAATAATGTGCAAGGGTATGGAGTAAAAGCAGGAGATTGGCACTACGTAATTATGCCCATTTAAAGGGGCTCCTTCAGTGCAATAATAATTCTGTGATTCTGATATCATGGGTGCATGCCATTTTGCTCCCATAGGTCACTTTTTCTTTGCAATAAGCCCAGTTTAATAGGGCAACATTAACCACAAAACACCCTTCTTCTAATTTATCGGAACAAGTGAGCAAGTTGGAAAGGCTTTGCACAGGGTCTCTGCATAACCTGATTAGCTCAGCTGGTAAATAATGGGGTTCAATCTTGGGGTCATGGTCTTGAGCCCCACTTTTTTAAAATATATTTTATTCAAAACACTTATTGTTTTTAATCAATACTGCAACTCCACAGATAACAGCATTGCATTTTGACTTCTAACACTAGCTTTTACTAAAACTAATCCAGTTGCTGGGAGGAAAAAGAAGGCAATTTTACCATTACAGAAATCCAATTGTTAAAATGGCTGCTTTCTGAGTTGTTGCACTTTTTTTCCCAGTCAACCAATTTTGTAGTAAATGAGACAGTTATAAGATACCAGCTTACAAAGAAAAATGCAGAAGTCTGTGACAGAAAACATGCACTTAAAACCACCTCTCACTTTAAAAAGCCCAACACTGATTCTACATTTTTACTCATTCAGGAAATGCTCCCCCTGGTGTTGCAGCACTGCAGCTAAATGGAAACTGCATTTGTAAAAAATATTACACTGCAATTACAACCTTCTGCCTATGATACGCTGCAGCAAGAGGATGAAGCTGGCTTCTACAAAGAACTACTTTCAACTGTGTGAGGAGGCAACCTGTAATGACACTTGGACGGATTTCACCTCACCTCCAAATTCACCAAATAAATGTTATTTTTTGAAACTGCAATTTACTTTCTTCTTTTCTTCATCTGAGAGTGACACCCCTCTTCTCATTTTCTTTTCATATAGAATGTCCTTACTCCACTCAACAGTCCTGCTAAACATCAGAAGCAATTTCCAAGCAAACTGACTAGGAAACACTCATCTGAAGGTCATTACTGGGGTTCAGGACTAACCAGTTGAACTATTGGTGCTACAGAAAAGCACTCAACCTAATGGTGAAGCCAAGAAACATAACTAACATGGCCAGTTTGATGTAAAACTGCATACAAAACAGGGAATGGAGGTCTTGTGGTACATTGGGCAGCAACCCTCCCTGAGTCAGGAGGTCTAGGTTTGAGGCCCTCTTCAGGACCTGATGGCCAAAGGAGATGGGGTTTTTTTTTAATTTAAAAAACAAACTCATTCATGGGATACAGGTCACACTACCTATATCGCTATCCCATCCTAACTGGGAAGAGGATAGGTCAGAGCTAACCACATGCTTGTGGGCTTGCAGTCACACGTAGGCCAGACCAGGTGAAAACACCAAATTTCCTGCCCTAAAAGAACTTGATCAACTGGATGGGTTTCATGATCATCATTAGGCTAGCTTTCTATTTTAGATGTTTTATTGGGAGATTCTGGCATCCTCAGAACATTAGCCAGTGGTCCTGCATTACTATCCCAGTGACACTACCACGACCGCCTCTTCCTGCAGCCAAACGCAAATCTTTCCAATACGTTGGCAGCAGGTGGTCAGAAACAGGACAATTTCCTGGCCACCTAGAACCATGAACTACTGGCGGTGCAACAGCCTCCCCATATTATAAAAGTCTACGCGCTTTGATCATGTGTCAACTTTGTTCCAAAGGGCTACAACACGCCCATGAGCAAGTGACATCCTCAGTGAGGCAATTCGCTCCCAACACAGGCATGCAGGCAGGTATCTAAATGTCACCACCCTGGCTTACAGAATCCAATACAGTGTATGATGTTACCATCAGGAACTGAGAAATGAAACATGTCACCAACCTGCTAACTTTATGACTTGTGCAATCCAGTAGACTTTGTTTGGCAGATTACAGTCAAGGTTCAATACTTCTACTTTCATTCCTTCCAGAACATCTTCCCACTGATCAAAAAGTGGAACCTACATAGGAAGCACTAGATTTTACATTTGGTTCCATCTCTAACTATTTTAAAAGATAAAAATAAGGAAAAAATGAGTAAGAATGGAAGAAAGAGACAAAGCTAGTTGGAGAGAGAATAATTATGCTGGAAACAGTTCAGAGAAGGTTTATTAGACTAATACCAATGGGGCACTTTTGTCTTAAGATGAAAGGTTGGACAGGGTTGGCTTGTATCTCTGGATTTTAGAAGAGAAAGAGGCAACGTGATTGAACTTGAGGGCTCTTAACAAGGTGGAGAAGACACTTCTTATGGGATAACCTACACTAGGAGCTATTGTTGACAAATCAGGGCAAAATGTTTCTTGAGGGTTGGGAGTCTTTGGAGCCCTCATCATGAAGTCAGTGGAAGCAGAGTGCTTAAATATTTTTAAGGCAGAGGCAGACTGTTCGAAGAGTCATACAAGACTCTTAAGTCAATTTCTTTTCACAGAAGCTGCCAGACCTGCTGAGTTTCTTCACCGGTCTCTGTCTTTGTTTATGGATAGATTCCTGTTAAGCACAGGGCTAAAAGGTTATCAGGGGGCAGTGAGAATGCAGAATTACAATCAGATTAGCCACAATCTTATTGAATTTCCAAATAGGCTCAAAAAGGGCTGATTGGCCTGCCCGCTCCTATTTCACATCTTCGTATGAGTGAACAACAAATTCTCATCTTGCTAGAAACACTTGCATCCCATGAAAGAATTTTAAAAAAAAGGTTCGAGTAGATTTGTAGCTTGGGTTGTGGATGCTGTTGTTTGTTCTCTCGCCCAGCTGGTTCGTTAGTTCGCAGGTGTTTCATTACCCTGCTGGGTAACATCATCAATGCAGCCTCCGATGAAGCGCTGTTGTGTTTTCCCACCTGGTATTTAAACTCTGGGCTCTGTTGGAATTGGTTACCTCATTTCTGGTTTTTCTTCTTTACATAGTGGTGTGTATATAGGGTCTAATTCTACATGTTTATTGATGGCCTTCTTGGTAGAAAACCAGGCCTCTAGAAATTCCCATGCTTGTCTCCGTTTGGCCTGTCCCAGGATCCTGGTGCTGTCCCAATCTAACTGGTGGTTCTCCTTATCCATGTGAATCGAGGTGAGCGAGTACTGGTCATGTCTTTTTGTTGCTTTACACCAAAATACAGCAATAAAAAGACACGACAAATACTCACTCGTCTCCATTCACATGGATAAGGAGAACCACAGTTCAACTGGGACAACACCAGGATCCTGGGACAGGCCAAACAGAGACAAGCACGGGAATTCCTAGAGGCCTGGTTCTCCACCAAGAAGGCCATCAACAAACAGATAGAACTAGACCCCATATATGTATACCACTGTGAAGGAAAACCGGAAATGAGGTAATCAAATCCAACAGACCCGGGAGTTTAAATACCAGGTGGGAAAACACAACAGCGCTTCATCGGATGCTGCACTGATGATGTCACCAAGCAGGGTAATGAAACGTCTGCGACCTAACGAACCAACCACAGCAATTTTTTTACAAGTCACAAAGAAATCAGAGAGCTAGACAGAGTAAAAAGACAAAAGGATGAAGGAATCACGAAATGTGGACCATTACTGAAGATCCGTGAAGATACAGGCCATTGAAATGTGGATGCCAAGATGCTTGCTAAAATATACAGGCCATTAGACAAACAGAGTGGTGTTTGAAATTACAAGAACAAAAATAACTCTTAAGAAGTGATATCCAGAAAAGAAAATGTCAATATTTTCACAGCCATTTGGTCAGAGCTGAAAAGGTATACAGGTCTCTTCTAGAGCGAAAGTGGAGGCAGCAGAAAGAGAGGTTGACCTACTGTAGTTTGATGACAGATGTCAGAGCAGTAGCAGACATGCTACACAGTGGATGTGTGAGGATGACAAAGACAGACAGGAACAGTATGTCATGCAACAGATTTCCTGGCAGGAGGAGTGACAAACAGCAGCAGCCACTAAGGAATAGACAAGGAGAGAGAGGCAGGACGGAAGGAAGGAAGAGACAAACAGAGAGAGAAAGAGAGAGAGACAGACAGAGGTGGAGAGACATTATCAAGAAAGTTTACACAGAGAGAGAATTTATTTTTATTTATTTCACAGAATGTGAGCATAGCTGCCGTTTATTGCCCATCCCTAACTGCCCTTGCAAAGGTAGTGAGCTGCCTTCTTGAACTGCTGCAGTCTTTTGGGTGCAGCTATACTCACAGTGCTGTTGTGGAAGAAATTCCAGGATTTTGACCCAGTGACAATGAAGAAGCAACAATATATTTCCAAATCAGGATGGTGAGCTGCTTCAGGGGAACCAGCTGGTGTGGTGCTCCATGTATCTGCCGCCCTTGTCCTTAGGCAATAGAGGTTGTGGGTTTGGAAATTGCTATTGCAGGAGTCTTGGAGAAATTGCAGCGCATCTTATAGCTGCCACTGTGCATTGGTAGTGTAGGGAGTGAATATTGAAGGCATTAGATGGGGTGCCAATGAAGTGATTGTCCTGGATGGTCTTGGGCATCTTGAGTGTTGTTACAACTGCACTTAGCTGGGCAGAATTGACTTGCATCTTATAGATGATGGCTAAGCTATGGGCAGTCAGGTTGCTTGCTGCAGACTTCTGAGCCTCTGAGCCCAGTTCCCACAGTATTAATATGTTTGATCTAGCTCCGTTTCTGGTCAATAACAATCCTCAGGATGTTGATAACTTAATACAGGACAACAATCCATCTGTTACACAATAATGGATAAGAGCTGCAGCAATTGAAGCAGGCAGAAATGCAAAGCTAGGAAGAAAAACAAGAGTTGACGGGGTAAGGGTTGGACAGAGAGCAATACACAGCCTGAAACAGTGATAAAATAGTTTCAAAAATAAATTTTGAAACAGAACAAGTAGGCCATTAAGCCCCTTGAACCTACTCTGCCATGCTAAATTATGGCTGATTATTAGAAGTCTTAAAGAAATGATTTGCAGGGCTACAAGGGAAGAGAAGGTTTGTTTGGGGGGTGTGGGGGGGGGCTGCTAATTGGATAAGTCTTTCAAAGGCTGGCACGGATAAAATGGGTTGAATAGTCTCCTGCTGCACTGTATCATCCTAAAATTTTAAAATGACCATGTGGAACTTTGTTTTGGAGAGGAGTCTAGTAAAGGCAACAGCAGACAATTATCAGTGTCAGCTGTCCAAACAGCTGTAAGCATTACATATTTTTAAAAGGTAGAGGTAGATGGAAGATTATTGGAGGTACGCAGGAACGTAAAGCTTAAAATCAGTTCAGCCATGGTCTTACTGAATGGCAGAACAGGTTTGAAAGGTCAAGTGACCAACTCTCGTTTCTTGTTCACGTCACAGTCTGAAATTGAAGTTGATGGTGGTGTAGTGGTAATGTTACCAGACTAATAATCCAGAGGTCTAGGCAAAAGTTCTGGATACACGAGTTCAGATCCCAGCTTTGCAGCTGTGGATTTTAAATTTGATTAACAAAGAAGAGTACTGTTTAGAGACAGTAGGAACTGCAGATGCTGGAGAATCTGAGATAACAAGCTGTAGAGCTGGATGAACACAGCAGGCCAAGCAGCATCAGAGGAGCAGGAAGGCTGACGTTTCGGGCCTAGACCCTTCAAGA
>NC_063368.1:5123514-5124001 GCF_021869965.1 Rhincodon typus
CTGCTTGGCCTGCTGTGTTCATCCAGCTCTATACCTTGTTATCTAAGAGTAACTAATCCAAGTTAGCTGATAATACAAAGCTGTATAGGAAAGTAAGCTGTGAGGAGGTTACAAAAAGGTATAGATCAAAATCTTCAGAGAATAGCAATCACTGTCCGATTGCCATTCCTGCTGTTAACTCTTTCCGCTATGATCGGGCTCTACATTTTTGCCCAGTACTTCTCAACTTGGCCTCTTCTGAAATGAGAAGCATACCTAATACCTGAACCCTCCCTTGTACGACAGGATCGTCAGTGGAAGCCAAGCCAGGCCCCTCTCCACAGCAAAAGCTGCTGTATTCTGGTAAATGGAGATCACTGAATGATGGCATAGTAGTAATGTCATTGGATGAATGATCCAGAGGCCTAGGCTAATGCAGCTGCTGCAATTTAAATTCAATGACTAAATATCGGATAGAAAGCTAACTTTGATTTTTATGAACGTTCGC
>NC_063368.1:5124101-5148610 GCF_021869965.1 Rhincodon typus
GCTGTGTTCATCCAGCTCTATACCTTGTTATCTAAGAGTATTGTATATATTTGTAGCAGTATTGTAAAGTAGTCTCACTAATGATGACCATGTACTTATCATCGATTTGTCTTTAAAAGCTTGTACACTCAGGGAAGGAAATCTACTATTCTTACTCAGTCTAGCCTATGTGCAATTTCAGACCTGGTACGGGATGGTTGACTTTGAAATGGTCGACTTTGAAATGGTCTAGCCAGCCACTCAGTTCAAGGGCACTTAGGGATTGGCAACAAATGCTGGCAAGGCCGGTGACGCCTACATCCCATGAAAGGAGAAATAACAATTGCTGGAATTTACTGTTAAATCCAGAGAGTTCAGAAGAGCTTAAAGGCAAGGTGCCATTCCTGGAATATCAATAGAGCAACGCAGGATGTTAAAGAAAGGTAAGAGGGGTCAGAGTGAGATTAGGACAGAAAATTAAAAGAGCAAACAAATCAGAAACTCTGAACTAGGCTTGTGACTGAAGTGTTCAGAAAATGGTCAGACAAATTATATTTGATTTCTCCATTTTCAATAGCACTACATTGCAAATAGCAAATGCAGTAGATCCCTTCCCTCTGCCTAATTACAGATACACAATCTTTGCTTTACTAAATTAGGAGGTGCAGAGGAAAGCTTTACTTGCAAAGCATAGTTTTCCTCAACTTTAACCCAAAATCAAAAATATACTTTGAAGTTTCCATTTTTGTTGAAAACACAGGTTATCAGGTAAAACAGATTATGCATTCACAAACCAGATTATCCCAGTGATGTCAACTGCATGCACCCACTGGAGCACAACGTGCAGTGTCAATTTTTAAAATGATGCAGCAATGACTGAAGACTCTGAACACAATATTGAGAACTACTCTGTCTACCATGCATCTCAGGCAGATTACCGCACATTGAGGGAAATCAAAGAATTTCATTCAGCAATACCGCCCACCAGAGACACAGCATGACCAGTAATCAACTTACAGTTCCACTAAGGCATGGGCCCAAACCCAGAATTTAAATTTACAGTGTTAATATAGAAACTAGGGGGCAGCAGTAGGCTATTTTGCCCTTCAAACCTGCTTCACCATTCAATATGATTTTGATGGATACTTTATCTCAATGCCAAATTCTCATTTTTTCCTCCATAACCCTTGATGTCTTTAAAATCTAAAAATTTATCTCTTCCCCAAATATATTCAGAGATTTAGCCTCCAAAATGTTCACTGGTAGAGAATTCCACAAGTTGACCATCCTCCGAGTTAAGAAATGCTTCCTAATCTCAGTCCTAAACAGTCTACCCCATATACTGAGACTGTCGCCCCGGTTCCAGACTTCTTGTACAGGGAAAATGTCTCTGCATCAAGTCTGTGCTGCTCCGTTTGAAACGTATAAAATTCTATCAGATCCCCTCTCATCCTTCTAAACTCGTGAATAAAAAAACAAACAATCTCTCCTCATAGAAGGTCCAGCCAGTCATTGTATCAGCCTAGGGAACCTCCACTGCACTCTCTCCTGTGGCAAGGTAGGGAGACCAAAACTGCATTCAATCCTCCAGGTGTCACCTCACCAAGGTCCTGTATAACTGCAGTAAGTTACTGATATCTCACTCATGTTCCTGCCCATTAGAGAATAAGTGCTTCCCTTCTAGCAGAGAGGAACCAGAACCTCACCTGTACCACCACCAGCATAACCCCAGCCTCTCCTCACCCAAAGACACTGTCTCAAAGCAAGGTGTCCACAAGTCCGAGAACTGGATGTTACTGGTCCTTTGCCCAAAATAGTGAACCAGTGACAGTGAGTGACCGCAAACACAATATCAACACATCTTTTATTACTCACATGTTTGAAGCAGCTGACAGGAGCGGCTTGGCATTTGTGCTCGTCGATATATTTTCCCCATTCAAATCCTTGGTTAACAGCTTAAAGGGAAGGGGCAAAGAGAAGAGTTATTGGGGAAAGCTGGGTTTGCAGTAGGTAAATAGGTAATAAAACTTGTGCCGAGTTCAAAACAGATTCAAGCTCCACCTGTAGCAATGAGGAAAGGAAGGTGTTGCCACAGGCTGCTGTCCTGCTGCTAACACAAGAAATGTTATTTTGTAAGGACAAACAGCGACAGGGAAAATTCAAGGCAACTGTCTTCTAGATGCTCGTCCATCCCCTGGTAGCCACTTGAATAGCAGCACTTCTAGGAAGTTGTCTTCTCTCTCACCAACAACTTAAATTTATATAGCATTGATTGATTTATTGTTGTCACATGTACCGAGATACAGTGAAGAGTATTGTTTTGCATGCTAAATCGGCAGATCACACCATAAAAAAATACATCAGGGTAGCAGAACAGAGTGCAGAATAGTGTTACAGTTGCAGAAAAGGTACAGAGAGAGACCAGAATTAGTATGTGAGAGGTCCATTCAAACAGTCTAATAACAGCAGGGATGCAGCTGTTTTTGAATCTATTCAAACATGTATACAAATTTTTACTATCTTCTGCCCAACGGAATTGTTTAATGCAATGACACCCCCAGGGGCTTCACAGTAAATTACAAAACAAAGTATGTAATTCAGCCATATAGGTAGACACATGAAGCCAGATGAGTTTTTATAAAAAAGGGTAGGATGTAACAAGAATCTTGCTGGAAGAAAGTAAGGTGTAGAGGTAAAAAGGTCTGGTAAGATGATTCCAGAGCTTGGGGCCAATGGACCTGAAGGCTTGGTCATCAATGGTGCAAAGATTAAGGTTGGGAATGTATAAGAAGTCAGAATAAGAGCAGACAGACATCTTGAAGTTAGTGGGCCTGAAGGAGGTAACTGAAATAGAAAGGGGTGAAAACAAAGATTTAAAAACAGCAATAATTTAAAAATAAAGACGTTGCTTGACTGGGAGTCATTGTAAGTCAGCGTGTGCAGAAATAACAGGGGAACAGAATTTGGTGCATGTTAAGAAACAGACAGCAGTAGTTTGGATGAGCTCCATATTTACAAAGGCTGAAATGAGAAACCAACCAGAGTGTGGGGAAATAGTCAAATGTAGAGCTTATGAAAGCCCGAGTGAGGGCCTCAGAAGTGGGAGAGCCGAGACTGCGGCAAAGTCATATGATGTTATGGAAGAGGAAGAAAGCAGTATTGGTGATGGCACAAATGAAGCAGAAGCCCATCCAGGGTTTAAATACAACTCAAAACGCTGTGAATAGGGTGGTTCAATCTCAAGACTATTGTTGGAAGAGGGATACAGTCAGCAGCAAGGGAAGAGGGTTCAAAGAGGCATTCAAGAACAATGGCTTCAACCCTTCAAGTATTTATTCTATGGAAATTCTGTTCATTCAGTACTGGATGTCAGATAAGTAGTCTGATAGTTTAACAACATGAAAGAGTCAGAGACGGTGTTGAGGTCGACCTGGGTGGGGAAAGTATGCACGTATAAACGGACACTGGGCTTTCGGATGGCATGGTCGAACGGGCAGCAAGTATGTGATAGATAGGAGGGAACCAATTATAAATCCTTTGTGAACGCTGGAGATAATGAACAGGAGTGAGAAGACTTTGCAAATGATTTTCTGATTAATATTAGACAAGAACGGAACCAGGTGAAAGGAATCTTACCACATAGGATGATAGTAGAGAAGAATTGTGTGGTCAACCATGTGAGAAGTTACAGAAAGATCAGGATGGAAGCAGGAAACATTTTAGCCTTATGATGGTCTTGCAGAATGTCAGTTACAACTCTGATAACCATAGACTAGAGAAAGGAAGATGAAGTCACAACTCCCTAGTACCCAACACAGCCAGTGAAAATTAAAGATCTTGGATTTGAGTGTTGACCCAATTCCTGGGTTCTGAGTGCAATGCTCTTGTTGTAATCCTGACTGGGCTAGCTGGCGCCAGCAACATCGTAACTGACCACAATACCTTGGAAGAACAGGGGGGTGCAAAAATGTCATCCTGTTTCTAACTGATACTTTCCGGTTTTGTCATTAAGATCTGCTCAGTGAAGATGCGACAACCCTCACCTGGGAATCCTCATCTATCCAACCCATCATCTGGATAAATGGAAAAGGATGAAACTAAAAGGTTAATCTTTTTCCAGAGATTCGTTTATTTACAGAATGCAGCGACACACGTCTGCATCCTTCCTGCTAACTTAGTGGCTCAGTGTTTCTTTGTTTTGGAAAACAAATTACTAATTAAACAGATCAATTAATAAACAGCTCCTTAAAGGAGCAGTGAACCAAACTAATCTTTAAAGGAAACTTAGTGAATTCAATTAAAACACCCCTAACAGGACTGATGAAGCACTGCAGTGTCCAGCTGGCTTTGAGATACATTTCTCAACAGTTTTCAACCATCAAATCGATAGAGAGTTAATCTTTGGTGACTAAAGAAGCAAAGCACATCAAGGTCAGTAACAGCATGTTTGGTATAAGTGGCTGACTTCTGTACATGTGCCGAAAATGATGAATAAAAATAAACATCAAGCCAGTTTATACTTAACCATAGAACCTTCTAAGCCACCAGGACAGACAACGGCAACAGAAACATGGTAACACCACCACCTGCACATTCCCCTCCAGGCCACACACCATCCTGGCTTGGAACAATATTATCATTCCTTCACTGTCACTGGGTCAACTTCCTTCCTAACAGCACTGCAGGTGAACCTGCACCTCAGTGCTTCAAAAGAAAATAGCTCACCACCACTTTCTCAAGAGCAATTATTGATGGGAAATTGATGTTAGCTTAGTCAGCGACGTCCACATCCTCTGAAATGAAGACTAAACCGTACAACTAACATCATATTGATGCTCCCACCCTGTGTATCATGGCTCACAGCTAAGAATGGTCACTTGGTGAAGTATCAAAGAAATCATAGAAAGATGTCCTGTACAAACAAGGCAAAGACTGTAATAATCCAAAAGTACAACACAATAGCAATCTGTAACAAGATAAGACAAGCCTTACCCGAATTGTTACTCTGAGCAACATCTGTTCCCTTCCCACTGGACTGCTGCTGCAGAAATGCCCCCAATTTAGATGACCATGAGGCTTTGTTTAACACTTTTGCCTTCTTTGTAGGTGGTTTTCCCTGTGAAATAAACAGAATTCATCTATGAAAAATGTGGCTTCCAACTGAAAAAAAAATACTTCTTTAAAAAGGATGGGAGAGGAGGTCAGGTTTTGCAGATTTTCACTTCAGAAATCTGGAGTAAGAATACATACACATGCACAATCAATTACAGTCACTTGCAAACAGGGCCATATATGCAGACACCCAAACAACTTCTTGCAATAATAAGTGTTGATCACTATGCATTGACTCCTGTATGAATTTGCATCTCTGGACATCACACAAGGATATGTACAGACTTGTTGACATCAAACACAAGCTTTCCATTCTTTTCAGAAACACATCAAAAAGGAACACAAATAACAGAGGAAGAAATTACCTAACTTCCTCTGATCGGGTGCCAAATATTTACAGGTACATAAAAACCAGAAAGCCTTCATCACTTGGAACAGGCTGTTTTCCCAAGCAGGAGACTCCAAATCATTGAACACCATCAAGCAAGATTTGGATCTGGTTAGAGCAAACTCACCGTTTCCACAAAAAGTGGGTAATATGGAGATGTGAGAGTCTCCCTCTGTGAATAGGATTGTGTTTAATCTGGATTTTCTATTACTTCTACATGGGTTGGAGGGATTGCGAAGTGTATTTCTCATGATGAACAATATTTCTGAGTGGGGTAAGCCTGGATGAACCAAGGGTCTTCAGATTTCACTATTCAAACATAACTAGGTGACCCAAACATAAGCATAATCACACTGAGAAACGAACTGGCTCACTAGGCTACGGTTAGATTAAGATGTAGTTGCAGACATTTAAAGGGATATTTCAGAATACCCAATGAATATGTTCCTACAATGAAGTAAAGTTTCATGTGTAGGACCCACCATCTCTGGTTAACTAAAGAAGTCAGAAACAGCAAACTTAAGGAAAAAAACATAACTGGGCAAAGATGAGAAGCAGCTCAGAATATAAAGAATTACTAAAAGGTTAATCAGGAGGAAGAAATTAGATTGAGAGAGAAAGCTAGTTAAAAATGTAAAAACAGATGGCAAGAATTTTTACAGACATTTAAAAAACAAAATGACATGTGTAGGTCCTTCCGAGACTGAGAATGGAGAGTTAATAGACAATAAGGAAATATTGGATGAAATGAACAAATATTTTGCTTCTGTCTTCACAATCATTCCAAAAATAGCTACAAATTGGGAGGTGGAAGGAAAACAGGAACTTCCTGAAATTACAATTGTGGGAGAAGTCAAATGAGCAAACTGATGGAGCTGCAGTTGATAAGTCTCCAGGTCCAAATGGACCTCATCCTTAGGTGTTGAGAGAAGTTGCTAATGAGCAGTTGGCTTTAATTTTCTAAAACTCCCTAGATTCAAGAAAGGTTCCACCAGACTTAAGTAGCAAATATAATGTCTGCTCAGTCAGTTAGCTGGATGTCGGTCGAGGGGAACGCATTGGAATCGCTCATTAAAAAGGTTAAAACTGTGCACTTAAGGTAATTGGGAAGTGTCAGTATGGTTTTGTGAAAAGGAAATTATGTTTAACCAATTTAACAGACTCCCTTGAAGAAGTAACGTGTGTTGTTAACAAAGAGGTGCCAGTAGACATACTGTACTTGGAATTCCAGAAGGCAATAAGGTACCACATCAAAGATTATTGCAGAAATGAAATATCATGATGTGGGGGCAAATTCTTAGCATGGATAGAGGATTGGCTGGTTGCCAAAAAGTTAGAGCATGAGTGAATGGGTTTTCATCTAATTGGTACAATGTAACAAGTGGAACTCCACAGGGGTCTATGCTAGAGGCTCATCTTTTTGCAAAAACCAATGACTTAGCTTAGGGAGCAAAGACATTTTCGCTAAATTCACACATGACACACAGATCAGCAGAAATGTATGTTGTGAAAATGATAAGGAGGTTGCAGAAGGATATGGATATATTGAATGAATGTGAAAACATGAAGTTGCTAATTTTGGCAGGAAGTATGAAAAAAAGCACAGTATTGCTTAAATGGAGAATGACCGTGGAATATCAAGGCGCAGCAGGATTTAGGTGTTCTGGTGCATGAATCACAAATAGTGGGCAGGCACAGCACGTAATCAAGGCAACTAACAGGATGTTATCCTTTACATTGACAGGAACTGAACATACAAGCAAGGATGGTATGCATCGGTTACTCAGGACATTGATAAAACCACATCTTGAATACTATGCGCAGATTTGGTCTCCATATTTAAAGAAGGAAATAAATGCACTGCAGGCAGTTCAGAGGATATTTACAAGATTGATACCAGGAATGAGTGAGCTGATTTCTGAGGATAGTTTAGACAGACTAGACTTGTTCCACTGGAGGTCAGAAGAGCAAGAGGTGACTTGACTGAAGTGTATAAGTTTCTAAGTAATCTTGACAAGGTGAACATGGAAAGGAGGTTTCCTCTTGTGCGCGAGTCCAGAATGAGGTGGAGTTATTTTAAAATTAGGGGGCTGCCCTTTTTGCACAGAGATGAGGAGAACTTTTTTCTCCCAAGGGGTTGTGCGACTTTAGAACTCACTGCATCAGAAGCAGTGGAAGTGGAGTACAGTGAATAACTTTTCAGCAGAAGTAGATAGATTCTGGTTAGGCAAGGGAATTAAGTGTCATCAGGGGTAGATTGGAATGTAGAGCTCAGAACACAAATGGGTGAGATACCAACTCTCAGACTATTGTTCCATCTCTATGATTTTCTTTAAGCAAACCTGCAGAACTAAGGCAACAGGTCAGATTATGCAAGCAAATGGGAGTATTCAGTATAGCACATTGAGGCAGGCCATTGACATGACTGCAAACTAACCTGCAATCTAGCCAAGATACTGGCTTTCTTGGAGTTGGAAGAGTAGCTTCGAGAACAGGAGACACTGCAGAATCTTTTGGTTTTGGAATAGAAGGTTTCTCGTGCTCCAACAATGCCACACATCTCACAGGTAGCTTGGAAGAGGAAACAAAAATTCAAAAAGACACAGGGATAAATGAAAATTAGGATCAATGCAATTTTTAACCAGGCAACTAAAGCGGGTTAAAAAGTTAAAAGTAGTGACGGAAATCTTAAGGAATAAAAATGGAAAATTGGTGCAATCAGCATCCAAAAGAGAAAGACAGGTTCAAAGGTCAAGTGCAATCCTTCATCCATTAGCTTAGCAAAAGGGTACATGTATTTTTTTGAATGCCAAGTGTTTTGCACAATGTACATCAATGAAGTGATTTTCAGCTGTAACACTGATATTTTCACATATGCCTAAAGTTGTCCCAGCTCTCCCCATTCTGAAAATATTTCAAGTTATCTTTTGTCTCTAAAATAGATAATCTCACACTGAACTCTTACTGGTTTCCTAGACTAAAAAGTGAGAAACTGGCAGAAGTGCTGGTAACCAGAGAACATATTTAATTTAACTGAGATAGCAAGAACTGCAAATGCTGGAGTCAGCGACAACACAGTGTGGAGCTGGAGGAACGCAGCAGGCCAGGCAGCATCAGAGGAGCAGGAAAGTTGACGTTTCAGGTCGGGACCCTTCTTCATTTTCTAAAGAAGGGTCCCAACCTGAAACGTCAATTGTAATTTAACTGAATTTTTTAAAAACCCAGGGCAAGTGACAAGTAGATTTCCCACCATCCACTCACAACAAGCACTGTGATGATTCAAAATGCCTTATCGGGAAGGGGAAACAAAAGATAAATTTTGCAAGGGGAGGTTTTGGGAATGTGGCAAATATTGACTATTAACCCAAAGACCAAAACAATGCTCTGGGCTATGGATTCAAATTCCACCATCAAGCTGGTAGCATTTAGATGTGATTAGTTAATAAATAAGATGATAAATTTTACCTCCACATCACCTCCCATTTCAACTGTGGTCAATTGTTGTAAAAAACCATTTGGTTCACTGATATCCTTTAAGGAAGGAAATCTGCTGTCCTTACTAGCGTGGCCTACATTCACTCCCTACCTACAGTGATGTGCTTTATCCTTAACTGACCCTGAAATGGCCTAGCAAGACTCTTAGCTCAAGGACAATTAGCAAATGCTAGTCTAGGTAGCAACACCCATAAATGCCCATTAAAAGACTAATACTTTATGAATCTATGAACTGCTAGTTTGTCCACTCAGTTAAATATCAGGAGCTTCTTGCCCCTTTGGATCCTCCCAACTAGTGACTGCATTCACTGGTTTCTTACTGATCAGCAAATGGCAGCTCCCTTAAGATGGCTTCTGACTTGGTCCTGGTCCTGGTCCTGGTCCTTAACTGCCACGGCCATAATTCTGATTTACTGTCAGCACAAACAAATCCAATGGTTCAAAGTCTTCCCAACTCTTAAGCATTAACACAACAAAAAGTACCAATTCTAAGTCCTCCATCAATAGATGACTCATCATCATTTATCGCTCCACATATCGACTCCGTATCCATGTCCTGCACCTGACCAAGTTCCTCATCTTCCAGGTCATTGCTCGAATCATCTGTGGTGAGGTTTCTATTGCTGTCACTGCCATCGTCTTCCAGACTATCATATCCATCAAACACGCTGCAGTCATCATCTTCAACATCCATGAAGGACATTTCTACACCATCTGGAGGTACAAAAACAAAAATCACATCACTCAGATCAGAATACAAGCTATATAGATGAAAATTTTCTTAGCATCCTTACAGAAGGAGGAGTGAAAGGTCCACTGAATTAGACCGGTTTCAGTCCAAGTCCAATAGAGTAAGGCTATATTATCATATTACCCAGGATTTTCCCCAGCACAATGGCTGGTGGCGTTCCCTTCAGCTGTTGTGACATGTACATTGCTAAATGGTGCAAGGATAGGTGTCTGCTGCCAAGGTTGTAATAATCCAGGGACCAACAGGACAGAAACTGGATAAACATTCAATGCCCCTCCCACAGCCCATCTGTTGCAAAACACCTCTTCCATAATTTAGTTACCTCCCGGCCCAAATATTCCAATGCTCTCCAGGGCAGCCTCAGTCCTTCCATCCTCTGCAAAAGACTGCTCATTCATAAGAGCATAGGAACTAGGAGCAGGAGTAGGAGTAGACAATTTAGCCCCTTGAGCCTGCTCCACCACTTAATACGATCATGGCTGATCTCATCTTGGCCTCAACTCCATTTTCTCCCTGCTCGCCATTAGCCTTCAATCCATTACTAATTAAAAATCCATCTGTCTATCTCCTCCTTAAATTTACTCAATGTTCCAGTACCCATCATACTTGGGGTAGTGAATTCTGCAGATTCATGATCTTTAAGAGATACATAAATTTCTTCTCATCTGTTTTAGACCTTAAGACCTAGGAACAGGAGTAGGCCATTTGGCCCCTCAAGTCTGTTCCTCCATTCAATAGGATTCCCATTGAATGGTGACACTACCTGACAGAGAAAACTATGTTATCACCCATGGGCTGGTATGTGTCATCATAACAATCATTCAACACAGTGGCTGAAATGTGAAGTGACTCATTCTGGTAAGAAAAACAGGGACAGACAACGGAAAACAAAAGGACAATATTCTAAAAAGATTGCAGCAGTACAGCAGTGAGTGTACACCTCTATGTGATTCAGTCATTGAATGTATCAGGATGGACTGACAGAACATTTAATAAAGCATACAATACCCTTTATTGAAAGGGGCACAGAACAAGAAAACCATGTTGAACTTCTATAGAACATTAGCTCAACCTCAGTTGGAGCATTCCACCCAGTTCAGGGGACTGCAATTTAGGAAGAATGTGAAAGCATTGGAAAGAGTGCAGAAAAGATTTGCCAGAATGATTCCAGGGATGAGGAAGTTCAGTTATGAGGATAGCTTGGGGAAGTTAGGACTGTTGAAAGCCAAGAGGAGGTTTACTAGAGGTATTCATAATGAAAGGTCTGAACAGAATAGATAGGGAGAAACTGCTCCCTTTTGTAAATGCAGGTGCAGTGTTGCCAACTGCATGGGTTCAGTTCCCATACTGGCTGATGTTATCAGGAAGGTTCCTCTTTCTCAACCTCACCCTGGATGGGTGCATTTATAGGAAGGGTTTAGAGGGATAATGGGCCAAATGCTGGCAAATGGGTCTAGATCAGTTTAGGATATCTGGTCGCATGGACAAGTTGGACCAAAGGGTCTGTTTCCATGCTGTACATCTCGAGGACCCTACATGGCAGCCTCTGTGGGGAGAGAAATTGGAAGCGGACATTAGGGGGCAGCACAGTGGCTAGCATTGCTGCCTCACAGCAGCAGAAACCCTGTGGAGTTTGGACATTCTCTCCGTGTCTGCTTGGATTTCGTCTGGGTGCTCCTGTTTCCTCCTACAGTCCAAAGAAGTGCAGGTTAGGCAGATTAGCTATGCTAAGATTACCCATGGAATATGCAGGCCTACAGGCATAGGGTGGGGAGTGTCAGTCCAGGTAGCAAGTTCTTTGGAGGGTCAGTGTGGACTTGATGAGCCAAATTACCTACTTCCACACTGAAGGGATTCTATTAAAAAAAAACTAGAGATGCTGGAAATCTGAAACAAAATAAAAACAGAAAATGGAGAAACTCAGCAGGTCTGGCAACATATATGGACAGAAAGCAGTAGCAAAGTTCTGAATCCAGTAACCCTTTTTCAGAAGGGTTATGCAGCAATTTCTGTATTGGTTTCAGGGTAAATTAGACAATGTGTTGCAGTCATAGTTCACTGTTACTCATTGAACAAAACAAACACCAGGGACTGCAGACATTAGATTAGTAAACGGTGCAGCATCTGATAACATTGTAACGAGATGAATGCTTTGTCTAGAACCTGTGGATCGAACCCTGACTGCACAGACTTTTAGCAACATTAAAAAAAAACTCCAAGACCTATTATCACTCACGTGGACGTCCCAGTCTTAGCAACAATGTCTCTCTGTTTACTTGCAAATTTCACTAACTGGAAACAAACTCGCAAGAAGGGAGAACATTACAAACACACATACTCTAGTTTCTACAATTTGTAGTTGAGGTATCATCGACTTTAAAAACAGCTTCATTTGTCTGAAGCAGCTAGACTTTTAGTCATTATTCATCCTAAAGCTCACCTCATAAATTGCACAAACTATCTTATTTATAATTAATTCAGCACACTTTCTTTCAAAAAAAAAACACAAAAGACTCACAATCTTGTTCCTCCTCTTTGTGCAACTTAATGATCGAATTCAGGCACACAACGCCGCCATTCTAGGACGGATCATTTCCTTATAACGTGCTCTCTCATTGGAGCGGGCCACAACCCCCGCCAACCAATGGAAAGAACTAGAATGGGGTAGGCGCTACCGAGCACTCTGGGAGATGTAGTCCATTAGCATGAATGGACAATTCCTAACCCTGCTGAAGAAAGGTCTAGGCCCGAAGCGTGAGCCTTCCGGCTCCTCTGATGTTGCTTGGCCTGCTGTGTTCATCCAGCTCTACACCTTGTTATCCCTGCTGTAGGCAGTGTAGGTTTTCCACCGCAAACTAAATTATCCAATGTTTTGAAATAGCCATTTTCTACTCCAAACTAAATTATCCAATGTCTTGAAATAGCCATTTTCCACTGTAAATTAAATTATCTAGTGCTTTGAGTAAGCCAACATAAAAATACATGGCAATGCAAATTTCATGCCAAAAAGATTCGAGTAATCACACATTCCGAATTCACATTGAAATGTATAAAATTCTGTAAGGGCTCGATTGGGTAGAGGCTGAGATTGTCTACACTGGTCTTGGGAGTAATAAAATGCAGAAGCACAGTCTCAGGATAAGAGGCCAGTCATTTAGGACTGAGATGAGGAGAAATTAATTCACTCAAAGGGTTGTCAGTCTTTGAATTCCCTACTCAGATGGATGTAGACACTCTATTGTTGAATGTATTTAAGGCTGGGATACACAGTGTTTAGTGTCTCAGGGAACAAGGGATCTGGGGTGTGGATTGGAGAGTGAAGTTGAAGCCCAAGATCAGCCATGATTGTAATGAATGCTGAAAGAGGCTCAACAGGCTGAATGATCTCTTCTGAACATCTAACTTTATAATTTTGAATTATATACAGCACCAAGTGATTAAAAGCAAGCAGGGCTAGGCTCAATGTTGAGTTTTCCTCAATACATAATTTATTTGCAGAAAGTAGGCCTGTATAACTTTCTTCTTTAGTTATTTATTGTAGTTTATTGTGTAGTCAGGGTTAGGGGATGTTTATAAGTATCCCATAATACACTGCACAAATCCATGGACTTTTCATGCAAGAGTTCTTTACTTACAGCAAAATCTGTACATGCATTACATCCTCAGAGGTTGTGACTGTCATATTGGTATTACATCATCAACATTTCAGCTTTGATGTTAATGCCATGACTACAGTTATGGATGCTGTTTGCTACCCAACGTACAGACAATGCAGTATATACCCTTGAGAAGGTGGTGGTGAGTCACTCTCTGGAACCGCTGCAGTCCACGTGATGGAGGTACACCCACAATACAGAGTTGCAGAAATTTGACCTAGCAACAAGGAACAGTGGTATAGCTTCAAGTCAAGAGCTCCTGCAGTGATTTATTTTGGCTGAGATGGTTGACCTCCAGCAAGCTGCTAATTTGTGTTCAGCAGGTGTCCAGGATGACGGCACAAAGCTGAGGCATAAGAGTTGGCTTGGCTTGTAAGGACAGACTGCAAGAACCCTTCCCAACATGTCTGATTACACATCAGCACTTACTAACTCAGTACCAACCCCTACAACAGTCCTTCCCTGGCCAACCCCCAACATCAGCAACTTACACCCCCCCACTACTACCCCAACAAACCCCAACTCCAGGCATATTGTTCCCTGATGTGGATGTGTCCTGTATCCCTTTCCTGAGAGTTGGTCACCCTAGTAAAGGGCAAGTTGCTGCAGTGCATCTGAGTTTCACCGGTGAAAGGAATGATTGCTGAAGGTGGTGGCTAGGGTGCCAATCAAGTAGGCTCCTTTATCCTTGATGTTGTTGAGTTTCATGGCTGCCCGATTGCTGAATACATTTCAGACAAAGGGCAATAGATTCTTGACCAACCTGGCAGTCAGACTTTGTCAGGGGCAGGAAGAAAAGTGGAATTGAGGTCACAGTCAGATCAGCCATAAATCTTATCAAATCACATTCAGGCTCGAGGGGCTGATTGGCCTACTCCTGCACCTAATTCATAAGTTCTTGTCCAGTTGGAAGCCAAGTGGACAGCATTCCATAACATTCCTAACTTGTCCCTTGCGGATGGTGGACAGACTTTGGGGAGTCAGAAGGGAGTTACTCACTGCATGATTCCCTGTCCTTGGTTGGCTCTTATAGTTACAGTATTTTTTATGCCTGTTTCAGTTCAGTTTCAAGTCAATGGTAACCCTAAGGATGTTGATAGTGGTGTTGAATGTCAAAGGGAGATAGTTGGAGTCTCTCTTGTTGAAAATGGTCATTGCCTTACACTTGTGTGACACAGATCTCGCTTGCCTTTTAACAGCCCAAACCTGGTCTATGTCTTGCCACATTTGAATGTGGATTGCTTCAGTCTCTGAGAATTCGTGAATGGTGCCGAACCTTGTGCAATCATCGGCAAACATCCCACTTCTGACTTTGCGATGGAGGGAAAGTCATAGATGAAGCAGCTGGAGGTGGTTGGGCCTAGGACACTACCCTGAGGAACTCCTGCAGAGATGTCCTGGAGTTGGAGAAGATTGCCCTCCAACAACCACTGCCATCTTTCTTTAATTTAAAAGAGAATTTAATCCACCTTCAAATGAGCCATGTTTCTGCAGATTTAATCAGTCTAATTAATAAGAAGGCTTAGAATAGTCTCAGCACCCATCAGTAGTGTGAGGTGATTCACTTTGGAAGGAATAACAGGAATACAGAGTACTGGGCTAATGGTAAGGTTCTTGGTTGTGTGGATGAGCAGAAAGATCTTGGTGTCCATGTGCATAGATCACTGAAAGTTGCCACCCAGGTTGATAGCCTTGTTAAGAAGGCGTACAGTATGTTAGGTTTTATTGGTAGAGGGATTGAGTTTCGGAGCCATGAGGTCACGTTGCAGCTGTACAAAACTCTGGTGCGGCCGCACTTGGAGTATTGCGTACAGTTCTGGTCACTGCATTATAGGAAGGATGTGGAAGCATTGGAAAGGGTGCAGAGGAGATTTACCAGGATGTTGCCTGGTATGGAGGGAAGGTCTTATGAGGAAAGGCTGAGGGTCTTGAGGCTGTTTTCGTTAGAGAGAAGAAGGTTAAGAGGTGACTTGATAGAGACATACAAGATGATCAGAGGATTAGATAGGGTGGACAGTGGGAGCCTTTTTCCTCGGATGGTGATGGCTAGCACGAGGGGACATAGCTTTAAATTGAGGGGCGATAGATATAGGACAGATGTCAGAGGTAGGTTCTTTACTCAGAGAGTAGTAAAGGCGTGGAATGCCCTGCCTGCAAAAATAGTAGACTCGCCCACTTTAAGGGCATTTAAATGGTCATTGGATAAACATATGGATGATAATGGAATAGTTTAGGTTAGATGGGCTTCAGATTGGTTTCACAGGTCAGCGCAATATCGAGGGCCGAAGGGCCTGTACTGCGCTGTAATGTTCTATGTTCTATGTTCTATGTTTTAAAATGTCATCACAAATTCCCAGGCCATAGTTGAATTCTGCTGCTATGAAAAATCCCTGTGCACAAATTACATGGAGTGTGGGAAATGGTGGGGTTCTATTTTAATCGTTTATGGGATGTGAGTGTTTCACACAAGATCAGCATTTGTTGCCCATTCCTAATTACCTACAAACTCAGAGGCTTGCTAGATCACTCCAGAGGAGACGTCCACGACATATCTGAGATCCTGAAACACACATAGGTTGATGAGATAAAGACAGTAGATTATTCTTCCTTCTCAATTTTTATGCGATAATTTAAAGCTCTGTGGCCACCATTACTGAGTTGAGTTTTTAATAACTTTAATAACTTCAAATTTAAACTTCACCAGCTGCCTTGGTGGGCCATACTCTCATACCCCCAGAGTATCAGCCCAGTCCAGGATTACTAGTCAATGACATTACTAGGCCTTTGACTCTCCTGTTAAGAGTGTGGTCTGAAGGGGACTTTTGGTTGCCTTCAGTCCTAGACTGCTGAACATTTGCCTGTTCAGAGGGAGAAGGCTACGTCAAAGGATGGACTATGTGTGATGGAATGCTCCCCACTTGCCTGGATGGGTACAGCTTCAACAACACTCAAGAAGCTCAACACCATACAGGACAAAGCAGCCGCTTGATTTGCAGCATATCCACATACACATAGTCCCTCAACCACCGATATAGCAGCAAGGTGTACTAACTACAAGTTGCACAGCAGAAATTCACCAAAGGTCCTTAGCCAGCACCTTCGAAACCCATGATCAATTCCATCTAGAAGGACTAGGGTAGCAGAACATAGGAGCACCACCCCCTGCAAATTCTCCTCCAAGCTACTCACTATCTTGACTGGGAAATATATTACTGTTCTTTCAGTGTTGCTGGGTCAAAATCCTGGAACTCCCTCCCTAAGGGCATTGTGGGTTTACCCTCAGCACATGGACCACAGTTGTTCAAAAGGGCAGTTCACCACCACCTTCTCAAGGGCAACTAGGGACGGGCAATAAAGCTGGGTCCAGCCAGCGACGCCCACGTCCCATGAGTGAATTTAAAAATGGACTTTGTGTTGGATCTGCTTCAGGGTTTAGCGAGAGATTGTGTGGCTAATTGTAGGTGATTATTCAGACTGCAAGGTATAGAGTGATATTAAGAGCTTTGAGAGAGTTGCCATTTAGCTGGATATGTTGCATTTCAGCCTTTTTGGAACATAGGACCAGCAGTAGGCTATTCAGCCCCTGAGCATGCTCTGCCAATCAATAAGATAGTGGCTGTTGTGGTGTGGTCCCCGTAACCCTTGCTTCCCTTGTAGATCAAACATCTGCCTCATTCAACCTTGAATAAACTCAATGACACACCCTCTGCTGGTAACTGCGAGTAAGGTCTGTAGGCTAAAAACACTCAGAGGAAGATTCTCCTCATCTCTCTTAAAAGTGAAACCTCTTATTCGTAAAGTGTGTGTCTCCTATTTGTAGTCTACCCCCTAAGAGGAAATATCCTCCCAATATTGACCCTATCCTGTCCCCTCAGCATCTTACACATTTCAATAAGTTCATCTCTCATTCTCCTAAACTCCAGTGGATTTAGGCCTAGCTTGCTCAGCACCTTTCTAAGCCTCTTCATCCCTGGGGAATGAGTCAAGTAAACCTTCTTTGAACTGCTTCTAATGCAATAATATCCTTTTTCAAACAGGTCACAACTGCAGTTACTCCTGATGCAATTTCACCAAGACCATAAAATATTGTTGTAAAACATCCGTACTTTTACATGGAGATAGTAAGAACTGCTGATGCTGGAGTCAGAGATAACACAGTGTTAGCTGGAGGAACACAGCAGACCAGGCAGCATCAGAGGAGCAGGAAAGCTGATGTTTTTGTAAGGGAAAGAAATGAAGTGACCTGTTCTGGCGTATAAGTGGGGCTTGAACCCTAACTTTCCAGCCCAGAGGTATGGACAATACCATTGCACCACAAGAAGCTCTCTGATTGCACTAAGTTCCATTGCACTAATTCCATTTGCCTTCCTAATCACTTGCTGAACCTGCAAACAAGCTCTTTGTGATTTATGGACTGAGACACCCTATTAACCTGTGGTATTTTGATTACAGCGTATGTATATTATATTAGTGTTGATGTGACAGGAACGATGGTGCTAATTCTTCTCTAGTGTCACTGAAACCTTAGCATTTTTCACCAGACACTCACAGTCTGCCCAGCAACCCTGAAGATTGCACTACGAGGACCAAGCACCAGGGGGTGCTGGATGCTTGGGAATTGAGTTTTCAATAGCGTTCCAGCATCCTTCAGTTCAAAAATGCTGCACATCTTGCCTTCACTAGAGAAACAGTCCAATTTGTGATCAACAACTGAATATGTACACATTAAACATTGATTTTCAGACAAAATTATTGAATAAATCTATGATGGGAATAATCCTTGCTGTGCCATTTTAAAACCATCAAAAATAAGCCTGAGATAGTAAGAACTGCCGATGCTGGAGTCAGATAACACAGTGTGGAGATGGAGGAACACAGCAGGCCAGGCAGCATCAGATGAGCAGGAAAGTTGACATTTCGGGTCAGGACCCTTCTTCAGAAATTTTTAAAAATAAGCCTGAGCTTTGAGGAAGAATTTTTCACTCTTCACAGAACAGCTCTTTATAAATTCCTATTCCTGTCGTTGAGCAGACGAGTTAATGCATTGCACCCTATAGTAACATCAACATAAGAGCAAGAGTAAGCCATTTGGCCCTTTGAAACTGCTACACCACTCTAGATCAATGTTACTGTCCTGCACTGTCCCATATTCCTTAATATTATTAATATTCCGAAATCTATCAATCTCTGTCTTGAGATATTCATACTCAATGACTGACCCTCCACAGCCCTCTGGAGTAGTGATTCACAACCTCTGACTGAATAAGGCACCTGCAAATAACATACTCTATAGAAACGCAGGAAAATATGACCTTTACCAGAAGAAATGTTCATTTTGGCAATGAATTTCTCCCCTTCCTAGATACTTCCAATATTCCTGGTCTTGTCACTGGCTCCAGGAAGCTTTGCTCAATGCTTTTCATTCACACAGGAAATCTAAGCACAGCTTTGGAAATTTCCCTTACAACACACAAGAAGCATCAAAGCAGAAAGCTTTCACACATGGTGGGTCGTGAATGTTGACAAAAGTTTGTAGATTTCACCCTCCCTCTGGCAGCCTATGTGAACGGTGCTAACAATTGAGAAGCTGAGTTCAGTGATCAGTCAAAGTTTGGTTTTATAAACTTAGAGTGGCAACAGTGTGTACAACCGATAAGTTGCACTGCAGCCACTTAGCAAGCCTCCCTCGACAGCACAAATCCACATCTACTGAAAGATAATGGTTAACTCCTGTTATTCCCATAAATACCATAGATCATCAGTGATGTCTGCTCATGTTAATGCATACCAAGATGGGGTCCCAGCAGCAAGGGTCTTGAAATACTCTCTCCTAATTAGAGTCATAGAGATGTACAGCATGGAAACAGACCCTTCAGTCCAACTTGTTCATGTTGACCAGATATCCTAAATAAATCTAGTCCCATTTGCCAGCATTTGGCCCATATCCCTCTAAACACTTCTTATTCATGTACCCATCCAGATGCCTTTTAAATGATGTAATTGTACCAGTCTCCACCACTTCCTCTGGCAGCTCATTCCATACATGCACCACCCTCTGCATGAAAAAGTTGCCCCTTAGGTCCCTTTTAAATATTTATACTCCAAACTTAAATCTATGCCCTCTAGTTTTGAACTCCCCCACCCCAGGGAAAAGATCTTGACTATTCACTCTATCCATGCTCCTCATGATTTTACAAACCTCTATATGGTCATCCCTCAGCCTCCAATGCTCAAGGAAAATAGCCCCAGCCTATTCAGCCTCTCCCTACAGCTCAAACCCTCCAACCCTGGCAACAGCCTTGTAAATCTTTTCTGAACTGTTTCAAGTTTCTCAACATCCTTCCTGTAACAGGGAGACCAGAATTATACGCAGTATTCCAAAAGTGGTCGAACCGATGCCCTGTACAGCCACATGACCTCCCAACTGCCATACTCAAAGCACTGACCAATAAAGGCGAGCATACCAAATGCCTTCTTCACTATCCTGTCTACCTGTGACTCCACTTTCAAGGAACTATGAACCTGCACTCCAAGGTCTCCTTGTTCACCAACATTCCCCAGGACCTTACCATTTGTAATTACCTTTGTAAATATGGTACATGGTTTAATAACACCTCTTGATTGCAAGTATAAGCTTTGTAATAATCGCTGCACACCAGTACAACACAGTGGCTGCAGTAAAGTGGAAGGAATCTTTTCTCAGAGCATTAGGAACAATACCCACAACAAAGGTGACCGATAACAACTGAGAAACTGAATCCAGGCCAAAAACAACTCAGAATAAAATGACGCATTCCATCCAAGGTGTATTCCTAACTCTTCTAACTATCATAGTAACAGGGGTGGCATAGTGGTTCCCACTGCTGCCTCACAGCGCCAGGGACCTGGGCTTGATTCCGCCCTCGGGCGACTGTCTGTGTGGAGTTTACACATTCTCCCCGTGTCTGTGTGGGTTTCCTCCGGGTGCTCTGGATTCCTCCCACAGTCCAAAGATGTGCAGTTTAGGTGGATGGGCCAGGCTAAATTCCCGGTAGTGTCCAGGGATGTGCAGGCTAGGTAGTTTGCCATGGGAAATGCAGAGTCACCAGGATAGTTTGGGTCTGCGTGGGATGCTTTTTGGCAGGTTGGTGTGGACTTGATGGGCCGAATGGCCTGCTTCCACTCTGTAGGGATTCTATGGGTAGTATAATGATGAAACACTGATTCCCTAATGGATGGCATGTGTTTATTAGTGATGCCGATTGCTGTCAATTTAACCTGAGCAGGGGGTCTCAGAATGCTCCCTCCTACTTCCTGTTGTAAATATCCTACCTCGTTTAAGAAAAGTTCTTGAGTGGAAGGATTTGTTCCAGATTTATCTCTGAACACTCTTATAAGAACGCAGGGGAACAGCACCAATAATAAAGGTGTCTTCCAAGACACACTCCATCCTGTTTTGGAAATATATCAACGTTCCCTCACTGTCACTGGGTCAAAATTCTGGAATTCCCTCCCTAACAGCATTCCCTACACCCCACGGACTGCAGCAATGAAAAGGCAGCTAACCATCGCCTTCTCAAAGGCAAACAGAGGCAGGCAACAAACACTGAATTAGATGGTAACGTCTACATCTCACAGAAGAATATTTTTAAAGCACAATTAAAAATGAGAACTCCTTTTTTCTCTTCAGGTGTTCAGGTTCCTATCTATTTCTGGGGAGCAGTTGAAAAACAGGTTTTCACAGTCTCTGAGTCTTTTTGATTCAATTCCTCATGGATACTCTCTCCCACCTGGTCTAGAAGGAACAGGACAAGGAAAAGCAACTCAGTGGAGCTCAATACTGCAACTGGAGTCTCTCTTATCAATTGAATTAAGAGACAAACCATTTTAAATTTGTAGAAGCCACAGCTTTCTCTAATTATTTTTTACACTGCTATAGTGTTAATGTTAATGGGCTACAGTGCAGATAAAGGACATTCAGCCCATCATGTCTGCACTGATCATCCAAAGAGCATCCCACCCTGAGCCATTGCGCTCCCCCCTCATCCTCATAACCCTAACCATAGCTAACCCACCCAGCCTGCACATCCCTGGAAACTACAGCCAATTTAGCATGGCCAATCCACCCTAACCTGCGCATCTTTGGACTGTGGGATGAAACCAGAGCACCCGGAGGAAACCCACACAGACACGGGGAGAATGTGAAAACTCCACACAGACAGTCACCCGAGGCTGGAATCGAGCCCAGGTCCCTGGTGCTGTGAGGCAGCAGTGGGAACCTCTGAGCCACCATACCACCCACTATTAATGAAATTTGGAATTGAAAACTTGCCTGAGTGATGGCGATCATGAAACTATCAATCATTGTCGTTAAGAATACACCTGGTTCACTAATGTCCTTTCGGAATAAAATCTTCCATCCTTACCATGTCTGGCCAATATGTGGCTCCAGTCCCACAGCAATGGGGTTGGCTCTTAACTGCCCTCTGAAATGGCTTAGCAAGCCACTCTGTGCAAGGGCAATTAGGGATGGCAGCAATAAATGCTGGTCTTGCCAGTGATAGCCACATCCCATGGAAGAATATCAAAAGGCAATGTCTCATTACTAACTAGAGGGCTACCTAAAGTTATAGTCATAGAGTTGTACAGCACAGAATCAGACCCTATGGTCCAACTCATCCATGCCAACCAGAGATGCCAAATTAATCTAGTCCCATTTGCCAGCATTTGGCCCATATCCCTCTAAACCCTATTCATATACCCATCCAGATGCCTTTTAAATGTTGTATTTGTACCAGCCTCCACCACTTCCTTTGGCACCTCATTCCATACACGCACCACCCTCTGCATGAAAAAGTTGCCCTTTAGGTCCCTTTTATATCTTTCATCTCTCATCTTAAACTTTGCCCACTAGTTTTGGACTCCCCTACTTTGGGGAAAAGACTTTGGCTATTCACCCTATCCATGCCCATCATGATTTTATAAACCTCTATAAAATCACTCCTCAGCATCCAACGCTCCAGGGAAAATAGCCCCAGCCTACTCAGAGAGTTTCTCAAGAATGGAAATAGATGTCAACAGCTGGAGCAAGGAGAGTGGCCCCTGAGGTAGGTACTGAGCATTGTCTAATTGCTGGGCTGGCTTGGAAGGGCCATGGTTGTTTGGCCCAAATTTTTAGGTAAAAGAGGGCCATTGTGGAGGTAAAAAGTATATTATTTTATATGCTTGTGCAAAGTGTCACCTCACTGTTTTGAGAATTATTTTGTATCAGCAATTGCAAAGGTGGTGGGGTGTGGCTGGGCCCAATTTCAGTCAGGGTGGGGACAGCATTGTGGAGCTGCTGGCTATCACCTCACTGTATTTTGATTTTTGGTTTAGAGCTCATGAGACTCAGATGCAACTATTATTTGGTTTGTTTCCTATTTTTGACACGTCAGCAACAAAGGTGACCACGAAGAATGTGTATTAAACTATGCAGGAGTTGGCTATAATCACGAGACAATTACCTTCTCCAACTGCAACCTATTTCACATCAGCAGCAAACCTTGCTCTCTCATGATACACTCCACACATCGTGCAAAACCATGAGCTAGACTGAGGAATCAGCCTGGAGTAAAGCCAAGGAATAAGGAGCCAAGAAAAGGAGCAAGTGAGAGACCGGGAGCTGGGGACAAGAGAATAGAAATGGGATGGACAGCACCATGGTCAGAAAAAGAAGACAGAAGGAGCAAATTGTGGAGCTGGAGGGATGAATACAAGCTACTCAAGTGTTTAGAACAGACAGGTGTAAGCCATGAACAGACCCCAAAATGATTTAACAAATAGGAGTGCCATGCTGGCTCAGTGGTTAGCGCTGCTGCCTCACCGTACCAAGGAGCTGTGTTTGATTCCAGACTCAGGCGACTGTGTGGAGTTTGTACATTCTCCCCGTGTCTGTGTGGGTTTCCTCCGGGTGCTCCGGTTTCCTGCCACAGTTCGAAGATGTGCAGGTTAGGTGGAATAGCCGTGGGAAATTTGGGTAGGGGGTGGGTGTGGGTCTGGGTAGGATGGTCTTCAGAGGTTGGTGTGGATATGATGTGCTTCCACTCCATAGGGATTCTATGATAAGTTGGTTAATTATAAAGTCTCAAGTTAGCCGGGACAGAGAGGAATTGGAGGAGGCTCCGTGCAGAGAAACTTTGATCCTACACCAGTAGTCACTGCACCTTGCAGCCAGTAAATATACTGACCATAAATTGTGTTGTATAACTTGATGGAGAAGACAGTCCCATTTTTCACATCCCAAAACTTACATTTTTGCATATGTTGGGTGTATAAATGGACCGCCACCTATTTCAGCTATGACATACTGCACTCATGTTTGTGATCTGCCTCAATTTTTTTGCCCCACAGTCAGATGTTTTACTTACCTTTACCTTAAAATGGGGCGTGAGGCAATACAGGTTGCTGAGATAGACAGAGGTTTAAGACACACCTACATTGTGTTGAATGCCAGTGATGTTTCAAAATGGTGCCTGCCCACCCTAGAAGTGGTTTATTTTACAATGGGATTATTGCATGTTCAGTGGTCACCTGACATTTATGGTAACATTTTGCTCCCGACTCAACTCCACTGACAGAGGGAACTTAGCTTGAACGAAACCAACCCAAACTAGTCAAACTCAACCGGCTTCAGCCTGATGGGAATATACTGTCAGACTGACAACCCCACAATTATGTTGAAAACCAACCCAACATCAACCAGTCCCACACTTGAAGAGAGGTGAAGGTAAGGTCACTATAGTCTGAGCAGACCATAGGCCTGCTCTCTCATTAGACAGAGATGGCTGGTGGTGGTTTAGTGTGAGGGGAGAGGTTGGGGAAGGAGAGTCCTTTGAGGTAACCTCAGCCAGAGTGGGAAGAAAACCCAATCTAAGATAACACAGTGTGGAGCTGGATGAACACAGCAGGCCAGGCAGCATCAGAGGAGCAGGAAAGCTGATGTTTCGGATCGGGACCCTTCCTCAGAAATGGGGGAGCGGAAGGGGTCTCGGAAATAAATAGAGAGGGGGTGTCGGGCTGGGGTAGGTAGGTGGGATGGTGATAGGTGAGTGCACTCACCTATCACCATCCCACCTACCTGCACTCACCCATCACCATCCCACCTACC
>NC_063368.1:5148620-5218594 GCF_021869965.1 Rhincodon typus
CATCCCACCTACCTGCACACACCCATCACCATCCCACCTACCTGCACTCGCCTATCACCATCCCACCTACCTGCACTCGCCTATCACCATCCCACCTACCTGCACACGCCTATCACCATCCCACCTACCTGCACACGCCTATCACCATCCCACCTACCTGCACACGCCTATCACCATCCCACCTACCTGCACTCACCTATCACCATCCCATCTACCTTCCCCAGCCCGACCCCCCCCCCCCATTTTTTTCAGAGCCCCCTTCCCTTCCCCCATTTCTGAAGAAGGGTCCCGATCCGAAACGTCAGCCTTCCTGCTCCTCTGATGCTGCTTGGCCTGCTGTGTTCATCCAGCTCCACACCTTGTTATCTCAGACTCCAGCATCGGCAGTTCTTACTATCCCATTCTAAGAGAACCCATGTGGCCTCATCCAAATGCTATAATCCATTCATGCATCGGCTGTCCGTCACAGACGAGGATGACTCTCTTCCACTGTCAGGGTGAGTCCATAGGTGGCCATACAGACCAATGTGGCTACCACAGGCTCTGTTACACTTGGGATAAAAGATGGTTACGGGAAGGGGTGGGTGAGGTGTTGGTGTGGCAGCAGTCTCCTTTTGCTGTTTTCACCTGGCTTCCGCTTTTTCCCAATAGCGAGTCTCAAGGTGCTCAATACCTTCCTGGATTCACCTCCTCCACTTTGGGTGGTCTTGGGCCAGTGATTCCCAGTGTCTGTGGGAATGCCGCACTTCACCAGTGAGGCCGTGAGGGTGTCACTGAAGCGCTTCCTCTGTCCACCTGGGACTCGCCTGCCATTTTGAAGCTGGGAGTAGAGTAGCTGCTTGGAGAATCTTGCGTCAGTCATGCTGACAACATGCCCAGCCCATCATAGTCAATCAAAGGTGTCAGTGCTTCGATGCTGGGGATGTTGGCCTCGTCGAGGACTCTGATGTTGGTGCGTCCTTTTTCCCAGCAGATTCACAGGATCTTGAGCAGGCAATGTTGGTGGTACTGCTCCAGCGCCTTGAGGTGTCTGCTGTAGACAGTCCACGTCTCAGAGCCATATAGGAAGGTGGGAACCACCACAGCTCTGTGAACCATGATCTTGGTGTCAGAACTGATGTTGTTGTCCTCAAACACCCTTTTCCTCAGGCGGCTGAAAGCTGCTGTAGCACGCTGAGTGCAGTGCTAGATCTCTTCATCAATAATTACTTTGGCCAACAGGACAATCCTTAGGTATTGGAAATGGTCAATATTCTCTAAGGCCTCTCTGTGAACTTTGATGATCGGGGGTTTGTTCACAATGCCAAGCCAGGTTGATGAAGGACCTACATCTTGCGGATGTTCAGGATGAGACCCATGCTCTCATATGCTTCTGTAAAGGTGCTGACGATGGTCTGGAGTACGTCCTTGGAGACTGCACAGACACAAGCTGTGAACTGCAGCTCCAAGACACTGGGACTGGGGGTGACTTTGGTTTTGGCTTGAAGGCAGTGGAGGTTGAATAATTTCCCACAGGTTCTGTACATTAGCTTCGCTCCAGCCAGGTGTTTGTCAGCAGTGAGGTGAAGCACTGCAGCGAGGTAGATTGAAGATGGTGTTGGGGCAATGACACAACCCTGCTTGACACTGGTCCGAATGGGGAATGGGTCAGTGGTGGATAATTTGTCATTACCACTTTTAATTCAACAAAAATGGTGAAGAGAGTGACATAACAAGGTGTGGAGCTGGATGAATACAGCAGGCCAAGCAGCATCAGAGGAGCAGGAGAGTTGACGTTTCGGGCCTAGACCCTTCTTCAGAAGAAGGGTTCCAACCCGAATCTTCAGCTTTCCTGCTCCTCTGATGCTGCCTGGCCTGCTGTGTTCATCCAGCTCTTCACTTTGTTATCTCAGTCTCCAGCATCGGCAGTTCCTACAATCTGTAAGCGAGCGACATGGTGGTTTTGTCAGTAGTCTACTAATTTAGAGGCCCAAGCCAGTGCTTTTGGGGAAAAAGAGCTCAAACCTCACCACAGATGGTAGAATCTAAATCCAATTAATAAATCTGGAACCCAAAGCTAGAGTCAGTAATGATGACTATCATGACTAAATGTTTTTTGTGAAAACTTACCTGGTTCACAAATGTCTTTTAAGAAAAGGAAATTTGCCATCTTTACCTGGTCTGGCCTACAGAGACTCCAATAACAGCAATATGGTGACCCTCGGAGGATCAGTTCAAGGGCAGTTGGGAATGGGCAACAAAACCTGGTGATAACAGCAGCTCCCATGTCCCACAGAAAAAAATAAAAGAAAACAAGACCGAACTCTGCCACCAGGGAAAACCAATGTAATCCAATCCATTCCCAGATCAGATGGAATCTATTCCAACCCATTCCAAAGCAACCATGTCATCGTTTGAAGAACTCAAAGCTGACCCAACCCAACACCACGATAGGCAGATCACAAATGTCAGCTGGGAATTTTAGCTGAGCAGCTATGAGGGCATGTTGGTCAAAGTTTATATCTGATAGAACTTTGGGTTAAGTGTCTTTTTGAACAGAAAAGGGAATATGTAGCTCCCCTCACATGGAGACCAAAGGCCCAATTTGCTCCCAATGGATTGTGAAACTTGATGTTTGCTGTACTTAATAAAATAGGAGTCAATATTAAACTTTGTGCTGGTGATATGACTCCGTCTTTAAAATAGTGTCACTCCTCAACCTGACTATTAGTATAGAAATGACCATTGCCTCAATTGTCAACTGTTCATTTCAAACATGTTCGCGCCTTCTCAATAACACAAAACTCACACGAATGACATACAAACTCATCAGATATTCAGCCACTAATATACAGAGGGCATCAGAGTATTGAGTGTGCGTTTCTTGCTTACAGAGTAATAATACATCCCATTTGGAGTTAAACCCATAAAATATTCTCGAGCAATTGCAATTTCTAAAACTTGGAGGGGGTGAGAATGACCAAATCTGGTTTTTAAAAAGCCAGTCAGCATCATCCCCACCCTCCCCTCACCGCCAGACTATCCCCAACACCCCTTGTTCAGTTTAGTTTGTCACTGGTTACATTGTCAGGTCAGCTACAGTATACTGCACTTTATCCTTCTTCTGTTTTTTGTTTTGCTGCTTGGCTTTTCCCGGCTTTCTTTTGTCCCGTCCACTTTTCAGGCTAACTTTCCTTTTCCCAGCAAGGCGGGTTTTGCAGTGTTTAAAAGGGGCATCTTTCACATTCAGTCCCGTGACGTTTTCTGGGAGGCTACAGACAGCTGTGACCTTTACGTTGGCATTTGCAATCCACCTTTCAAAGATAAAAGCGTGTTACTGTTTAAAATAAACACATCTGTCCCACACTTGTAGTGGGATCTACAAAAGAATTCGTGACTTGCATTTAGATCATAGAGATGTACAGCACAAAAACAGATCCTTCGATCCAACTCGTCCATGCTGACCAGATCCCCTAAATTAATTTCTTTTTTCTATATTCATTAACGGGATAAGGGTGTCACTGGCCAGGCAGTATTTACTGCCCATCCCTAATTGCCCAGAGGGCAGTTCAGAGTCAACCACATTGCTGTGGGTCTGGAGTCACATGTAGGCCAGACCAAGTTAGGATGGCAGTTTCCTTTCCTCAAGGACATTAGTGAACATTGGGTTTTTCTCAACAATTGACAATGGATTCATGGTCATTATTAGATTCTTAATTCCAGATATTTTTATTCAATTCAAATGCCACCATCTGCTGTGGCAGGATTTGAACCCAGGTCCCCAGAACATTATCTGTGTCTCTGGATTAACAGTCCAGCAATAATACCACTAGGTCATCGCCTCCCCCTGATCCCATTTGCCAGCATTTGGCCCATATCCCTCTAAACCCTTCCTATTCATGTACCCATCCAGATGCCTTTTAAATGTTGTAATTGTACCAGCCTCCACCACTTCGTCTGGCAGCTCATTCCATATACACACCACCCTCTGTGTGAAAAAGTTGCCCCATAGGTCCCTTTTAAATCTTTCCCCTCTCACCTTAAACCTATGCCCCCTAGATTTAGACTCCCCGACCCTGGGGAAAAGACCTTGGCCCTCATGATTTTATAAACCTCTATAAGGTCATCCCTCTGCCTCGATGTTCCAGGTAAAATAATCCCAGCCTATTCAGCCTCTCCCTATAGCTCAATACCTCCAACCCCAGCAACATCCTCGTAAATCTTTCCTGAACCCTTTCAAGTTTCACAACATCTTTCCTATAACAAGGAGACCAGAACTGAACGCTGTATTCCAAAAGTGGCCTAACCAATGTTCCATACAGCCACAACATGGCCTCCCAACTTCTATATTCAGTGCACTGACCAATAAAGGCAAGCATACCAAATGCCTTCTTTACCATCTTAATACTTCTCACTCCCTTTTCAAGAAACAATGAACTTGTGTCCTTTATCACTTCAAGATGCTCTAAAGTGTCCCGCAACCAGTAAAGCGTTTTTTGAAGTGTAGGTGCTGTTGTAACGTATGAAATGTAGTAGCCAATTTATTGACAAGCTCTTACAATCAGTAATGTGGTCATGACCACAATATTGGCATTTTAGCTTTGGTTGATGGATAAAAATTGGGAAGGATGCCAGGGAGAACAGCCCAGCTCATCTATCAATTATGCTTTGGACTAATTTTTGACCCTTTAGAGGGCAGGCCAGGCTTCAAAGTCTCATCCCTAAGTCAACACCTCCAATGGAGCGGGATTTGAACCCACTCAGCAACAGTGTTGCACCAGTACTAAATGTGATAAAACATCCCACAAATCTTCAGAGAAGGGAGGGAATGCAGGGCAGAAAAGAACTGGAATGAATTGGATGATTGATCAGGGTCAAAGAAGTTCATTTTGAGGCTTTTAAATGGGGATAGTGTTGTCTACTTCACCATCAGAGAGGCAAACGTACTGTTGCGAAGTTGGGTAGAGTACATGCAGATTGGGAGGCCAGAAGTTAGGATTTGGTGTTTGTAAAATGTTAGGGGGGACTGCATTGCATGGTGCCTGTAAAAGATCATGTGCTTTTTCTGTGATTAGAGATTTAAAATGGATGTCTGTGAGCAGCAGCTTGAAAGTTTGTAAGTACACAGAGAGCACCCGAATTGAAACATTTGTTCTGAAAGGCCATACAATTAGCAGGCCAAGCAGCAGTTTTTACCAAGACAACAAATTTTGAATTTTGCCAATCAATTCGAACTAAACACTTAGATACCAAAAACCAATTAAATTTAAATCTGATAGTTTTGACAACATAGGACCAATCTTATTTTTAAGAAACATTGATATGTCATCAAGGGTATAAAAGAAGGGAGCAGTTGGAAAACCCCCAGATCTGACGGCCATCTGACAGAGCTAACAGCCCTTAGTTCTCAAGAGAGAATCCCTGGCTCCCACAGCCTCCTCTATGTCTTAGAGAAAGCACCGTTTAAACAACAAAGGTACCCACAGTACAACTAGTTAATATTTCTGACAGAAGAATCAACGAAGAAGGCATTCTTGATGGAAGAATTGACAGAGAAGGCACAGAACATTCCGGAAGACATGTAACCTGGCTGTAATTTCGAGAGATTAAATTCTATTTTTATTTTATAAAGGCAGGACTTCTTTTTATTGTAACAGCATATCATTAGAATCTTGTTTTATTTGGGAATGGTTAGTAGTTAGAAAGAGTTTATTCAGTTTGTTAATAGTTTAGTTAATTTGTTCACTGTTAGAGTTAGATAAATAGATTATTACTTATTGATTATAAAGTGAGTGTCGGGGATTTCCTTTATTTAACCAATAGAAGTTGCTGAAAGGCAGGTTACACCACTTTTCACAATCTTTTTACAGATTATAGGGCAAGGTGCTCAGTTCTCAGAGCGGGGTCAACCTCCGCTTTATAACTGTAAGAAGATTGAGCCAGACAGCAACATACACGCTGATGTTTTGCAGACGGAGGTGTGTGCAGAAGCTGCAAAATGGAATAGTGGAAGAGCTGCAGAGGCTGAGAGTGCGAGGGAACACATAACACAAATTCTGTGGATGGCACGGTGGCTCAGTGGTTAGTCCTGCTGCCTCACAGCATCAGGGACCCAGGTTCAATTCTACCCTCGGGTGTCTGTGTGGAGTTTGCATCTTCTCCCCGTATCTGCGTGGGTTTCCTCCAGGTGCTCTGGTTTCATCCCACAGTCCAAAGACGTGCAGGTTAGGTGGATTGGCCATGCTAAATTGCCCACAGTGTGCAGGCCAGGTGGGTTAGTCTTGGGAAATGTGAGGGTCACATGGATAGGGGAGTGGGTCTAGGTGGGATGGTCTTTGGCAGGTTGGTGTGGACTCATGGGCCAAATAGCCTGTTTCCACACTGTAGGGATTCTATGACAATGCGTTTATATAAGAGCAAGAAAGTTATGTTAAAGTTTTAAAAAAAAAACACTGACTCCCCCTCAACTGGAGTGGTGTGTCCAGTTCTAAGTGCCACATTATTGGAAAAGTGTAGCAGCTTTAGTGAGGCTGCAGAAAAGAATCTTGGGATGGGGAATGTTCAGTTCTGTGGACGGATTGGAGAAGTTTGGAATTGCTATCCTTTCAGGAAAGGAGGTTGAGAGGAGGTTTAATACAGATATTCAAGTTCACAAGAACAGAGTAGATAGGGAGAAAATGTTCCCATTGGTGGAGGGATTGAGAACAAGAGGGATCAGATTGAAGGTAATTACCAACAAAAGAGTGGAGCCACAGGGAGAAACGTTCACACAGTGAGCGGCTGGAATCTAGAATGTGTGTCTGAGACTGTGATGGAACATGGGTCAACTGAGGCTTTTAAAAGAGGTTTGCATTGTGATCTGAAAAAGGGCGAAGATGTTAGGCTGCAGGGAGAAAACAGGGGAATGGTATGAGATGAATTGATCGTGTGGAGAGCCAGCATTGACCTAGTGGCTGAGCCACCTCCATCTGTGGTGGAACAGCTCCCTTTTTGAAAGTTTTTGAACTGAAGCTGGGAGAACCACAGAGGTTGGCAAAGGCAAGTGGGGTAGGTGAGCAGAACTTTGTATGAGTTAGGGAAATGAAAACAGATTTGTTTCATGTTGTTAACCCAAAGGTCAAAAGTCAACCATCAGAGACTCTGGAAGTCACATGCTCTCTCTCTTTGACTACTTGTCTTGGAAGTGCTTGCTTTATTTTAGAAAGTGCAATCTTCTTTAATAAAGAGCTGACCCTGGTTGGGGACCTACTCCACAGGTAACCTGAGCCAGCTGCCCATTCTACACCAGTGTGGAACAACAACAACATCCACTAACAACCATCGTAACTGAGATGAAATAAATTCAAACCGAAATAAGTGCGGATGCTGGAAATCAGAAATTGCTGGAAGAGCTCAGCAGGTCTGATAGCATCTGTGGAGGGAAATCAGAGTTAACGTTTCAGAAGCGTCACTGGATCCAAAACTTTAACTCTGATTTCTCTCCACAGATGCTGCCAGACCTGCTGAGCTCTTCCAGAAATGAAATAAATTCAGCCCAACCGAGGATGAAACCTAATTGGTCTATGGGTCAAACTGGGCACAGACCCACTGGAGAACTCCCCAAATTCATTGCTGAGTCGTGATGAACAAATGAAGAATATTGAGCAAAACTCTCTCTACAAACATGAGCAACATGTGCTCAAGATATCACAACAGATTAGGCTCAGAGCTCTACCAGCAGGAGACTTAACCTCCCGACCTCATTATCGATATGATCTTTCTGAGTGAGACTGCAAACTCAATTCACATTAGGACAAATTGTCAGGACTCTTACTTTCTCTAACATCACCTGCCAGAATGTGGTTTGAGATAGGGCCTGGACATTTTCTCCTGGGCCTTCACAACCCACAGAAAGCAAACATTGTCATCCCTCCCACTCTGCTTTGGCTCCAAGCTCAGCAGACAGAGGTGAAAGGCCCATGAATCAATCTTTAGAATGGATCAGTCCCCTTGTCCGTCTCTTTAAGCACCTACTGTCCTCCCCCGCAGATCCCTTTCCTCTGGGTCTCAAACACTCCTTGGTTGACAGTGTGGTCACTCATTCCCGATGAGGGCGATGTCAGCTCCTGACTGCTTCCCAATATTCCCGCTGGCATGTGAATGCACACAGCGTCAGTCAAGGAGAAGGCTTGCCTCAACTGTGATGGTCCCCATAGTCAAATACCCAAACTCCGTCTGGATTTACATTTGAAGAATGACCACTAGGACAGACTACCAGATAATACCCTGCGAAATCTGCACGAGAATATTTGTACTGGATGGGGACCTTCATCTCCTCAAACCTGTTCCCCATTCAATTTGATTGCGGCTAATCTTTATTTTAACTTAATCGACCCAACTTTGTTCCATTGCTCTCATCCCCATCGCCTAGCGAAACTCAATTCACTAGTGTTTTGAAATTTTCAATGGGCCACAAGCCTCCATGTCTTGTTGAGGAAAAGTGGGTTTCACATTAACTCCGCCCTTTGTGTGAAAAATCCTTCCAGTCTTCATCCCTGGGTGCTCTGCTTTCAGATTTAAAGCCTCTTGTTCTGGGCATCCCCTCAATAGGAAACAATTTCTCTCAATCAACCGTTCAAATCCTTTCATCAGTTGGAAACAAAAACCTCAGTTTATGCAGAAAGGGGGTTACTGGTGGGACCATCAAAAATTATTTCAGACCAATGTTACAATTGGGAATACGGCCTAATTTAGAAGTTGCCTAAATCTTGGCTGGAAACTGAATACCTTGACAACATTCAATGATACCACCCACAAGCAGTAATCTCAAACCTCGTATAGATCCAGTTAAGAGGTAAAAACCGAAAGAACTGTGGATGCTGGAAATCAGAAATAAAAACAGAAATTGCTGGAAAAGCTGAGCAGGCCTGGCAGCATCCGTGGACAGAAATCAGAGTTAAATGTTTCGGGTCCGCTCGATTTCTCTCCACAGCTGCTGCCAGACCTGCTGAGCTTTCCCGGCAATTTCTGTTTCGAGGTGTTTACCTGCGGAGGTGGAGGAGTGGGCAGTCACAGTTCCAAGGATTATTCGATAGATTGATGGTGTGAAGGCTTTTGAACTTCTTCAGATCAGGAATGTTGCTCAGCTTATTATTCTCTAGGTAGAGGCTTTCTAGTCCCGAATGCAGTCCATCAAAGGCCCCGTCAAAGATCTGCATTGAGAAACCAACAAACCCAATATTATGAGGACAAGAATGAGAACAACCTTTGTTCTCCCTGGGACTGTAGGCATTGCTGGCATTTATTGTCCATCCATACAAGTGCCAGGCTATGACCATCTCCAAGCAGGCAGAATCTAACCATCTCTCTTGGACATTCGATGGCATTTCCATTGCTAAATCCCCCACTATTAACATGCGGCTGGTTCCCACCGAACAGAAACTGAACTGGACCAACTTTATAATTACTGATTCATAGAGGGCTTGACAGGATAAATACAGAGAGGTTGCTTCCCTTTCTGGGAGGGTCCAGGACCAGTGGGCATAATCTCATTGTAAGAATTCACCCATATAAAATAGATATGAGGAAAAATTGACGGTATTGAATCTGTGAAATTCTTGATGCAGAGGGCAGTTGAGGTTGGGTTATTTCAAGGCCAAGGTAGACAGATTTTTAATCAGTAAGGGAATCAAAGGTTATAGGGAAATGGAGTGAAGATTATTAGATTAGGCATTAAGGCATCAGAGGATTAGATAGGGTGGACAATGGGAGCCTTTTTCCTCGGATGGTGATGGCTAGCACGAGGAGACATAGCTTTAAATTGAGGGGTGATAGATATAGGACAGGTGTCAGAGGTAGGTTCTTTACTCAGAGATTGGTAAGGGCGTGGAATGCCCGGCCTGCAAAAGTAGTAGACTCGCCAACTTTAAGGGCATTTAAATGGTCATTGGATAAACTTATGGATGATAATGGAATAGTTTAGGTTAGATGGGCTTCAGATTGGTTTCACAGGTCGGCGCAACATCAAGGGCCGAAGGGCCTGTACTGCGCTGTAATGTTCTATGTTCTATGTTCTATTATCCCATTGAATGGTGGAGCAGACTCGATGGGCTGACACTACCAGTCTGAAACGTCTTATATACTTCAACAAGGAGCTCCAGTACATTCATTTCCAAGTATTATTGGGTTTCTTTGCCTGTTAAAGGCCTCTAAAGTCCTAGGTGTGTAAAGGCTGGCATATTTCTGATCTCAGGGGCTCAAAACAACAAATTAAATCGATAAATTGTCTTTGACTTTGGGAAAAGGTCAAAAGCTGTTCACAAGAACGTGAACAAACAAAATTTGGCACTACGTCAAAAATTAGCTCAGGAAAGAGAAGCAGCTTGAAGGAAAGGAGAGATTGGACAGGTTCATGGAGGGAATTCCAGATCTTAAGTTCTATCCAGGTGCTTGCTCAGAATAAAGATCAGGTACGTTTAATCACAAGGATTTCAGGTATTGCATTTTGGTAAAACAAACATGGGCAAGACAGATACAATTAAAGGTAGGGCCGTAGAACAGAGAGACCTAGGGGTTCAGGTACATAATTCCTTGAAACTTGTGTCGCATGTAGATGGGGTGGTTAAGAAGGTTTTAGTACTCTTGCCTTCATTTTTTCTTTATTCATTCATGGGATGAGGGCATCACTGGCTAGGCCAGCATTATTGCCCATCCCTAATTGCCCAGAAGGCAGTTTAAAGTCAACCACATTGCTGTGGGTCTAGAGTCATATGTAGGCCAGACCAGGTAAGGATGGCAGTTTCCTTCCCTAAAGGACATTTGTGAACCAGATGGGGGTTTCCCCCCCCGACAATCGATTCACGGTCATCATTAGATTCTTAATTCAAGGCATATTTATTGAGTTCAAATTCCACCATCTGCTGTGGCAGGATTTGAACCCAGTCCCTGGAACATTATCTGTGCCTCTGGATTAACAGTCCAGTGATAATACCACTAGGCCATCACCTCCCCACTTTGGGTATAGGAGTTGGGACATCATGTTGAGGTTGTACAAGACATAGGTGAGGCCACTTATGGGGTACTGTGTCCAGTTCTGGTCGCCCTGTAGGAGGAAGGATATTATTAAGCTGGAGAGGGTTCAGAAAAGATTTACCAGGATGTTGCCGGGAATGGAGGGTTTGAGTTATAAAGATAGGTTGGATAGGCTGGGACTTCTTTCACTGGAGTGTAGGAGGTTGAATGGTGACCTCAAAGAGACTTATAAAATCATGACGGGTATAGATAGGGTGAATGGGAAATGTCTTTTCCCTAGCTTGGGGAATTTCAAGACTAGGGGGCATATTTTTAAGGTAAGAAGGGAAATATTTATGAAGGACATGAGGGGCAACTCTTTTACACAGCGAGTCTTCCACATGTGGAATGAACTTCCAGAGGAAGTGGTGGATGCGGGTATCTCATAGCTGGACATTAAAGCAACCAAAATGATATCTTACCGTCTCCAATCCCATATCATTCAGCCATAAATGTTGTAGAGAACCAGCCACCGGTAGGAAGGCAGAATCACCTATTTGTTTAATTGGATTGTTGTTTAGTTTCAATTCATTCAGAACTGGCGCTCCCATGAGAGCAATGGTGGGAACTGCCGTCAGTTTGTTCTCGTCTAGAAACAGCCTCTGGAGCCCACTGATGGGCTGCAAAGCTGTGGGAGAAATGGAGGTGAGGTTGTTGCCCGTCAGGTAGAGCCATCGCAGGTTCTCAGCTCCTTCCATGTTTTCATCGGTCAGTTGGGGAATGGGATTGTATTCCAAGTGAAGGGCAAAGAGGTTGGGCAGCAGTTTGAATGCTCCCTTGGGAATGGATGTTAACTTGTTGTCGTCTAAGTATAGGTAAGTCAGGTGTGGCAACCCCTCAAAGATGGTTGGCTGGAGACTCGATATCTCATTACCAGACAGGTAAAGGTAAATGAGTTTCTTTAAGCCACGGAAGGCACCAGCATGGATCTCATGAATTCTGCAGTTCTGCATATGAAGTGAAACCAGGGATTTCAAATCTGAGAACGAGCCTCTGGGCACTAAGTAGAAGTCATTATAGCGCATATCGAGAAGATGGGCATCTACAGGAAAACCCTTCGGGATTTTGCGTAGCCCCTTGCCCTCACAGCTGGAATGTTGCAAGTCATGTTTGCAGTCACAGTGCTCTGGGCACTGGTGGTTTTCTTGGTTATTTTTCTCCGCCTCGCTCTGGAGATTGAGCTCCTCTTCATCCTCATGGTCAGAGGGCCGGCTGACACATTTCAGGTCAGTTGTCCGCAGCGAATCCAGTCGCTCTTCACGGAACACTCCCGGCGCACTGCAGAACACCTCCGCCCTCAGCTTGGTGCGGTTGGAAATCCATTCTCGGAAAGGAATCATCAAACAGTTGCACTGGATTGGATTTCCTGTCAGGTTGATCATTCTCAAGGCCTCAAGCCCCTCCAGGGGCTGCATGACCTGAAGTTGGTTGTAACGAAGGTCAATCACCACCAGCCCGGGGCTGTGAATAAAAGCTGCATGAGATACCTCCTGAAGGGACATGTTGTCCAAACTGAGGTGCTTCAGTGAACCCATTTGGACAGAATCTTCGCCAAGGTGGGTCATAGGGTTCCGACCAAGATCCAGTCTGGCCACATTTTTGAGCCTGGACAAGGCCTCTGTTGGCAGATACTGAAGCTCATTGTCATCCAGACTCAATCTCTTCAGTGTCCACAGCCCAGCAAAGGCCTCATCTGCAATATTGTTGAGCATGTTGTTGGACAAGCGAAGGTATTTAATTTGCTGGAGACCCTGAAAGACCAAAGGGGGCAAGTAGACCAGGACATTCCCTTCCAGATTTAAGAAGTTTAGGAAACCCAGCTGGCCAAAAGCTCCAGGCCGGATTTCCTCAATCCTGTTGTTGTTAAGGATGAGTTGTTGAAGGGACATCAGGCCATCAAAGGTCTCCTGGTAAATTAACTCAATGCTATTGAAGCCTAAATTCAGGGAGATCAGCTGACCAAGCCCCCTGAAAGCACCTTCTGCAAGATGGTGAATCTTACATTTCTGTAAATTTAAGTGAGTCAGATAGGGAATCGGAAGGAAAGCTCCTGTTGGAATGATGTTGATGTTGTTCCCCTTGATATCAAGCTGCTTGGTGCCCTGCAAAGGAGATGATAACACAGCAGGGTCATCTATATTTTGTTTGAAACATGTTTCATTTCTCTGCTGTTGCCCTTACATCCTGTCAATAAACAATAGCCCTTTCCCAGCTGAAAGGATCGACTGGACACATGCAGTTGATGCTCTCTGCAGGATCTAAGTATGTGGTTCAAAACAGCTATCACTCAATTACACCTTACTTATGCATAAACATCCACAATGGTCTCTGCCTCCTGAAATCTACAGGAAATTGATACCCTCAGTGGGCCATTGTAGCTCCTGCCAGGTATACCTGTAGATGAGAACTCAGCGATTTCCAAAGCTGTTAAAATGGATTTCAACTTTTGCGCTCATCGTGAGTCAAAAACATATATCCCACGCTCAGACTGAGACAAAGCCCAAAATTTTCTGGCCAAGAATTGGTGGCATAGAGGACAGTGAAGGAGGTTATCTAAGATTACAAAGGGATCTTGATCAATTGGGCTAATGGACTGAGGAGTGGCAAATGAAGTTTAATTTGGATAAATGTGAGGTATTGCATTTTGGTAAACAAACAAGGATAGTGTTGTCGAACAGAGAGCACGCTTGCTTATATTGCTCAGACCACTGAGTATTGGAGTTGGGACATCATGTTGAGGTCGTACAGGACTTTAGGGAGACCTCTTCTGAAGAACTGTGTATAGTTCTTTGAGGAGTTAGAGGAACACAGCAGGCCAAGCAGCATCAGAGGAGCAGGAAAGTCGATGTTTCAGGTCAGAATCCTTCTTCAGAAACGGGCAGGGGATAAGGGAGCTCAGAAATAAATAGAGAGAGGAGGGGTGGGGCTGGGGAAGGTAGGTGGGATGGTGATAGGTGAGTGCAGGTAGAGAGTGGTGGGGATTGGTCATTGAGGTGGGAGGAGCAGATAAGTGGGAGGGAAGATGGACAGGTTGTGTCAGGTTAAGGAGGCAAGGATGAGAGGGAGGGTTGGTCATGGGATGAGGCATGGGGGTGGGGAGAAAATTCCTCAAAACTTCAAATTCCTCAAAAGCGTGGCTTGCTGTGTTCTTCCAGCTCTATGCTGTGTTATCTCTGACTCCAGCATCACCAGTTCTTACTATCTCCGTGTATAGTTCTGGTTTCCCTTTTAAATGAAGGATATATTAAATTGGAGAGAGTTCAGAAAAGATTTATCAGAATGTTGCCAGGACTGGAGGATTTAAATATAAGATTGGGCTGGATAAGCTGGGACATTTTAACTGGAGGGTAGGAGGTTGAGAGGTGACCTTATAGAGGTTTATAAAATCATGAGGGGCATAGATAAAGTGAATAACAAAGGTCTTTTCCCCTAGGGTAGGTGGGTTCAAAACAAGGGGGCGTATTTTTAAGGTGAGAGGAGAAAAATTTAAAAGGGACATGAGGGGTCATTTTTTTTACACAGAGAGTGGTTTGTGTGGAATGAACTGCCAGAGGAAGTGATGGATGCAGGTACAGTTACAATGTTTAAAAGATACCTGGACAGGCATGCGAATAGGGAAGGTTTAGAGGGATATGGGCCAAATGCAGGCAAGTGAGACTAGTTTCGTTTGGGAAACTTGGTCGGTGCAGACAAGTTGGACTGAAGGGTCTGTTGTATGATTCTATGACTCTACGACACATGAAAAATAACAGGTCCAGGCCCTGGGAAAAGTTGCAGAGAAAAGAAAGCACTGACGGAAAATGTGATAAAGAGTGAAGAAGATGAAGCCAGGTGTGGCTATGCACTGTGAAAGTCACCTCTGTTGTTTTCAACCAGCTGAGCCATAAGCTCTGATCCTCCCTAAAGCTCTCAGCCCCTCTACTGGTATCTCCTCTTCTAAAACTCTTCCTGAAACCTACCTATAGATTTTAGTCAACTGCTCTCAAATCCCTGTCAATGGCTCTGTGTTTTGTCTGGCAGCACCCCGTTCAGTGTCTTGGGACATTGTGTAAGTGAAGGGCGCTATGCAAATGCAGGTGACTAGTCTTAATATCAACTCCGAGTCCTGGGGGACGCTGGCCAAGGATTGCTGCACCTGGTGAAAAAAATTGGTGCAACTGCCTTTGATGCAAATGCATACCAGTGACAGAGAGAAAACACAGAGAGGGGAAGTCCCCAGACAGCAACACATTTGAAACTCACTCGTCTGTCATATCCTGTACTACTTAGAGCTGAACCTTCCGGGCATAGATCACTATCAGCTGCCACCCACAGGACCCCGATCCAGGGTCACCTACGCTTCAGAGGATAAACAGAGAGACATGAAAGTGGGTGCTCATTCTTCTCAAAGTTTCCAAACTCCTGCTCGGATTGGACTGGACATCACCAGCATGGCCACCTTGGTTTTTTTTTCCTTATTCATTCACGGGATTTGCTGCCTATCCCTAATTGCCCCTGGACTGGAGGCTTTGTCAGCCATTTCAGAGGGTTTGACAGTGAGCCACATTGCTGAGGGTCTGGAGTCATGTGTAGGGTTGTAGATCAGGTAAGGATGGCAGATTGCCTTGCTTGAAGGACATCAGGTGGGATTTTTCTTTATTCGTTCACGAGATGAGGACGCCGCTGACCAGGCCAGCATTTATTGCCCATCCCTAATTGCCCAGAGGGCAGTTAAGAATCAACCAGATTGCTGTGGGTCTGGAGTCACATGTAGGCCAGACTAGGTAAGGATGTCAGTTTCCTTCCCTAAACACATTATTGTCCCCACATTGGGACATTAGCGAACCAGATGGGCTTTTCCCCTAACAATTGGCAATGGATTTATGATCATCATTAGATTCTTAATTCCAGCTATTTATTGAATTCAAATTCTACCATCTTCTGTGGCGGGATTCAAACCCAGGTCCCCAGAACATTACCTGGATCTCTGGATTAACAGTCAAGTGATAATACCACTAGGCCATCACCTCCCCTATCCCTAATCGCCTTTGAACTAAGTCGCTTGCTAGGCCACTTCAGAGGGCAGTTCAGAGTCACCCACGTTGCTGTGGGCCTGGAGTCACATGTACTTCAGACTCTGGAAGTTACCTAGAGCAGGACAGAGGCTGGGAATCCCACAATGAGTAACTCACCTCCCGACTCCCTCAAAGTCTGTCCACCATCTACAAGGCACAAGTCAGCAGTGTGATGGAATACTCCCCACTTGCCTGGATGAGTGCAGCCCCAACAACACTCAAGAAGCTTGACACCATCCAGGACAAAGCAGCCGCTTGACTGGCACCACATCCACAAGCATCCAGTCCCTCCGCCACCAACGCTCAGTAGCCGCAGTGTGTACAAGATGCATAACAGAAATTCACCAAAGATCCTTAGACAGCACCTTCCAAACCCACGACCACTTCTATCCAGAAGGACAAGGGCAGCAGATATATGGAGACATCATCACCTTCAAGATCCCCTCTAAGCCACACACTACCCTGGCCTGGGTATATATCGCCATTCCTTCACTGTCGCTGGGTCAAAATCCTGGAAATCCCTCCCTAAGGGCGTTGTGGGTCTGCCTACACCCCAATGTGATCCTTCCAACATAGCTCTGAAACTTGGACTGCGTGTAGATGTCACCTCAAGGCGCTTGAGAAGTATTATCAATACTGTTTGAGACGGATTCTTCACATCACATGGGAGGACAGACAAACTAACATCAGCATCATTGAGGAGCTAATAGTCCATGATCATCTGAAACCAAGTTCACTAGGGCCAGCCACGTGATCAGGGTGCCTGAGTTCCAACTGCCAAAGCAAACCTTCTTCACCTAACTCAAGGACCGCACTTGAATGAGACCAGGATTAAGGAGGCATTTCAGAAACTCTCTGAAGGCTTCTCTCAAGTGTGGCTCAGAAGAAACCAACTTGGAGGAACCTCCTGAATGAAGGGACACAATTCTTTAAGAACGCCCAGCGGCAAGAGGAAGTGCAGAAAAGGAACTGGAGAAAGGAATCCCTGGGATCTCAAGGCCAAGGACCAATTCCGCCTCCTGGAGAATGTGTGGAAATACAGCTCTAGGATCAGGCCCACAAATCCCATGACCAGTGACAATATATGCCAAACCGGAAGAAAATTGACTATACGGACACATGAACCTTTTAAGCCTTAAGTCCCTTTTAAATTTTACCCCACTCACCTTAGACCTATGCCCTCTAGCTTTGGACTCCCCTACCCCAGGGAAAAGACCTTGTCTATTTACACTATCCATCCCCCTTATAATTCTATAAACTTCTATAAATCCACCCCTCAGCCTCTGACGTTCCGGGGAAAGTAACCCCAGCCTATTCAGCCTCTCCCTATGCTTTGGCAGCATCTGTGGAGAGAGAAACAGAGTTAATGTTTCAAATCCATGTTCGGAAGAAGAGTCATATTGGACTTGAAACATTAACTCAGTTTCTCTCCCCACAGCCGGCAAACCTGCTGAGTTTCTGTGGCACTCTCTGTTTTAATTTCCCTAAAATATTAGTCAGGCTTTAGGATTACTAACACAGTGATATTATGACTAGACCGTTGCTTGGTATTAACCTGGTGCATTTTGCAGCACCTATGGCACAGACCTCTGGAATGGTGACAGGGACCTCTGTGAGCTGTTTCTTGATGCAGGTCACCACGTGTTGGATGTTGTCACAGACGCAGTAAGATGGACAGGCTGCAATGTCAGCCATGAAAGCCATGAGTACAGCTCCCAGGAACCAGTGCCCGGAACGCAGTGAGAGCATCTGAGAAAAGAAAACCATTACACAGTGAACCTCAACGAGACGTCTGTGTGGGGAAATAGACAGGAAAGAAGATCAGCAGCTGTTGGCCAAGGCGCTATCAAAAACTGAAAATGCTGCAAATACTCAGAGTCTTGCAGCTTCTATGGAGAGAGAAACACTGTGTAGCCTTCTCACCAGAACCCAGGGTAAAGACAGCCCCAGTAGCAGTGATGACAATATGAATGAATTTTGCATTTGGTTTGAAAAGCAGAAGTTTGGGACTAAGACTGGTGTTTTAAACCTAAATTAGGGTGATTATGTGGCCATGCAAGTTAAGCTAGCTGAAGGGAACTGGGATACTAGACTCAGGGCTAGATCAATAGAGCCAGACCTTTGAGGGCATATTTCAGAATGTAACTAACCTGTGATACAGTCCTTTGGTTGTGCTGTGTAAGCTAGTAATTCATGGATGTTGTAAGGTACAGAGTGTTCCAGTGGTTGCTCTGTGCCAAAATCGGGACAAAATCGGAGTAGTGAAGTAACAACCTGACTTGGTCATTCTCATGGAGTCATATTTTACTGGCAAAGTCACCGTGAGAATGTCCTGTCCCACCAGCAGGACAGAGCCACCAGAGGTGTCAGTGAAGTGGTATACAGTCAGGAGGAGGTTACTCTGGGAGTTTTCAACAATGCCTCCAGATGCCATGAAATTTCATGAGGTCATTGGTAAGGAACCAACCTGCTGATTATCATCTATTCCCACCACCTCCCACCTAAGGTGAATCAGTTCTGTCCCATGTTGAACATCAACCTGTAGAAGTACTGAAGCTGATAAGGGCATGGCATGTACTCTGGGTGGGGAACTTCAATGGCTATTTACATACCAATGTTTACATCGCTATGTCAGAGCACCAGCAATGACCAAGCAACAGTTTGGAAAAGCCTATCAGATAACAAATTACTTAAATGTTAATAATACATAGAAATCTCAGAAATATCTTAATTCTTAATTTAATATCTTCAAATGCCTTGATCCAATCTGAAAAAAAATGCGTCAATCATTTTCTGCAGAGCAAATAACATTGGTTAAGTTTACTGAGTAACATAATTTCTTGCTCTCCAGTTACAGTCATAGACTTGTACAACACAGAAACAGACCCTTTGATCCAACCCATCCATGGCGACCAGATATCCTAAATTAATCTAGTACCATCTTATTAGCGTTTGGTCAATATCCTTCTAAACCCATTCTATTCATGTACCCATCCAGATGCCTTTTAAATGATGTAATTGTACCAGCCTCCACCGCTTCCTCTGGCAGCTCAGTGTATTGAGTATAGGAGTTAGGAGATCATGTTGCAGCTGTAAGGGATGTTGGTTAGGCCACTTGTAAAATACTTCTTTTCAATTCTGGTCTAGTCCTTGCTCTGCTTTGCTCACTATCTGCTTGAGTCCAGGGTAAACCCACGTACCACATTCATTATGGTTGTTGTGAGGTGGTTATTACCTGGGGCATTCATGAGGCTGGAAGCCTTGTGGATAGATGTGGTCAGTCCGCAGTCTAGGTGAATGCAGAGAGAGAGAGAGGGAAAGGATCAGACATTGGAGTACCCCAAATGCATCCTACTTTCCAACCAGCATTCAGTCCCAAACCTCTCATGATTTTCAATACAGTAATCCAATCTCCTCTCCTGGGGAGAAATTGAATGCAAAAGCAAAATACTGCAGCTGTTGCACATCTGAAGTAAAAATAGAAAATGCTGTGAATACTCAGCAAGATGGGAGAGTCGGAGTTAACATTTCAGGTCAGGACCTTTCATGAGAATTGGGAGAAGTTATAGGTTTTAGGTTGAGGGGGAGAGGATGGGAGGGAGGACAAAGGGGAAAGTCTGTGATGGGGCTGAAGGGCAGGAGAGATCAAAAGATAAAGGTGCAAGGCCAAAGGGAGTGGGAAGGAGGTAATGAAAGAAACAGAAGATGTATCTAGAAGAGGTGTGAATGGCAGGGTCCTAAATAGTTCCTGCCCATACATGGAGTGAAGGAAGTATGAGAGATTAGAGGGAAAGACCCAAACCAGCAAAGTAAAACAAACAAAAGGAAGGGCGGAGGTTACAATCTGACATTGTCAAACTCACTGCTGACTCCAGGATGGTGCAATGTACCCGTTTGAAATATGATAATGTCTGAGGAGAGTGAAAGGGAGATGCATTTTCTTAGTGAGATCAATCAGTGAGTAAGCAGAACTCAATCTTAACTAAATCTTACTATGGGAGCAAAAAACAGAAACCAAAGAACTATATTGGGAGCAAATTACTGGAGATGCTGGAATCTGACTGTCTGTATGGAGTTTGCACATTCTCCCAGTGTCTGTGTGGGTTTCCTCCAGATGCTCCGGTTTCCTCCCAAGATGTCCAAAGATGTGCAGGGTAGGTAGATTGGCCATGCTAAATTACACATAGTGCCCAGGGATGTTTAGGTTAGGCAGGTTAGACATGGGGAAGATCAGGGGTAGGATAATGGGTCTGGATGGGATGCTCTTTGGAGGGGCAGTGTGTACTTGTTGGGCCAAATGGCCTGTTTCCACACTGTAAGGATTCTATGACTCTATGATTCTATGTACTGAAAACATAAAATGCTGGAGATCACAGCGGATCAGGCAGCATCCATGGACAGAAAACAACCTAACATTTTGAGTCTTAGATGTCTCGTTGTGATTTCCAGAGAACTATAGGCCTGTTAGCTTCACATCAGTAGTAAGAAAAATGGTATAATCTATTACAAAGGATGGGATAAATGGAATGTGGGAATCATGTGAGCTGCTTAGGCAAAGTCAATGTGGATTTGCAAATGGGAAATCATGTTTGACAAACTTGTGCTTGAGGATATTGCTAACAAGATTAATACAGGGGAGTCAATGGATATGGTATCCTTGGATTTTCAAAAAGTTTTTGATAAGGTGCCCCACAGCAGGTTGGGTAGCAAAATTAAAGGACATGAGATAGGATGTAATGTACTGGCATGGAATAAAGATTCATTAACAGAAAGAAAACAGAGAGTAGGAATAAATTACTCATTTTCATGTTGTCAGGCTATGATTAGTGGGGTACCGCAAGGATCGGTACTTGGGCCCCAGCTGTTCACAATATACATTAATGGTTTAGGCTTGGGGACCAAATACAATATTTCTAAATTTATGGTTGATACAAAGCTAAGCAGGATTGTGTGTTGTGAGGAAGATGTAAAGTGGCTTCAGGAGAATTTGAACAGGCTTAGTGAGTGGTCGAGGATATGGCAGATGGAATACAGTGCAGAAAAATGTGAGGTAGGAGGAACAGATGAGCAGAGTATTTCTTACCTGGTAAAGTGTACGAAGGGACCTAAGTGTCCTTGTTGCTAAGTCACTGAAGGTTAACACACAGGTGCAACAAGCTATTGGGAAGTCTGTTGGCATGTTGACCTCTATTGCAGGACGATTTGAGTGCAGGAGTACTGAAGTCTTAATTCATCTGGAGCGGAGCTTGGTTAGACTGCACCTGGAGTGCTGGGTGCAGTTTTGGTCTTCTTATCTCAGGGAAGATATTACTGCCACACAGGAAGTAGAATCGTAGAATCTCTACAGTTTGAAAGCAGACCATTTGGCCCATCAAGTCTATACCAAGCCTCCAAAGAACATCTCATCCAGACCCACCCCACTACCCTATAACCTTGCATTTCCTATAATCCTGCCTTTCCTACACATCCCTGAACACTTTGGGGCAATTTAGCAATCCATCTAACCTGCACATCTTTGGACTGTGGGAGGAAACCAGAGCACCCGGAGGAAACACACGCAGACACAGGGAGAATGTGCAAACTCCACACAGACAATCTCCCGAGTGCGAAATCGAACCTGGCTCCCTGTGAGGCAACAGTGCTAACCACTGAGCTACTGTGCCACCCAAGGTTCACCAGACTTGTTCCTGGGATGGCAGGACTGTCCTGTGGAGGGAGATCGACGAACTGGGTCTGTATTCTCTAGAGTTTCAAAGGATGAGAGGTGATCTCATTGAAACTTACAAAATACATAAAGGGATAAAACAGGTTATACGCAGGTGAGATGTTTCCCTGGTTGAGGAGTCTAGAACCACAGGGTCACAATTTTAAAAAAGGACGATGCCACTGAGGACTGAGATAAGGAGAAATGTTTTTACTCAGGGGGTTGTGAATCTTTGGAAGTCTTAACCCCAGAGGACTGTGGAATCTTGGTCCTTGGGTATGTTTAACATAGAGATTGGTAGATTTCAGATTGCCAATGGTCCACAGGGTGATAAGGATAAAAGGCATTGGAGTGTTTGATCAACTGTGATTGTACCAAATGGCAGAGCAGGTGGGATAGGTTGAATGGCCTACTTCTGTTTCTAAGTTTCTACTTAAGTGATGGCCTTGTTAAATCAAAGAAAGGTGAGATAGCGAGAATGACAGAAACAGGTATGATGCACTTGCAGAAACATTTGCAATGCAACCACTGTTGCAAAATATGAAATAATTGAAATGGAAGTATTTTATATCAAACTGTAGCATGTGTATTAAAAAAAATTGCATCTTACTCCTGTAGAAAGGCATGACCTGTCTTTCTATAAAAACTTTAGACTGAGCTGGGTTCATAACCAATATTTTAGAAGGGTCGTCACTAACACATGCAGAGAACATGGCAGCCTTTACTGAGTTAGACAGGCATGTGATAATCATAAGAATAAACTCAATCTTTCTTTGTAGTGCTGATTGAGGGACAAACATTGACCAGGACACTGCAGAGGTCTCCCTGCTTTCCTGAATAACTCCGCAATTTTACATCTACCTGAGAGAGAATGGGACCCCATGTTTTAGCATCCCATTCCAAATCATATCACTTCTGACAATGCAGCACCCCCTCAGTCCTTCACTGCAGTGTCAACCTAGATTATGTTCTTGAAGCTCTGGAATAGGTCTTGAACAGATGGGCTGCTGGATTATTACCACTTTAATAGCTTTTCCTGAACATGATTGAGTTCCAGAGTATCAGATTCGAACCATCATAAAAATACAGCTTTGATGCCTCAGTCCATATTCAGGCTACCCCCCATGTTCTAATAGGGTTACCAGCTCTCCAGGATTGCTTTGCATTCTCCACTAAGGTTAATCTCTAGATCACCACAGCTAGCAAAAACCGAGAGATAAACTCAGGAAGCTTGACACCATCCAAGACAAAGCAGTCCATTTGATTGGCACCCTGTCTACCAACTTAGACATTCGCACTCTCTGCCACTAGACACAGCAGCATGAACCAGCTCCAAGACTCACTGTAGCAACTTAGTATCTTCCAAACCCATTACTTCTAGCATCTAGGAAGACAAGGTACATCACTGCCTGCAATTGTCCCTCCAAGTCACTAACCATCCTGGATATATCAGTTTGATGTGTCACTGGGACACAATCCCAGATTATTGGGAGCTCAGTAACATCGGAGTCTGTGTGCCCGGGTTATGGGGAGCTCTGTAACATTGGAGTCTGTGTGTCCGGGTTATGGGGAGCTCAGTAACATCGCAGTCTGTGTGCCCGGGTTATGGGGAGCTCAGTAACATCAGTGTCTGTGTGCCCGGGTTATGGGGAGCTCAGTAACATCGGAGTCTGTGTGCCCGGGTTATGGGGAGCTCAGTAACATTTGTGTCTGTGTGCCCGGGTTATGGGGAGCTCAGTAACATCGGTGTCAGTGTGCCCGGGTTATTGGGAGCTCAGTAACATCGGAGTCTGTGTGCCCGGGTTATGGGAAGCTCTGTAACATTTGTGTCTGTGTGCCCGGGTTATGGGGAGCTCTGTAACATCGGAGTCTGTGATAGCCAAAAGGCGCCATTTCATCAGTCCAAGCACAGGGACCATTGTGACCCATGAAACACCAAACCCCGTATCTACGGCCAGCTCTAATCGCCTATTTGACTTGGATTGGATTTTGGCTCAGGGCCCTGAATTGGCCTTCCCTCCGACTCAGGCCCTGAAAATAACAGTCTAGCTTCACCTTTTCTAACTCTCCCAGTGAATGTAATCGTTGGAGCAGAATTCGCACAAATCACACAGAAAGGAATAATTCTTAAACCACTGAAATCCTGAGATAATTTATTCCTTCCAGCCTTGCCCCTGTCTCTTGGAGAGCTCAAATCAGAGGCCACCCATTTAAAACCGAGCAGAGAAACACTTCGCGTTCCTCTGTGTTCACAGGGAACTTTAACCAGAACAGATTGTGACTGAGTGCTTGGATTTAGCAAGGAATGTCAATATGGTGAATAGCAGACTCTCTCACTCTAAGTATTTAGAAAAGAGGTGGACAGTGTCCGGCTGTTTTCTCCAGAAAGGAGAAGGGTGACAGGTGACCTTACAGAAGTCTTTAAAATTATGAAAGAGAGGAAGACTTGCAATTACAACATCGAACAGTCCAGCACAGGAATGGACCCTTCAGCCCACAAAGTTACGCTGAACATGATGCCAAATTAAACTAATCCCTTCTGCCTGCCTGTGGTCCATGTCCCTCCATTCCTTGCATATTCTTGTGCTATCTAAAAGTCTCTTAAATGCCCCTATCATATCTGCCTCCACTACCACCCCTAGCAGCACATTTCAGACTCCTATCACTTTCCGTGTAAAAAACTTGCCCTTCACATCTCCTTTGAACTCCCCCCCTCTCACTTAAATGCATGTCCCCTAGTATTAGACATTGCAACTGTGGGAAAAAGTTTCTGACCATCAACACCATCTATGCATCTCATCACTTTATAGATTTCTATCAAGTCACCCCTCAGCCTCCGCTGCTCCAGAGAAAACAATTATATAGGGTCTTCCAGGACAATCAGAAATGTCAAAGTGCTTTCCAGCCAAATACTTTTGAACATTGGTAAAAGGAAACATGAAGTCAAAGCTTTTTGTCTTGCACTCATCAGGACTGAAACACAAGAAAACCACCTTTAAAGAGGCATTAATAGCAGCTAACAACTTCTTCTGTGTCTCTATGTGACAGTATTGTGCGTTTTAGAGGGATTTGTTCTGTGATGTCTCTCTTGCAGAGAGGTGTTGCCAGTGGTGGGACTGTCTGCTTCAGAAGCAGTGGGTAAACAACTTTGAGCTCCCTGATTGTTTTTTTTAAAGGTAGACAGAAGAAGCATGAATGGGTGGAATCAGGCTTACATGGACCCAGGGTTTTAGTTTGGCTTTCAATTGAAGTTGGGGTTTAAAGCTGATGGATACAACTCTCTCTCTCTGCTGCAGTAAAAAGCTTGAGTTCTCTCTCTGCTACTAGAATGGCTGTTTTGGTATTCCTTTCTCCTGGACTGGAGGAGATGACACCTGAAGAAAATCTATTCTGTGGAATTTGCCTTTGCCAAAGGGCTTGCTGCTATATTGGAACTCTTGCTAGTCAGTAATTAAATAATATATTACTTTATTAAGTATTTTAATAGAGTTAAAGTTATTGCCAATTCTTCTGTTTTTGTTTGTACTTTAACTGTGAGGTAAGAATAAAGTTTGCTTTGCTTAAAGCCTCGTGATGAACCAATGGAATCACACCTGGAACACAACGCCTTACACTTGCCTTTAAATAAGATAAAAGCTAGAGTCTACACTATCTCCTTGATGTATTTTGAGGGGGATATGATCCATAATATCCATGGCAACCGTCATCCAAATAATTAGCACCCTCTTCCCCAGCCATACAAACTTATGTCTCCAAGGCATTAGCCTCTGGGTTACCAATCCAATAACATAATCACCACGTTACTGTCATCCACTTGTGAAAGGTGGGCCTAAATTAATGACTATAAATATAAGAAAATGATCAAGAAGTCCAATAGGAAATTCAGCAGAAAGTTCTTTATCCAAGGAGAGGTTAAGGTGAGGAATATAGATGACATGTCGTCAAGAGGATAGAAGGTTATTTTGATGTTAAGGGGAGAGTGGTGTACAGCATGACATAAATACTGGCATGGACATAATCATAGAATCCCTACAGTGTGGAAGCAGGCCATTTGGCCCATTGAGTCCACATTGACCCTCCAAAGAGCATCCCAAACAGATCCACCCCACTACCCTATCCCTGTAACCCTGCATTTCCCATGGATAATCCACCCAGCCTGCACATCCCTAGACACTATGGGAAATTTAGCATGGCCAATCCACCTAATCTGTGCATCTTTGGACTGTGGGAGGAAACCCACGCTGACACGGGGAGAATGAACAAACACCACAGGGACAGTCGCCTGATGCTGGAATCAAACCCAGGTACCTGGTGCTGTGAGGCAGCAGTGCTAACCACTGAGCCACTGTGACATGGTCCAAGTAATGTGTTGGTGAGCATCTCTTCCCTGCTTCCATTCTTATCCATCCAGTCGTAGCCATCACTTGCAATGGCCACCTCTATAACATCGCCTGACTTTAACCCTGTCTGAGCCCATCTGCTGCTGAAAGCCTCACTCACGCCTTCATCACCTCCAGCCCTCACTATTCTTGAGTACTTCCAGCTGCTTTCATACAGGTTTACTTGGTCTCTAGGTATTCCAAGACTCTGTTGGGCATGTCTTAACTTGCAATAACTCCCATTCCTCTATCACCCTGTTCTTGCTGACTGACATTGATGCGTGGATGGATAGCATCTTGATTTTAAAATTTATTTTCCTGGAAGTTTTAAATCCCTCCGTGGCATTGCCCCTCCCCACCTCTGTAACCTCCTCAATCCCCAGGTTTACCTCCTACATCAGTGACTGGGTTGGAGTGTAAACACTTCCCACAAGAAGAGGACAAAACCATGGGACTCCTGCGGCCAGTGGTCATAGCTTGACAAAGTGACAAGTGTAGTTTTGAGAACCTCAGACTGATCTCCAGGACGGAGAGACAGATAAGGGAGATTCGACAGACATGTTCAAAATCATGATTTGACAGAGCAAATCAGTGGCACAGATTTGAGACAAGCGAATCACAAGGAGAAACCTAGAATATTCTGTACAGATTTGCATCTCTTACTTAAGAATAGACATACTTGCATTGGAAACAGTTTGGAGAAGGTGGAGACATAGGGTTTGTCTTATGAACATGTTGGTTCTATGCTCCTTGGAGTGTAGAAGAATGAGAAGTGGCCTTATTATTAAACACATCAGATTCTGCTTAATGGGGCAGAATTGATGATTCCACTTACCGAACTAGAGACACATCTTCAAATTAAGGGTATGAAGGGGTGAGGAAGATTTTTTTCTTCTCTTGGAGGAGAGCTGGCTCACAGTGGCTCACTGGTTAGCACTGCTGCCTTACAGCACCAGGGACCTGGGTTCGATTCTACCCTCAGGTGACAGTGTGGAGTTTGCACATTCTTCCCATGTCTGCGTGGGTTTCCTCCAGGTGCTCCGGTTTCCTCCCACAGTCGAAAGATGTGCAGGTTAGGTGGATTGTCCACGGGCAATGCAGGGATAGGGTGGTTCTGGGTGGGATGATCTTCAGGGGGTCAGTGTGGACTCAATGGGCTGAATGGCCTGCTTCCACACTGTAGGGATTCTATGAGAATTAACACTTGGAATTCTGTTCCCTGAAAAGCAGTGGGGGCTGGATCATTGATTGATTTTTTTTTCTAGCCTGGGTTAGACAGGGTTTTGATTATCAAGGACAAATGGGTGACAGACAGGAAATTGGAATCAAGGCTACACTCAGATCAGCCATGATTTTACTGAATGGGTCTGCGGATATGAGGGGCTGAATGGCCTACTCCTGCTTCGATTTCTTGTAATCATATGTTGCTGCATTCTGGAAGGTACTGCCAGAAAGCAGATTCCATATAAACTTAGGAAAGGAAATTAGAGAAATACATTAAAAGCCAGCAGGTTTCAAGGGGTCATGGGAAAAAGAGCAATGGAGTGGGACTAATTGGATAGTTCTAAAAAAGCCATCACAGGTACGATGGGCTGACCGGTCTTCTTTGCCACAATGTGCTATTTTACTGTTCTCTGTTAGAGGGACAGGGCAGCTCCCAGAGAGAGCAGGTAGAAAATTCAAGCAATATGAAACTTTGCACAACGTGGGTCATCTCGAGCTTCTGAGCAGACAGTTTGAGTCCGGGGGACCTGAGACATTGACTCCCACCCACTCGCCACACCTCCGCACTTAGCAGGGGCAGGTTGGGGGACGGGTGATGGCTGCGATGTTGTTGTCAGCACTGTCAGCCTGCAAGGGGTTAACGTTAGCTCAGGTTCCAGCTCCTCATTTCCATCCTGCAACCAAATGGATTGCAGTTGGCACAGCAATGGCAACACGTCAACCCCCACTGCCTTCAACCCTCACTTCAAAAAGGCGCCAAAGAACCCACGCGACTCTACGTCTGGCCCTCGGTCAGCAGGAGAGAGAAGCGTCCTATGAAAAATGGCAAAGAACCACCACTTTAAGCAACTGTTCTTATAACACCTACCTTTACGTATGGTGGTGTCCGTCTGTGAGATTTGGAGGTATCGCTGTAACTCCCTCACACTTGCCTCAAATGGGAAGAGAGGAGACGGGACGTGGGTCTTTGTACGTCCAGCACTGAAATTTCGGGAGACTGGATGCAAGTCGCAGACCTGCCCTGTGATAGCTTTGCCCACGGCGGTGGGGGAGGCGAAGAATTCAGGAGCAGAGACAGGACAAAATTCTGATCTGCGGCCTCCTGGAATAGTTAGGTGACACTTTCAAGGTGACAGGCCAAGCCTAATACCTTCATACCCAGCAGAGAGAGAGGCCCGAGTTTCCCTGGTACTGTGAGGGACTCTCTCAGAGAAAGGTGCAGAAAGCAGTGGAGGGAGGATGTTGAACAGAGAAAGAGGATTTGGAATTTTCCACTGCCTGCAGTAATCATCCAAGGATTTTTATTTCCAGAAGGGGCTGCTCTTGAGGTCAGGGCAGAGGGAACAAAGAGATCTTTCTCTTCTGCTGTTCACTTGTACTATTTACTGAGTCCCAGAACTGGCAGGGCTCACTTCAAACACTAAAACCCCTGTTCAAACTCGCTCCTGTATGAACAGCAATGCCAAAGGATGCTTCCCCTTCAGGAGGAGTCTAGAATGAAGCGAAACAGTTTAAAAAAATGAACAGCTTTCCCATTTCAGACAGAGATGAGGAGACTTTTTTTTCTGTCAGATGATTGTTAATCTGTGGAAGCCTCTAGCCTAGAGAACAGCCAATTTATTCAAGGCTGCCTTAGATGGAGTTTTGATCAATAGGGGATTTGAGGGCTATGTGGAGCAGACAGGAAAGTGGAGTTGAGACCACCACCAGGTCAGTTATTACCTTACTTAATGGCAGACAAGGTTTGAGGGGGCAAATGCTCACTTTTCCTGCCCCAAATTCATCCGTGTGATGGTGGGTCCACAAATGCTGACAGTCCACCCGACAGCACCTCATCCAAAATACCATACTCATGTGCAAGACTCAAAGCTTAGGCAGACTATTCCACTAAGGGGTGCGTCACTGGCAAGATCATTACAATCCTTAGGTGGGTCTCAATTACTGGCACGCCCTTCCCAGTTGGCACTCCCTACAGGGCTTTGTCAAACTAGAAGGGTGTTTTTATGACAATTGATGATAGCTTTATGGTCACCATTCCCAAGCCTAGCTCTCAATTCCAGATTTATTCATTGGATCTAAGTTTCACCAGCTGCTGTGGTGGGATTTGAACCCAGCATTGGGCTCAGCTGCTGGATTACTAGGGAAGTGATGTGAAAGTCGCCATAGTCCCAGAGGACCATGGGCTGCCCTCTCGTTAGAGAGAGGCGACCAGTGGTGGTTTGACCTGAGGGTCACCACGCCTCAGGCAAGGGACAAGGTTGAAAAGGCAGAGCGTCCTTTGTGCTGAGCTCAGCTGGTCAGTGAACTGGGCTACCCCACCCCATGGCTAACCATTATGTCACCATCTCTGCCACCATCGAGTGGCCTTGCTAATGATGCTGATATCCCCCCGACACCACATCAGGGTTTGGCAATGGTTGGGCATCACAGCATCGATGCTGAGGTGTCCTCGACTGAACTAAAAAAATGTCTGAAAGTCACTCTTAAGGCACTTGCAGTGACCCAGCATCTGCATGTGTAGAACTCCAGCATAGAACTTCCATTGTCTGGCTGACCATCTCCCCTTGCTGTTGCCCAGTAATCTCCACCAGTGTGTCCTGGGCAATCATCAGACAGCAAAAGAGAAATATTAACCTTGGTGTGTCCTCACAGCAGACAGAAAGGAATAGCAGATAATGCTGATGAGCTGAGATGAAATAAATTGGGAAAAGGCACATTTTAAGCACAAACAATGGTCTGGAACAGTTGTGCTGAACAGCCTGATTCTGTGCCAAACAAACAATTTAAATTCCCTGCCTGCTATTACAAGCAGCAAGGAGATTTTTCCCATTCATTCTTGGGATATGGGCACCTCTGAGTGGGCCAGCGTTATTACCCATCCCTAACTACCCAGAGGGCACTTAAGAGTCAACCACATTACTGTGTATCTGGAGTCACATGGTGGCCAGCTTAAGTAAGGATGGCAGTTTCCTTCCTCAAAGGGCATCAGTGAATCATGTGAGCATTCCCCCCACCCTCCCACCAAAGAATTGATTATGGTCTCATGGTCACGATTATACTTTTTTTTAGCTGAATTCAATTTCCACCATCTGCTGTGGTGGGATTCAAACCTGGTCCCCAGAAATTTTAACTGGGCCTAGGGATTAACAGACCGCACCTTCCCACAGATGTATCCTGAGAATATAGCCCAAAGTCCTGTCTGAGATGAATGTAGAAGATCCCATGGGATTACAAGAGGGACAGAGTGCCAACCACAGCAACATATGCCCCATTTATTCCCTGATCAACATTACATAAACAGATTCGTTCATCAGTCTCACAGGGCTGCGTGTGGGATCTTGCTGTTCACAAGTCGACTATACATTTCCTATAGTAGAACAAGGTCCACTCTTAAAAACGATGGGGATGTGTTGGTGTTGGATCGGGGTTGGTGGGGGTTTGGGGGGGGGTGCGGTGGATAAAGTCAGAAGTCACACGTCACCAGGTTATAGTCCAAAAGGTTTATTTGAAATCACAAGCTTTCAGAATGTAGTAATGGGCGATAAATGTTGGTTGGGTCAGTGACCCCCCCGTCCCACAAGTGAATTAAAAAACAGCATTTTAAGAGAGCAATGAGCCTTGATGTAACCGTCACCTCATCCGTCATGCGATTAGAGACTGCTGAAGGGTTGGAACTGAAGCAGCTTGGAGCAAGCAGTTGTGCTGCACAACATCATGAATATATTGTGAACAAAACTGATGGAATCAGTGCTTTGAGGTCTGATCAGAACACGTGAAGCCATACGAAAATACAGTGGCAGCAGTGGAGATACAAATCTAGAGTAGATCATTGAGTATAGGAGTTGGGATGTCACGTTGTGGTTGTACAGGAGGGCTGGATGTTTTGGATTATAAGGAGAGGCTGGATAAGCTGGGACTTTTTCACTGGAGCTTAGGAGTTTGAGGGGTAGAACTGGATGAACATAGCAGGCCAAGCAGCATCAGAGGAGCAGGAAGGCTGACGTTTCGGGCCTAGACCCTTCTTCAGAAAAAAAAATGAATATAGAGGTTTATAAAATCATGAGGGGCACAGATAAGGTAAATAGCAAAAGTTTTTTTCCGTAGGGTGGGGGAGTTCAAAACTAGACAGCATAATTTTAAGATGAGGGGAAAACTTTAAAAAGGATTGAGGCTCAGCTTGTTCACACAGAGCATGGTTCATGTGTGCAGTGAACTGCCAGAGGAATTGGTAGATGCAGGTACAGTTAAAACATTTAGAAGACATTTGGACATGTACATGAATAGGAAAGATTTAGAGGGATATGGGCCCAACACAGGCAAATGAAACTAGCCTAGGTTGGAAAACTTGGTCAGCATGGACGAAGAGGACCAAAGGGTCTGTTTCCATGCTGTATGACTTTATAAGCACAAGGTGTGATTGAAGAAGCTTGAGCCAAAGATCTTGAAAAGACTTCTTGAATACTGCAAGTTGAAGATATAATAGAGGTGAGGTATAGTCTGAAGTGTCAGCATGTCAGCAGCAGGACAGTCTCTAACCCTCCCTGCCGTCAAAGGACTGAAGCAGGCATGTTCAGCACCATTCACAGCTCCTCAGATACTGAAGCAGTCAACGTCCAAATGCAACAAGACTTGGACAATATCTAGACTTGGGCTGACAAGTGGCAAACAACATTTGCGCGACACAAATTCCAAGCAATGATCATCACCAATAAGAGTTAATCTAACCACCATCCTTTGACATTCAACGGTGTTACCATCACTGAATCCCGCACTTTTAACATCTTGGAGGTTACAACCAGAAACTGAACTGGACTCATCCCATAAACACAGTGGCTATAACAGTAGGTCAAAGGTTAGGAACCTTGCAGTGAGTAATTCACCTCCTGACTCCCCAAAGCCTATCCGCCATCTACAAGCACAAGTCAAGAGTCTGATAGAATACTCACTACTTGTCTGGATGACTGCAGCCCCACAACATTCAAGAAGCTTGACACCATCCGGGTCAAAGCAACCCACTTAAATGGCACCATATCCACTCCCTCCACCACCAACGCTCAGTAGCAGCAGTGTGTGCCATCTGCCCGATGCACTGCAGAAATTCACTAAATCTCCTTAGGCAGCACCTTCCAAACCCATGACCACTTCCCTCTAGAAGGACAAGGGCAGCAGATACATGGGGACACCAACCCCTGCAAGCTCCTTCTGAGCCACTCACCATCCTGGCTAGAAACATATTGCCATCATTCACTGGCACTGGTAAAATCCTGGAATTCCCTCACAAAGGACATTGTTGGTCACCTACAGCACATGGACTGCAGTCATTCAAGAAGGCAACTCACCACCACCTTCTCAAGGGCAACTAGGGATGGGCAATAAATGCTGGCCCACAGCCGTTAGCTCACATGCCATGAGTGAGCACTTCCTTTGTTCAATAAACTTGTGTTCTTTTGTTAAGTAACATTCGCAGCTTTGTGAATTATATGCCCAGTGACTAACCAACATGGTAACCAACTGCAAAAACTGAACTTGTGATACATCAAGTAAGGTTTCATTCTGGAGTCTAACTTGCCCATAGTACCATCAGCTAGGGTCTTAACACTATTTGTGTGGAAGCTCCTGGCTCGGAGACACACCCAGTGGATGAACTGCAGAGCATGCCCCTATTAGACCACATTTCTTCCAGAGAAAGGAGCAAAAGGGTGATAGGAAACACAGTTGCCAGCACTGGACACGTACTTGTTCCTTTTAGCTGTCCCTTTACTGTGCTGCTCTGCTCTTCCAGTCCTGCTGTACTCCACAGGAACAAAACCTATTATGTTTTTGTTCCACTGCCACGCTCTTAGACAATGGTAGGAAATTCTCAATTTCCTGTCCAGGCACGTAACATTGACCACAGTTTAAACACCAGCTCCAGAAGCCAGTCTGTTGGCCAACACACAGTGTCAGTGAAGCAACCGAGCAGGTTTGTCCTCCAGCAACATAAGCCTTGCAGCAGGTTCTCTCACTTGATCTCCCTCCTAGTGAGTACAAATGACCTGTTTCATCTCTGCTTTCTGTTTGCAAGTAATGTGGTGACGAAAAAAGGCTTTACCCCCAAAAAGGTTCTGCTGTTTTGCTGAGGGAGAGCTGGGAATGTCAGCAGTAAATCATGCTTCTCTATCTCCAATTTTGCCTGCCCTCTTGGCAGCTAGAAGCACTCTCTACTGAGTTAACATGATGGGTTCAAATCCCACTTGCAGCTATTTGAGAAGAAAAGCTATATTGATACTCCAGTGCAATCCTACTGGGGTATTGTGCTGTTGGATGCGTTTTCTTTCAGATGAGGCGTCTGTGGACATCAAATATCTAACAATGTTACTTTATAAAGACGACAAGAGGAATTCTCTTTGGTGTCCTGTCCTCTGTTTACTTCTCAATGAAAGCTACTGAATACACAAATTTTCTTAGCATTTACTTCATTACTGTTTGTGGGAGCTTGCTGTGTACATGACTGCTGCATTTCCTACATTGTTACAGCGATTACGTTTCAAAAGTACCTTATTGGCTGCCTATTGGACACCCTCAAGTTGCACTATATAAATGAAAGTCCTCCCTTTTCTCAGCATAACTCTTGTTTAGGTGGATTGATCAGTAGTTAGTGCCCAAAATCCCTGCCAAGTGCGCAGTCATGAACAACACTAATGAGCTACCAGGTCACTAGGTGGCAATCGGTGATCCTTCTCACCATCCTCACCCCCAGAACAAGTGGGACTCGAACCCAGGTCTCCAGGCTCAGGGGTAGGAACACTACAACAAGATCCTCCAACCTGTTATGAATCCTTTGAGTTTGATCTTGTTACTTTATATTTGTAATTACTTTAATCAAACTGATCAGACATGTTATGACACAATTCCAGGGCAGATGGGACTTGAATCCAGACCACCTGGTCCAGAGGTAGGGACATTGCTGCTGTACCACAAGACCCTATAATGGATTGGCTTGTCTAACATGGGACTCAAAACCACGACGCTGAGATTACAAGTCTTGGGCTCTGCTGACTGAACTAGCCAGCCTAGCTTACATTTATGTTTGTATGCTTTCTTCTGTCCTGGCACACTGCTTATCATTCGCTGTATTGTCATGCAGGAATCTTACCTTACCTTGCCCTTCATTGTTAACTTTCTAAATCTTCTCTTATCTGCATTTAGTTTAAAACCCTCTTTCGACTTTAGCTCACTGATTCACCAGGACACTGGTGCTAGTGTGGCTGAAGTGATCCCCAAGATAAGTCAGAAAGTCATGATCACCACAAACTGTCCTAGCATGTTGACAGTTTAAACATTGCAGGCCAAATAGATAGCTGAGCTGAATAGGGCGAGTGCATGAAAATTACTTTCAATGGTTTTATCACTCCACTGTTGGAGACTGTATATTCAGCTGCCTGGGTAGTAATCTCTGGAGGTTTTCCCTTAAACATCTCTGTCTCTCTCTCTTCCTTTAAGATGCTCCTCAGAACTAACGTCTTTGATCAAGCCTTTGGCCACTGTCTTCTCGTGCTTAATGTAGCTCTGTGTCAACTTTGTCTTAGAACACATTACATTACTTTAAAGGGAGAAGTTATTGCTGCGCGTGGGCGAGTGATTGAGCGTCAGGTATTGGTTTCTTAAATGTCTCTGCAAATTTCTCTACATCTAAGCATTAAACAGCTGTAATGGCATCGTTGAGACACTCTGTTCATTCTATGTGTGAGACTCTCTGACCTGGAGAAACTTCTTGGTTCCAATCTGGCAGTTTACACAAAACGACGACAACCCCAGAGCTTGAACCCCTACTCAGGCCTCGTAATCCAACCTGTAACCCCCATCTATCACCCAAACTCCATTCTAAAACCAAACTCATCACAAAGCCCAAGCCATCCTGAAACCAAAAGGAGTTTTAAAAGTATAAAAATATATACTTTGAGATATGGGAATTACTGACATAACAAGCATTTGTTGCACACCCCTAGTTGCCTGCGATATGGTGGTCAGCCACCTTCTTGAACTATTACAATCCATGGGGATTGGGGTAGGGATAGTGCTGGAAGAGAGGGAATTCCATGGAGTTTGACCTGGGGCAGTGAAGGAATGGTGATAGATGTCCAAGTCATATTAGCCAGGCATTTGCATCTGGTGATGTCCCTTGCATTTTCTGCCCTTGTTCTTATGGATGATAGAGATTGTGGGTTCAGAAGGTACTAAAGGAGGCTTGGATAAGTTACTGCAGTACATCCTGTAACTGGTACACACTGCTGCAATTATGGTGGATAGAGTGAATCTTCAAATTGATGGATGGCCAGCAGCTGCTTTGTCCTGAATAACACCCAGCTAGTTGAATGTCATTGGATCTGCACTTGTCCAGGCACATAGGGAATATTCCATCACACTCCGGACTTGTGCCTTGTACATAATGACGGGCCTTGGCAAATCAGGAGGTGAGTTACAGAATTCCCAGCCTTTGAACTGTTCTTGCAGTCGGTATATTTATATGACTGGTCCCATTGAGTTTCTGGTCAATGGTAACTCACAGGATGTTGACAGTAGGGGGAATTCAGTGATGGTTATGCCATTAAGGAGAAATGGTTAGAGTCATTTTTTTGGGAGATGGTTGTTGCTTAGCATTGGTGTGGTGTGAACGTTTACAACAAACATTTATTTTTGATGCCTGCAATAATGAACCAATGAAAATTGGCATCAAAAAAAGAATTCAGAGTTGAAGAAGTGTTGAAATTTCAGAAGGTTCTGGCACTGATCAAGAATAAAGAGATAGGTGGATAATAAAAATTTTAAATTGAGTAGCTGTTAGATTGGGGCCAATATAGTCCAATGATCATAGCGACGTACAGTATGTGGTGCGAGTTAAGATATTGGTAACAGAAAGTGCTGGAATAACTCAACAGATCTGGGAAAATCTGTGAAAACAAGAAAGAGTTAACTTTCAATTTCTCGGAGCTCAGTACTCAAATCAGTTCCGCAGAAGAATCATGTTCTATTCAAAATGTTAACTCTGTTTCTCCCTCCACCGGTGCTGTTTTTTTTCTTTCAGATCTCTGGCATCTGCAGCATTCTGCTTTTGCTAAATGAGTTACAGAATGATGAGCTCAAGTTTGATGGTTTCAAGTCAGCTTTAGAATAGTGTAGCAGTAGTGGTAGAGGGAACAAGAACATGGAAGAAAGTCTGTGGAGCAGCTGGGCTGAGGGAATGCTGCACTGACAGTTGTGCTGCCTTTCAGCTGAGACATTCAACCAAGACCCCAGCTGCCCTCAAGTGGTTCTGAAATAGTGGCCCAGGCTCTTTTAAAAGAAGTTCTTGCTGACATTTCTATTGATTAACAGGGGGAAAACATTACCTGGTCATCATCACGTGGTTGGTTGCACGAATTGGCTATAGAGACATTGAATCATTTATTGTCATGTGTATTCAATATAAATTAGTGAAAAGTGTGTACCATTGGCATGCATAGGTGCCATTCACATTAACAGAATAAAAGTAAAAGAAACATAACTTAAAGACAGTCCAACTTTTCCTTATCTGCTACAGTCCCGCTCTGGGCCATACCAGCCTACGCCGTACTGCAGCCAGGGGCCCGCTCCAAGCTTCCCGGGCCGGCCACCTCTGTAGTCACGCTGCCTCTGAAGATGCCGCCACTGGTCCGGAACCCATCAAAGCCAAACAGCTCTCTTTATCAGGTAAGTTTGAGAAAGATGAAGGGGAAGAAGGAATAAGAAAAAAGTGGATGAGAACAAGCCCGGGCAAAAGAGCCCAGACACTGCCTACTCCGTTGCCACTATTTTTATTTTATACAAAAGCAGCAACAAGCCATTCAGCCCATTGAGCCTGCTCCACCATTTTAAATCAAGCCTGATTATCTACCGCAATGCCATTGGGATAGTGGATTATACATCCTCAAACCCCTCCCTACCCAAAAAGTTTGTCAAGCATGATTTCACCAGCAAAGATCCATATTGACATAAAGAAAACAATGATCTGATTACACCATATGCCTAAGTATCACCCTCTTTATAATAGTTTCTAGAATTTTCCCACTAACTTATGTCAGGCTAACAAGCCTGTCATGTCTATTTTCTCCCTCCCTTCTTTAAAATAGTATGGTTACATTTGGTAGTTAACTTTCCAATCTGCCAGACAGAATCTATAGAATCTGGAGATGTGACTGGCAATGAATTCACTATTCATTAGCATGCGAGCACACTTCAAAAAGTTTTTCATGGTCTGTAATGTGCTTTAAGATGCTTATATAAATGCAAGGTTTTCTTCCCTTCTGTGTTACAGAGCTAATTTCATGATGAATTGGTTATGGGTTCTGAAGCCATCAGGTCAAGACAAATTCTTAGTTCATTGTGTGATTTAGATTCGACACTTCTTAATTGCATTAATGATCATACTTCAGATTCAAAACTGATGACTTTCTTGTCACAAGTCATCAGCAAGTTTTGTTGAAAGTCAGTGTTCAACGTGAAAAGAAAACAGTAGGAAAAAAAGTGGCGCACTGTGTGTTACAGATAAGAAAATCCTTATCTGGGATTGTCCAATTGTCAGCACCTCTATATCCCTTCTGTCATCAACACCTGAGAGCTTTTAGGTTCAAGATACCAATTTGATCATTTGTAAGCTAGAAAATAAGATTCAGCTAACACACCACTGCTATCAATAGTGTATTCATCATTTATCAATCCAGATCCAACAGGAAGACAGGACAATGGTTTGGCTTTTAACCAAATACCTCCACCTCTTAATAACCTCTAAATGCATCATTCCATTTTAAAAACTAGATTGTTTGGTTTTGTGGATACACCTCACAAGGTTCCATTTACCTCAACGGTTGGTCTTTGTTGCTTGTGAAATAACTACCACATCCAAACACATTGCTCAACTATTTCACCTCTTATTTTCACAGAAGATGGCCAACTTTTGGATGCCCCTATGCTCAGTGACACTGAGGACGTACTTTATTTTTGTGGTGGAATCTGTTGTCCCCTCCATGGCCATCCAGTGCCCACACGGTTGTAGCTGTAGCTATTACCTTTGTATCAGGTGTGCCAACATCAGCCTGAGTGACTTCCCCATTGAGCTGCCCAGTGCCACAATAACATTGGTACCTGACCGGAGTTGAGCAGCAGTCTCTGGTTTGATCATAGTGTCCGTCTGCAACAGCAACGCTCAGCAGATCAGTCCGGGTGCCTTCAAAAGACGGCAAAAACTGTGAAGTCTCCAGGTCATGGGCAACAGCATCGAGACGCTGTAGACTGGAAGTTTTGAGAATGTAACTGCATTGAGGCTGCTGTACTTGCAAGACAACCTCATTGGCAACATTGTGCCAGGTACACATGGCCCTTTTACCCATTAACCTTTCAATTATTGTTAGGAAGGTTAGAAGGAACAGCATACTGTACAACACCAATCACATTAATACAGTACTTTTACCAGTGTAGCCGCTCAGGGTACTCCGTAGGGGCAGAAAGACATTTGACACTGTAGCTATGCACACGCATGGCTGTGTTTATGCCATTGGGCCCATGGGTGTAGGATTTGAAGGGTCTGCTAATATTTATCGCACACCAAGGCTGCCTCCCCCAGCTTCATGGAAACAGTCTCCCTACAGTAGTCTGGGGGAGCCATTGAAGATGCATGTGTCTCCATGGCGCAAAGGGAGCCCTGGGGAGAAATTAGAGACCAATACACCCCTCTCATCATACTCCCCACCACCCCAAGGAGGACTTTCCCCTGGAGGCAGTCGGGCCTTCCCATGCCCCTATTACCCATCCTGAATTTCACATTGTCCTTAGGTCCACAAAGATACCTCCACTTGGAGGTGCTCCTGAGCTCGAGATTTTAGAGCTGCCCACACTGACTGAACTGGCGACAGTAACATTGCCAAACCAGAAACTCTGTCACCAGTTCCAGTCATGGGGTCTGTCTTTTGTGCCGGATTTCTGCTGCCTTGATAACTTCCAGCCCTTGTTGTTTGCGGTGGTTTGCAGGGTTACTACACTGGCTTAGAATCCTCATTAGGAGATCAGGTCTCCAAATCGTGGCCAATCTTTTGTAACCTTACTAACACAGACATACTTTGAGGTGGAGGAGGGGGCGGGGGCACGGTGAAGGTGGTTGTGGAGACACAGAGAGAGAGAGAGAGAGACACAGAGATGTTACCAAAACTTTCCATCTTGCATTCAACAGGACAACTGCAAGAGTGCCAAACTTCAAATAATCACAACAATTTCTACTATGGGAGAAAAGGAGGCTGACTGGTTGTCAAATTGATTCTTATATGCCAAGGTAAGCCACAGAAAAAGCAGATTCTTTTGTGGGATAGTGGATTATACATCTGCAAACAACTGGTCCCTTCATTTTTTTAAAAAAATTGAGTTAGGGGATATGGGCATCACTGGCTAGGCCTGCATTTATTGCCCATCCCCCATCTGCCTAGAAGGCAGTTAAGAGTCAGCCACATTCCTGTGGCTCTGGAGTTACTCGTCAGCCAGACCAGTTAAGGATGAGTATATGAAAAACAAATTGCTAGAAAAACTCAGCAGGTCTAGCAGCATGTATGGAGAGAATGCAGAATTCATATCTCAGGTCCAATGAGCCTTCTAGTCTGAGGGAGGGTCACTAAATCTGAAATGTTAACAGCCTTCTCTCCACAGATGTTAGCAGGCCCATTGAAATTTTCCAGCAATTTTTTTTTGTTTCTGATTTCCATCATCTGCAATTTTTTTTGTTTAATGACAAATGTATCTTTAGTTTGAACAAACCCAATGAATTACATTACAAGCTTTATGAATATCTTAATTCAGAGTCAACTTGTTAATCACTCAACAGTCTTTTCTCCTGTGATATAAATTATTGTGATTTTTTGAAATTTGGCACTCTTGTATTTATTCTGTTAATTCTGGGAAGTTAAAAATTACATGGTAGGGCAATATAATTTGTTTAACAAAGAGAGATGTTATATATTGTGCAGTTATGTATGAAAGCTCAGAATTAAAGTACGTGCAGAAATTTCAGGAGGAAACATTTCATTGCTGCACCTGAAACAGCATTGGCCATGTAACACAACCAGTAGGAACTGTCTAGGGCTTTAGGACCTGGAGCAATCTACAATGATGTAAAGCTGCTGCTCCTCACTGGTCAAATAGCAGTCTGGGGAGAGAGAGGAGAAAGACGACAAACACATGCATACAATATATGGGGTAGAGTTTATGAATAGTCTTTAAATAAAATAATTTAACAGTGAGGTACATCTGAATGCCATATATTGTGAAATTTACTTTCAAATGTATTAAATAGTGTTACATAGGAGCCCAAGCCTGAAGATTTACCTTCTCCTCAACCAGTCTGAATGCATCCTCAAGGATGTGGGCATAAAACCTCACAACAGTGCAGTCTAAACTAAAGTCCTCTTCTGTAATCCATCTTATAAGAATTAAAACAATACAGAATTCTCCAGGTATCATTGTTCTAGAGCTGAGGAACTGCAAAAGGGAAAAAAAGGCTGATAGGAGTTACGTAAAGTACTCCTAACAGTCATCAGAATGTGTGGCAGAAAAATATATCTGGAAATAGAAAAGACATGCGAGAACAGCACTACTTCAATAATCATGGTGCATTTCAATATGCAGGTGGGTGGGAAAACTCAGATTGATAGATGATCCCAAGAAAAAAGGGATGTTTTTTTGGAGCAGCTTGTGGCAGAACCCACTAGGGAACAGGCAATTCTAGATTTGGTGATGTGTAATCGGGCAGACATGATTAGGGAGTTTAAGGTGAAGGAAACCCAGGGACAGTGACCTTCATATGATAAAATTCACCCTGCAGTTAGAGGGAGGGGCTGGAATCAGATGTAACAGTATTATGATTGAGTAAAGACAACTTCAAAATCATGAGGGAGGAGCTGACCAGAGTCGAAGAGGAGCCTAGAAAAGACGGTGGATTAACAATGGCCGGGGTTACTGGGGGTAATTCAGGAGACAGTAAAAATTCATCCCAAGGAGGAAGAAATACTAATGTGAGAATGAGGCAACCATGGCTAAAAAGGGGAGTTGGGGCAACATAAAAGCAAAAGAAAAAAAAAATACTATGTGGTGAAGATCAATGAGAAGCCAGAGGATTGGGAAGCCTTTAAAAACCAGCAAAGGACAACGAAAAAAGCATTGGGGGTGTGCAGGGTGGAGAATTAAAGAAGGATAAGCTAATGAGTAATAAAAGATGATTGCAAGAGTTTTTTTGTTTGAAGAAATATACAATAGGGAGGCAACAGTGGACATTGGACCACTGTAAAGAGGCTAGGGAAAGTAGTAATGGGGAACAAAGAAATGACCATAAGACACAGTCCATCTGTTCTGCCATTGAATCATGGCTGATTGGGTTGAGAAACCTTTCTCCCACGTTCTCCCCGTAACCTTTGACCCCCTTAACAATCAGGAACCTATCTGTGTCTCAAAATATACTCAACAACCTGTCCTCCAAAGCCTTCTGTGGCAATGAATTCCAAAGACTCACCACTCTCTGTCTGAAGACATTTCTCCTCTTCTCCGTTCTGAAGGGTCTTCCCTTTACTCTAAGGCTGTGCCCTCAGGTTCCACTCTCTTGCTAATGGAAACATCTTCCCAACATCCACTCTATCCAGGCCTTTCAGTATTCTGTTAGTTTCAGTTAGATTCTGCACACCCACCCCACCCCCCCCCACCCCATCCTTCTAAACTCAGAGTATAGACACAGGGTCCTCAAACATTCCTCATGTGTTAAGCCTTTCATTCTTGGAATCATTCTAGTGAACCTCCTCTGGACGTGCTGCAAGGCCAGTACATCCTTCTTGAGATATGGGGCCCAAAATTGAACACAATATTCTAAATGACAGAGGAACTGAATGGTTACTTTGCATTAGTATTCTCAGTGGAAGACACCAGTAGTATACCAGACTTCAAGAGAATCAGGGACAGAGGTGAGTGCAGTGGTGACCAATATGGAGGTGCTGGGGAAGTCTGGAGGTCTGAAGGTAAATAGATGGACTACACCCCAGAGTTTTGAAGGATGTAGCTGAGGAGATAGTGGAGGCATTAGTAATGATCTTCCAGGAATCACTGGAGTCAGGGAGGATCCCACAGGACTGGAAACTGGCGAACGTATTGAAAAAGGGACAGAGTCAGAAGATGGGAAGCTACAGGCCAGTCAGCCTGACCTCAGTCATTGGTAACATTAAGAATCCATCATTAAGAGGTGGTCATACCTGTGGTGGCGAATCTGTGGAACTTATTACTGCAGAAAGCTGAGGATGCTAAGTCATTGAGTGTCTTTAACAGAGAGATAGGTGGGTTCTTACTAAGTAAGGGGATCAAGGGTTACAGGCAGAAGGCAGGAGAATGGAGTTGTGGAAATTAGAAGTGTATTGCCTGGCACAAAACAAGTTTAGGCATGATTTGATAGAGATTGTAAAAAGAATCAAGTGGGGGTTTGGGGGAAGAAAGGGAGACAGGGAGGGAAAGAGAGAAAGAAAGATGGGGGAAGGCGAGAAAAAGAACAGGGTGAGGGAGGCGAGAGACAAAAAAAAAAGAAACTTGAACTGGCAGGAAAAAAGTCTAGGACAAGGAGTCATCACCTCAAAGGCAAAATAAAAAGGAGGGCTGACAGCCATAAGGGGAATGGATAAAGAAAGAACTGGCAGTGAGAGGCAGCTGAAGCTATAACCACCACTGGTGAAGCATAACAAAAACATTCAGGGATTCACATTTTTGCTTACAGCAGTCAATTTTTCCACAATATTAACAATAGCTTGTCAGCTTGTTGGTTGTTCAGCAGTCAGACAGATGTAGCCACCATTATCAGGTTTAAGAATCTCCAAAACAGTTAGAACAAAAATCTGTGCAAGTAAGGTTGTAGTTTGCCCAACATAGCATGCGCACACATTATCAGTAGAGGCATAACCTGTTCACTGGAACTCGAAGAATCCAAACAAGAGGACAAACCCTCAAAAGGAGAAACTGTTGCAGTTGAAACTGCTCAAATGTCATTTGCTCATCAGTGCTGAGGCTCTGGTTAACTTCTTTCAGGACCACATGCCCCTCGATCATTGGTGTGCAGACCTGAAGTAGTGCTAGTGCAGCAGATATTGGTGTGTTCGGACCGAATCCCCCAAATCAGTACTTATGGGGTCAATTCCTTGCATTATAACTTGTAGGTGACAAATTTAGTCAAGTGTGCAGTCCTGGTCTCCTTATCCAAGGAGAAGATAGACAGGGAAAAGAATCAAACTGTGCAAAAAGAGAGTTACACAATGGTATTATCCTTATCTCTGGGCCAGAAGCTCTGGGCTTGAATCCCACACAAGAACTTGCTGGCATTAGGTGGTGTGTTTTAATGTGGCCAAACAGATTGCTAGTCAGCCTGCAGACTCTTCCAATATCCTGTCTTTACCACCTGCCATCAGGCAGAGTTTCCTGCTCAGTCATTCTGCAGATGATGTTGAAGCACTGGCCCAATCCTCAGAAATGAGGACAAGCAGATAGTGCAGAAACAGTGGGAAAGAGCAGCTCAGCTAAATAGTTTTACCCTCTTATAAATTCACTAACCTTTAATAAATTGTGTTCTCTTCCTCAGCTGCAACATCTGACCTGCTCTTATAATCCGTATGCTTCTACCACACCATCTCCAACAGTCATGAACCAAAGTGCAACTCATCAAGTTACTGCTCATGCCAGTCCAAGTGCGAGCAGCAGTTGGACAAAACCAAGGGCAAACACTGTTTTAGAAAAATACAATCCCCATGAGTCCTGACCCATGTCTCTCCAAGACGATCACGGAAGTAATTTTAAGTGAAGTCACCACAAGTTCCTTGCTGGTGAACTTGAATGTTCCAGTAGATTTTGGTGATGAATATGAAATTTGGTACAGCACTGGTCCAAAGATGCAAAGCCTTTCGATGCTTGGTGGAGTCAGAGAAATAGAGCTGAGTGAGCTCAGTGCTGTAGCAGTTTACCAACTCTGTTGTGCCCCTGAGTAGCTTCAACAATAAATGCACTCAACCCACTGTCAACCAATGCATAGTGGTACGGATCTTGGGGGTGCCAGGTGGCACAGAGACCATTCAGTCTGCAGACAAGATTCATTACATAATAGGATCAGGGATCAGCACTACATTGATACTGTTAATTATCATTGCTTTAATTGTTGCCTTCAAACTTAAGTCAAGAAATATTGGCTTCCATAGACACTATGAGGAGGATGTATGTATGTATGTATGTTGAACATTTTGAAAATGAGCAAAGAAAGAAAGAGCAAAGAAAAATGTCTCCCGCATTTCCCGCAACTCATCCCTCACACCCCCTCTCCGCAATAACAACCAAAACAGAATCCCCCTTGTCCTCACGTACCACCCCATCAACCTCCGGATCCAATGCATCATCCTCCAACACTTCCGCCATCTGCAATCCGACCCCACCACCAAAGACATTTTTCCCTCCCTACCCTTATCTGCCTTCCGGAGGGACCACTCTCTCGGTGACTCCCTTATCCACTCCACACACCCGGCACTTTTCCCTGCAACTGCAGGAAGTGCTACACCTGCCCCTACACCTGTCCCCTCACCCCCATCCCAGGCCCCAAGACGACCTACCACGTCAAGCAGATGTTCACCTGCATGCCTGCTAATGTGGTATACTGTATCCGCTGTTCCAGATGTGGCCTCCTCTCCATCAGGGAAACCAAGCGGAGGCTTGGGGACCGTTTTGCGGAACACCTACGCTTGGTTCGCAACAAACAACTGCACCTCCCAGTCGTGAACCATTTCAACTCCCCCTCCCATTCCTTAAACATGTCCATCCTGGGCCTCCTGCAGTGCCACAATGATGCTACCCGAAGGTTACAGGAACAGCACCTCATATTCCGCTTGGAAACCCTGCAGCCCAATGGTATCAATGTGGACTTCACAAGCTTCAAAATCTCCCCTCCCCCAGCCGCATCCCAAAACCAGCCCAGCTTGTCCCCGCCTCCCTAACCTGTCCTTCCTCTCACCTATCCCTTCCTCCCACCTCAAGCCCCACTGTCATCTCCTACCTATTAGCCTCATCCCACCCCCTTGACCTGTCCATCCTCCCTGGACTGACCTATCCCCTCCCTAACTCCCCACCTACACTCACTTTTACTGGCTCCATCCCCACCTCTTCGACCTGTCTGTCTCTTTCCCACCTATCTTCTATCCGCCTCCCCCCCACCCCTATTTATTTCAGAATCCCCTTCCCCTCCCCCATTTCTGAAGAAGGGTCTAAGCCCGAAACATCAGCTTTTCTGCTCAGCCTGCTGTGTTCATCCAGCTCTACACCTTGTTATCAAAGAAAGATGGACTTTGATCAAATTAACAGTGGTTACAAAAACAGCATCGATGGGGATAACGTAATTTCATTCACGTGGTTCAACATGTGAAGTTTGAGATGGACTGTCCACTGGAATGTGGCTAGGGACCACACCTATGTATACTCTAAATAATTTGAACATATGGTTCTCTCATGTTTGAATCTGATTGACAGATTGGTTTTCAATGACCTATCACGTAATCCTTAATCCAGCTTTAGATTTAGAAATTTACTTCTGCATTGACCCCTTTCCGCAGAAAAATCTTTGCTTTTGAAGGGGAAAGATGTAATAACCAATGTTATTCTGATGATACCATATTAGTAACTTGCTGAGGCAAACATGCTCTAATACGTATACTGGACTTAAGGTCCAACAGATATAACGTTTAGAATTTTCTGGCTAATATATATCCAACAATTAACATTCTGACCATCAGCTCACTGCAGTTTGAGAGAATTTTCTGTGTAAATTTGTTACTATGTGTCCAACATGGTAATAATGATTATTCTTTTAAAAAAAGAAAGACAGTATTGACTGAATCGCTTTCAACAGTTGAAGTCATGAAAGATACTCCAGAAATATAGAATTTACTTTTGATCTGGTAGTACTGGTCGGAGTTTAGAGCCAATTTCTTGTCAATGCTATAAGTAATTATATATTAGATTAGGCATCGTAAAATGCTGCGCATTTTGGTCATTATGCAAACCTATTCACAGAAATTAGGCACTTATTAAGAAATAGTCTAGCTAGTCACTCAGTTGCAAGAAACTGCTGCTGCTGCAAAAAGGATAGACGGAGAGACAGAGAGACAGACAGAGAGACGGCTCGCTCTACTAAGACTGTTCAAAACACACTGACTGGCAACCGATTTTAAGCACAATGCTGCCAGACTTGCTGAGTTTTCAAAAGCACTTTGTATTTACTAATCTCAAATATCCACGGTATTTTGTGCTTGCGCACTACGACTGTTTGCTGTCACTCAGCCAATGTCAAATCCATGGTCCCACCAGTCCCTTGTACGCCAGGACTTTAACTTTGCAAATAAACCTGCCTTATGACACTATCAAATGCATTTTGGAAGTCAAAAGTACAATATGTGGACATTGGAAATGTGAATGAACAGGAAATGCTGGAAATACTTAAATTAATAATTTAAAATGTGTGATACTGAGAATTTCAATTTAACTGGAATAGGGATAGCAGAGTTAGGAAGAAGTGAAAGGCTAAAAGAACATGAAATGCACTCAATCACCTAAACCCATAGGACAGAGTAAATTGTTACTGAAAAATTACTACTCGTCCAGTAGTATTAGAATGATTTCACCATCTCTCCTTATCCCTGACAGTTATAAACCCCGGTTCTGAAGTAGTTTATTCCTACACTTTCTCTTGTGGTTCTCCATCTTCTATATAACATGGAGACAATGTTAACCGTCAGGTGAAATATTTATGTAGGACCATTGCAACCAAACATTTTAAACCAGCCTGGTTTTGCAGCAGTTCCTAACCTGAGAAAATGTACATGAAATTCAACAGCTGTATTGGTCTCATCAGAGAAGGAAGACGAAACATGTGGATTAACACAGCATCTTTATCACCAAAATATCTCAAACCAGTTCAGAGAGTTTTCTGAAGCAGTGACATAGTGCAGCCATTCCATTCCAGTTCCCACCCTTTAGACATCAATTAAAACAAATGGTCAGTTGGTATACTTTGGGTGGCATGAACTAAGGATATAATGTTGGCTATATTGTTGAAATAATTCTGTTGTTCTATGAGTAGAACCACAAGACCTAGAACATCCATCTGTTTAGACTAGCAAGCCCTCAGTTCATTACTGCTGTGAATAACTGCAGCTGTGAAAATGCAGCACCTTACTTCAGAGTCATCATATTCTGGGGTATAGGAATAGTATCAGTGCTAGCATGGGAGTTGGCTGCTCACCTTTGAAGGTGCAAACTGTCAGATGCAGGAAGAACAAGGAAAAACAAAATTGAATTGAATATTGCATCTTATTCAAACCTAAATACTATGAATGTAGCTGGCCCCGAGAGCTTCTTTAGTCTAACAGATAGAAGAACAATAAGGCCTGCTCATCATCCATCATTTCAACAGTTCTACTACAGTTCAACATTCTGATCATCCTGATAATGCGTTTTGTCCTACGCGCACACCACACAAATTTAACGTAAAGAGATGAATACATTGCCTCTGTTTCCAAAGGCGCACATGTGCACACTCACATTACTGCTCAGGGCAAACTGAAGAGGTGAGAGATATAATGCAGATATGAGAGTGCTGCTCTCCTAAGGCAACACTCAACTTAAAGCCCCTGACCTTCCTAAACTACTGTGACTCCTATTTGGAATTAGTTGAAATTTCCAAACACCACCGCAACCTTGCATCTGCCAGGCATTTATATATAAAAAAAAACAGTTCAACGGCAGTAGTTCTCCTGACGACCCTGGATAACGGGTTCTTAATTTTTACAAGCGTGCAAACAGAAATCTGGAATAGAAAATCAACTGGGGGTTTCAGATGTCCAGTGGTTTTACAAGTTGGATAATCTAAATGAAGCAATATTAAAATGCTTCTTCAAAGTCTGGGATAAGATTCAGTCCACAGAGTACCAGCAGTGAGCTTTCCTGCAGCTGCTTTCAAATCACTTACGATCAAAGTGTGATGTTCACAAAGTCTTTTTTTCCCTGCATTCTTTTAAATCTTAAAACATCACCCTTGTGAAAAATGATGTGTTAGGATATATTTGATTGTATAAGAAGCCCATCAGTGCTCTAATTTTTCTCTTGCCCCAATCATAATTCAATTCTTCCCTGGTCACCAGAAGCCATCTATTCTTGGGAGGATATGGTTCTGCAATAGCCTGCAGATTCTTGCATCTTCCCTAAGTAGCCACAGTTTGGTAACGTTTGATAGCTAGCACTGGTGCTGACCTTATTGGACCTTCATGTACATATCCCATTAGAATCCACATGGGATATCAAGAATGGATCCCCAACAGATTTCCTTCACTGTGTCTTGGCACACCACAGTTAAATGTAGCAGCTTTACAATCTTTCTGCATCCCACACTTACCTATCTCCCCATAGACTGGGGTGCTACATTTTGATCCTGTATCACTGAGGCACAAGGACACCTTTGACTAATTAGTCAGTTAAGGGGCAATAGTTTCAAACTTCTTTTCCCTATAATTTTTCAGGGATTGTTGTGGTGATGGGGGATCAGGCACACAAAGATGAGATTACTGCTGACTACACAGGTCAAAACCAACAATTCCCCAGATAGGAATCACTTGGTTGGGACAGGGAGGGTGGTGAAGGGTAGGTGGCATGATTCTGCAGCAGCCAACAAGACCTTTCCATTTGATTAAGTGATTTGTAAACTGTATTAGCTGAACAGTTATAGAAGTTTGGAAGAACTTTATGAACACGTTTCCTTTGAAGTCTGTACACAAGTTAGCAGATGAAGATGACACCATCAACATATTTCAGAAATGGGATTGAGGTATCAGCCTGTAGATTTTCAAATATGATTTTGTCTCTCTTTCCAGGTCAGCTGGTTCAAATAGGAATAAGCTGAATATTGTAAATTGTGCCCACTCAATTTCATAAAGCATCTCATGAAAGAATAAAGGGCCAAAATTTAAGCTAACGCACATGTCACTTGGTTGTTCAAAGCCACGGAAATTTGGCTATTCTCCACTTTTTCTCCTAACACCAAAATAGGCTAAGGAAACACAAGACGAGTCATGAACAGCTTGCAAATCCATCTTTTCAAATCAGTCATTAAAAACTGGTTCCGATTTTGCTTTCACTTGTAAGCAGCGGAAGAGAATCTGGCCAGAGCTGACGGCAAACTGTCAAAAGGCTATGGGGTGCAAGCTGAACTGAAGCAAAAGATCCAGTCTGTAGCATGAAGAAAGTGAAGCATTCAACACTGTACAGCCCAGTGGGCAATTTTACAGCCGTTCCTTGGTAATGCATGGATAATCCCTACAGTCCTGTGTACTTCTCTTGTTGCATCAGCTCCCACATCACAGGGATGATATTAAAGATTCTTCATCGTCTCCAACAGAGTGTATTTGGCATTTTGGCAGGTGTCAAAAGCACGATTCTGTCTATATTAAAAGAAAATTTAAGTGAGCTCAGAGCAAGACTGCGATTCTAAGTCTTATTTATCATCCTTTTAGCATAGTGCAAGAGGTGGATTAGATTCTTGATTTTTCAACAATAATGGACATGAAACATCAGTTTAAAGCAAGTTCAAAAGTGGTCTATGTCTCTCTCACTCTGACAGCTGGCAACTCTGGGTATGCGGTGTCAATTTGCTACTAAGGGAAAGGGACATTGCCAACTGCAGCAAGCGATAATCCACTGATTGATAAGAGCCTTACTCACTTCCTACCCAAAGGGAAGCACCTTTGCCCTGGCGTCTGCTAATAGCTCTCAGTCACCATTTACCACCAGTGCATCTAATAATCGTGTGCTGCTGTCACTATGCATTAGGTACTGTTCTTTGAAATGGCAGGTGGGCATCTGAGTGGTCAGCTGGCACCACCTATAGCTTGGAAAAGCTGCAAGAGGAACTAGCAAAAGGTAACAGTGATGAGCACCATTTGAGCAATGACATGGTTCAAACGATGATAAGAGATGGTAGCCTGTCTGGGCTGCCAAGAAGCAGCAGCAGCCAGGTCCAGGCCATGTACCTGGAGATTTTCCTGCTATTGGAGGCGCTCTCCTCTTGGCTCAAGCTGAATTGGAAACAGCCGCAGCTGAGCAGAGGAAATGGGTGACAAAAGGCTTTAGCAGTGGAAACCCATGATCTGTAGACCGTGGCACTTACTCACACTTGAAGTTATATTTTGCTGCACTGCAGTTGGGCCAGTTCAGGGTGGCATGGTGGCGCAGCAGGATAGCACTGTTGCCTCACAGTGCCAGGGACTTAGGTTTGATTCCACCCTCTGGCAACCGTGTGAGGAGTTTGTATGCTCTCTCTGTGTCTGTGTGGGTTTCCTCCAGGTGCTCCAGTTTCCTCCCACAGTCCAAAGATGTGCAGGTTAGGTGAATTGGCCATGCCAAATTGCCCATAGTGGTCAGGGATGTGTAGGCTAGGTGGATTGTAACCATGCATTTCCAATAGTTAGTGTTGGGAGTAGGTAGGTGAGACTGGGTAGGATGCTCTTTGGAAGGTCAGTGTGGACTCAATGGACTGAATGGCCAGTTTCCACACTGTGGGGATTCTATGATTCTAAAAAGGACACCAAAGGCAGACAGTCATTTAATTAGGGCTCCTTCTTTGGGGAATCCCCAGGATCAGCCAGGTGTAATGTCTGTTATGGAATTGTAATCTAACATACCCACTGTAAAAGGTCTCTTGCAAAAACTGCCACATTTTTGAAATACCGAGGGTACCCAGAGCTCTTGGAACATCATATCTGAATGGAGCATTTCCTGGCTGCACTTGGACAAATTAGACTGTTGACATCAAGAGATACTGACAAGCATCATTAAAAGCAATGAAACAGCAGTGAGATAAAAAGAAAAGTCCTTGCTTACTTAGTAAGGAATGCGTGGAGGATGGGAATCACAGAGCGTGGAAAGTAGCTTTTCTGAATCACGTGTCTGAGAACTGTCAAAGGCCCAATTAGGTTACCAACGGTTTTAATCTTCTCTTCACTCTGAAAAATACAAAACAGAAAAATGTTAGAAAATATTCAGCTACCAAAGAGACAATATCATAACATTATACAGCACCAGAGGACATTTGGCCCATTGTGCTCTTTCACCATAGTTGAGCAGCAGAGATTATGGGCAGAACCTTGAAAGAAAAGAGTTGGTGCCAGCACGCCTGTAATTGTACTGATCTGTGTTGATCAGACCTCCCTGGCAAATTGCTAAAGTAATTAAGACCAAGACTCTAAACGTATGTGCGTGTACATGAAGTAGTCTCTAGACTCAAATTGTTAACTTGGTTTCTTTCTACACAGATAATGCCAGACCTGAGTTTCTCCAGTACTTTATTTTTATTTCACTGTAAACATTAGCTAGGGTTTAAGTTGAAGGCAGAAGGTGTGCACCTGGACACAGGAAACAAACACAGCCCAATCAGCCAGTTCTACATCGCCAACAGAATGACTACCCAGAAGAGAGCACTTAAGTAACAAGGAAGAAAAAAACAGTTAGAAACAGACATGAGAGGAATTAATGGGCAACTGAGTTTTGAATCAATGTTTAATAAAAACTAAATTAATCAGTCCTTGTTCTACTTGCATGCATATTCACCCGTCGTTCTTGAGCCACAGATTTTGTGTGGCCGATTAGGAACAATAACATTTAAAGTGAAACTTCATATAGCTTCTGCATATTCTATCCTGTAATAACTACTCTCAGCAACCCACAACAAATGCTATCTCGACATGGTGGGTTTCCTACTTTAGAGTATTTGCCTATTTTGAATCAACTCTTCTGTATACATTTATTCTATCCAATGTTTTTAATACTTTCTCCTTTACTGCTATTAACTATCATCTCACTGCACACCAACATGGTATCAAAAAAAATCTTAGCTGTGCCTTCTGCACACACAAGGTTTACTTTTTTGTCCTAATTGATTGTATTCTTCAATAATCTTTTTGCTATTTATGTTTATACAAGTCTTGGATTAGCCAAATGGATTCTCATCCTCTTTTTATTTCCCTTCTAATTATCCCTATAGGTTGTGCATTCAGCTTGGTTCTTTATTGTATAGCTATGATCTCAGCTGATGATGATACTGGATAAGTCAGATCACAGAGTGAAAGCTGGCTGAATTGACCATAAGTTTTTTTTTGGCCATTTGCTCACTGTGGAGGTCAGTCACTGGCAGCTTCATGTGAATATGTTCAATATACTTTTAGCAAAAGAACAAAAAGTTTATTAAAAAAAAAAGCCTGAAAACTATTCCTTTGAAGAGAACTGTAAATTATCACAAACAGCTAAATGGAGGATTCAACCCATTTCCTCAACAATATACGCTAAACCCTGGAGAAGTGTCATTCCTAACTCAATTGTTGAGGTTCTCAAGCAATTCCTTTTGGCAAATGTCTGCACATTCACCAGAATGTAGTTCTCTCCATACTGTCTCCCCCAGAGACAGAGACATAGAAACACTAGCTAACTCACCAAGCCACAAGAAAAACTCCAGGCTTTTTCCAAACCGGCAACAGCTCAAGACTTCTTTCCATCTCAGATAGTCTGAAGACTGCCAAAACTAATCTGCCCTTCTTCTGGTATGGATTTGCTGGGGGCCCATCTCCATCTGTTTCTCTGGTTGTAAGTCTTAAATAATTTAAGATTTAACCATCTCACCAGACGGTTTGCTTAGGCATTTAAAATTACATGGTTTTAGAAAAGCTATTTGATTCAATGTTAAAATGAGCCTGATCCTTGGAAAATAAAGGAAAGCTTAATGTCAGAGAAGATGTGCTCAATGCTACGGAAATCCCACTGTGATATAGGAACTGCAGACAAATTAAAAATAGGAGAGTGAAGAGATAAGTTACTGGCATAAATTACTGATAAGCAGATTCAACAAAAACATGAAGATCTTTTAAAAAGATGGAGAGCTAGAGGATAATTAAGGAGAGTAGGACCCATTAGAAACCAGAAAGCCTACATGTGGAAGTGCAAGACCTGAGAATAGTTCTAGTAATAATTTGTGTCACTTTTCCACAAAGTGAAGGGGCGAAGCAGATGTTGTAGTTAAGAAAGAAAAATGTTAAAAATTGGATGAGATGAAGAGTTAGAGAAATATGATTAAGAGTTAAACATCCTTGAAACTGATAAATTGCCAACCCTGGATGAAATATACCCCTGCCTGCTAAGAAAAATCGAGGGTAAACTAATGGAGCCTCTGACCAGATGCAACTTCTTTCTGGCCACATGCACAGTGCCAGAAGACTTTTAAGCTCATATTGCTGTTGAAGGGAAAGGGTTAGACTGAGTAATTACAGTCCTGTTGGCATAACAAAGTTGGCAGGTAAAGTAATGGAAAAAATGTAAGGGACATTAGAAATTGTCATTTAGAAAGACACAGATTAACCAAAGAAAGTCAGCAAACATTTACTTAAAGGAAAATCATATCTGACTGGTGTCTCAAATATTTAGTACATCGTTCACGCTTGGAGGTACGTAAACGTTAGTTGAGACCGCCAGAACACTCAATAAATGGCAGTTTAAAAGATGACCTATATTTATTTAACAAAAGCCACAGCAAGCTATAAAATAGCAGGTGGCCTTCATTTGTTAAAGAGCTAAAGAAATGCAATGCAACAGAAGATGCCAAGAAAGGACTGAAATCAAGATAATTCTTTTCGTTCTGGTGACTGGAGCAAAAGATCCCAATTTTGAAGATGAGCAGGGGTGTTATTCCTAGATATGGTTTGGGATTATCATATGGCAGTTTGCTGCTGTAGCTTACAACAGCAACTACACTTCAAAAGTACTTTCAGTTGCCCAGAAGTCACAAAAAGCACTATATAAATGTCGGTACAAAATTATGAGGAGCCTAGATACAGTCGATTGGAAGGATTTAAGGGGAGCCAAGGAGAAATGTTTCCACCTGGAGGGTAATGGGTATTTGGACTTCACCACCTGACAAAGGTGAAGGAAATAAAACCCTCAATGCCTTTAAAATTACTTGGATTTGCACGTGAAGTTTTGCAAGTTACACAGTTAGGGACTAAGATGCTGAAAAGTAGGATTAAGCAGTGCAGGGTGTAGCTCTTTTTCAGCTGGGTCAAATGGCTTTCCTTGGTGCTGCACATTTTTGGTTTCTCTGCAACTGTACAACTGAATTAAGGCTTCTTTCTCAAATTAATTTTTAATCATTCCAGTCTCTGGACAGCTTGGATTTGGATGCATTTCCTCATTTCTATGGAAACCCATGTGTTTTACATCCATCTCTTCCTTGAATGGCTTCCTACTGTTCAGTTTTTAAAACAAACATTCATTCATTTACTGGATCTGTTGTTTAATTTTTCATCAGCATCCACAACTTACAAAGTTACAAGATTTTGATCTTACGTTCCGAGGATGGGTCACTCGACCTGAAGCATCAACTCTGATTTCTCTCCACAGATGCTGCCAGACCTGCTGAGCTTTTCCAGCAATTCCTGTTTTGGTTTTGATCTGATCTGTTGGTTTTGGGCAACAGTTTTCTACAGCATGATATGACTGCTGTTTAACAGTATATATAGTCCCATACTTGCTTTACCAGGTTGTCAGCTCATGAAGCTACAAAGGGGGATTATATGCCCACTTAAAATAGAAATAAGTGACCTTGCAACCAGTTACTGCTTGCTTTCCAAGTTTTCATTCCAACCCTTCTGTAGAAGATCCATTTTTAACTCTGAACCTTTTATCACCCATCTATTTCTTGCAACTTTCTGTAATTTCTTTGATGGGCCATGGTATACCACTGAACTGGGCTGAACTCCTTTTTGATCCTTTGGTTCAACTAAATAAATTATGTTTTTGACTTTTCATCCAGAAGGTTGTTGTTAAACATGGGGATGCACAAAAGATTTACAAGGCTGTTGCTGGGACTGGAGGGTTTGAGCTATAGGGAGAGGCTGAATAGGCTGGGGCTATTTTCCCTGAAACATTGGAGGCTGAGGGGGTGACGATATAAAGGTTTATAAAATCATCAGGCGCCTGGATAGGGGAAACAGCCAAGGTTGTCTTCCCAGCATAGGAAAATCCAAAACTAGGGGCATAGGTTTAAGGTGAGGGGAAAGATTTATAAGAGGACCTGAGGGATAACTTTTTCACACAGAAGGGGATGTGTGTATGGAATGAGCTGCCAGAGGAAGTTACAATTACAACAATGGTACAATTACAACATTTAAAAGGCAGCTGGATGGGTACATGGATAGGAAGGGTTAGAGGGATGAGAGCCAAACTCTGGCAAATGGGATGCGGTCAGATTGGGATGTCTGGTCAGCGCAGACAAGTTAGACTCAAGGGTGTGTTTCCGTGCTGTATGACTCCGGAACATTGTCTCAGTGTTGTAATTTATTTGATCAATACTATCTCTCCTTCATTACCTTCCCTGGACACATTAGAGCCAGGAATATTTGGTGCCTAATCTTCCCCTATTTTGACAACCTTTCCAATGAGAGACTGAAGAGGCCCCATCAATCCATTCTTTTCCCTGGTGCCCTGATTAATTTTCATTCCACAATCAGCATCACAAAAACCAGATTTCCTGCTCACATTCACATCTGTTTCAGGGAGTTTGCAGAACACAAATCGGCTGACATTTCTCCCATATGACAGCAGCGGTTAGACTTTGAAAATCTATTTCATTGACTGCAAAGGTGGTTGCGAAAAGCACATTACAAATGCAAATCTACTTAAAAAAAAATTAGAGCCAGCTCTGTTATTTCTTACCATATCATGGTCCTATGTTGTGACTTATGTTTGAAACTCACCAACCTCGTTACATTAAAACACATTCAGAATTCATCTTTGACTTGCTCACATTTGTCCTCACGTCAAATCCTTCCAGTTTTTGAACCGGCCTTCACACTTGTGCTGTTTGTCTCTGCCCATGCTCTGTGAACTTCAATTCTCCTTTCTAAAATGTTATATTCTATTCCCCATCCTTCTGTTAGTTTAGTTTAAAACAATCCCCATAGAATTAGCTAACCGTCACATTGATACTAGCTCTGTAGTGCAACCCATCCACCATAACAGACTCCACTTGCCTCAGGGAGATGAAACCCTCCCCCTTATACTGTTTCTTGTTACATATTACAATTCTTGTACTCTTTGGCATTAGGAGTAATCCAGAGATTTAAGAGGACAGTGGTGCAGTGATAGAACATAGGACCTGTACTGTGCTGTACTATTCTTCAGCCCACGATGTTGTGCCAACCTATTATGCTCACAAACGTCAAGGTCCCTCTCACTGGTGAATACTGAAGCAAAGTATTCATTAAGGACACCCCCCACCCCTGCCACCTCCTTTCACTCCGCACACAAGTTCCCTCCACTATCCCTGATTGGCCCTACCCTCACTCTGGCCATCCTCTTGTTCCTCATAAGCATAGAACGCCTTGGGGTTTTCCTTGATCCTACCGCCAAGGTTTTCTCATACCTCCTTCTAGCTCTCCTAAGTCCATTCTTCAGTTCCTTCCTGGCCAGCTTGTAGACATCTAGAGCCCTGTCCGATCCTTGCTTCCTCAACCTGAAGTTTCCTTCTTCCTCTTGACTAGATGATCCACATGTCTGGTCATCCAAGGTTTCTTCACCTTACCATTCCTTTCCTGCCTCAGTGGGACAAACCTATCCAGTACTTGTAGCAACTGCTCCCTAAACAACCTCCACGTTTCTGTCGTGCATTTCCCGGAGAACACCTGTTCCCAATTTATGCTCCGCAGTTCTTGCCTAATAGCATTGTAATTCCCCTCCCTCAATTAAATACTTTCCCATACCGTCTGCTCCTATCTCTCTCCGTGACTATAGTAAACGTCAGGGAGTTGTGATGATGTTACGGGATAAGTAATCCAATGGTTAAATTGTAACTATAAATGTAATTAGCACTCAGGAAACAAGTTCAAATTCCACATGACAACTGGGAGGATTTAAATACGAATCAATAAACCTGGAGTAAAATGTTCATTGCATTGATAATAATCACAAAAAACTACTGGATTGTTGTGAACAAAAACACCTGGTTCAGCAAAGACCTACACAGGAGGATACCTGATGTCTTTACCTAGTCTGGCCTACACAATAATGGGTTGTCATGACTAGTGTCCCTCTGTGACTTAGCCTAGCAAGCCATTCAGTTCATGGTCAATTAAGAACGGACAATGGCCTTGCTAGCAATGCTCACATCCAAAAAAATAATTTTAAGATTATGATGTTTGAGGTCTTTTTGTTTAAAAAGTTGGTCTCCACTTCTTGAAAGTCTGCTGTAACTCAGCCTTTTCCTTCCTATGTCATTGGTTCCCAAATGAGCCGTAACTAAAGCCTATTCTTGTGTCCCTTCTTAAAATGTTCTGCAACATTTCTGGACATAAAGTCAGATAATTAGCCACAACGGAAACCCAAAAATCTCTCAATAATTTGAGAGGCTTAGAAAAAAATCAACAGCACGAAGGTCAATTTTTTTAAAAGTCTGTGCTCATTTGATGCTACAAACCTGCACTTAGGCAAAGAAAATCCAACACTGGGTAAAAATAGAGCAATTCTAGTTGCTTAGCAATTCTTTTATGTTTGTGCCCACATTGAAATGCAAAGCAAAGGCTGGTGATCTTTAACTGGGGCTCTGGTTCTCAGTAACTGCAGCAAAAGGGTTGGCACTTTCAGAGTTTATAGGTCATGTTTTCCGAGGCTTCTTCAAAAACAAATAGCACTCCAAGTTTCATTCAACTACACATTTTTACAGATAGACAAATTATTGAAATGTTGCCTCCTTTATTCAACCCTTTATAGTTACAAAAACTTCAATATCTGTAAAACACGAAATCCACAATCTATAGGGAAGCTTCAGTAAACTTAGACAAGCACCACAACAGCAAATGAAGAATCCTAGAATGTTTAAGCAATTTTGGTAACTTAAATCAGTTACGATTAGTGGGATGCTTGCACTGCCAGTATCTGAAGCAGAGATCTCAAATAGCCAGCAAGGAATTAAAGATCTCCCTGGGAAATGGATTTAGTTAATCCAGTAGATTTACATTAGGATAAAAACAAATACTGCAAAATGTTGTAATCATGAAGTATAACAGAAAATACTGGTGAAACTTAGCAAGTCTGGCAGCATCTGTGAATGTAGATGTTAACACGGAGTCCAATATTTCTCTCCAGAATTGACGCTGCCAGATCTGTTGAGTTTCTCCAGCACTTGGTTTTATTTTCAGGTTTGTTCTAGGGCTACTGGAGACCTCTGTTTTATATCACATTTTAAATCAATTATGACATGGCAGTTCTCTTTGTCCTAAAGATGCCTAAGCCGTTGCTTTTTAGGTGCAGAAGATGGAAAATTCAGGGCCACATTTAAATCCAGATTCCATTAGTGTTCAAATAATTTACATCACTGATATTCCTCACAAATCAAAATAGCATGCCTGGGTTGAAGAATCAACCACAAGTTACACATTTCACTCCACACATCAGAACAGCTCTTACCTTCAGAAGTCCCATATACACCAACAGAGAAGTAATGAACACATCTAATTGAAATCCCGTAGTCTTGAACGCTTTCTGCAACAGTTCATCTATTTAAAGGTGGGGGGAGAAACAAGGGTGGAAAAGAGTAAAAAAATACACTTATATGGGAGGATAAACAATAACAGGAGTGATACTTATCTATAGAGAATCAGAGAATGTAGAGTACAGGCGACCTTTCAACCCACTGTGCCTGTATCACTTCTTCGATAGAGGCACATGTTTAGTTTCAATCACACTGTTCTTTCGTCATAACACTCCTAAAAGTCTTCCTTTTTGAAGTATTTATCCAATTCTCTTTCTAAAGTTATACTTTGAATCTTCTTCCACTGCTCTTTCATATAGTATTCTGTTCTATAAACAGCCCAAAGTGGAATTGCAGTGTGATTTATATCAAGAAATTGATATACAGGTAACTCAAATCTGGCACATCCAGGACCAAGGCAGTGCTGACATTGCTGGATTTCTGGTCATGTGGTTTAAGCCATGGGCAATTCAGGTGGAACCAGGTGAAGTAAGGTCAAGTGCTGCTCAAAGTGTAGAACTGACCAGTGCACAAAGTCTGAAGCCACACTGTGTCAACACAGTGCCTCGCCTAATTATCCAGACAAGTCTTTTTACAAGTTTAATCAATTAGAATCGATGCTTAGAATATTATACAAGTGTCTGGTTTTCAGACAGCATGGATTTGAGGTATCAAATCCATGGAGAAAATAATCAGGTTAAAAATGTACAAATAGATCACAGCCATGTAGTAGCAATAGTAGACCAACAAACTGAGGTGATAATGGGAAAGTGGTGGACTGGGTATTAAAGGAAGGACAACACAATTAAAAATTACAACCAACCCTGCAGAAGAGGGACTGAAAGACCAAAAAATCTTATCCTGCTTAGTCTGTTCTTCATACTCACTGTTTGAGTTAGACAGATGAAGCAACAGACTTCACTAATGTTCAGCTGATAATATTGCACTAACACGGCTTGCATGTCTCCTCACTGGAAATGGATGCCAAACAGATATGGCGACATTGGTTTATTTGTGCACATAGCGGATGCTAATCACAATTTAATATGTCCATGTTTGTGGCATTGGCGCAGTTTCTTATATGCCTGAATGCTAACACAAACTCTACAGTGGAACTGTACATACCAGAGCGAATACGGTATCTACATTTCAGGCTGACCTCAGCTAAACTGTAGAGAGAGTAATAATTCCAAACTTTCCTGACTTGCATCAATCGGATTACTTTTCTTGATGCTGCTCCCCTATTCACAGTAAACATCACAAAAACCATATACCAAGTCCGTTTGAGCCCTAGATTTAATATACAATACAAAGAATGGACTCCACCTCCAGCTGAACTGGAACAAAAAGTTTGTTTTTGTGGGGGGGGGGGGGGGTGGCGCGTGGTGGAGGTGGGGGAGGTCGAACAATGATCTATGTTATTCTAAAAACAATTCAGATTAAACAAAAAGCTACCCACCTGCAGTCTCAAATACTGCTGCTTTGGTTTCCTGGTCTTCCTTATAGACTGCAGCCACCTTCAGAAATGTTTGGACAACCTTTTCCGCGTTTGACAGATCAGTCTGAGGAAAATTAATTTACATTAATTTAAATTAAAAAATTCAGTCAACCCTATTCACTTGGAACATGCTCACCATTCTCTCCTAAAGGAGAAACTTAAACTTGGATAAAGTTTAACAAATATTTGTCCAGATGTGCTGATCATTCCTTATCAATGGGACTAAAGAATTAGAACCAACAGGTTAATCCATTACACTTAACAGATGTCACATCTTTTCCCCTTCTACATTTTGGGAATGCCAAGATCAATTGCTGGACCTTTAACACCCACCCAGATGCAATTACCTGGCTCAGGACAGACAAGAGTTTGAAGCAGGCATAAAACTGAGAGGTGTTGCATTTATTCAATGAGCTCAAGAACATTACCTCAATTTTTCCGACAACTGAAGCTGATAAGAAGTTAAATCCTAGATGCGTGTTTGAAAACTAATACAAGCTTCAGCTGGCCACAACATTACAAACTCATTACTGCAGGGATGCAGAGTTCATCTCGAAGAATTAACACCTCATCACGCAGTTGGCACAGACAGTCACAATGACTAGAATATCCTTTGGTCTATGCTGTGTTAATTGATCTTAATCAGCATGGCTGTAAGAATTTCATCCTTGGCAGCCCAAGCTAAGGAAGAGGGAAGTTAAGCAGTATTCAACTTCTATCCAGTATTAACTCAGGGAAAAGTGACATTACATGAGAAAAAAGTGAGGCCTGTGTCAAGTCATGCGCTCCTTTGACAACCAAGTCTGGCAGCTCACCAACTAGCTTCATACATGAAGGATGTCCCTTTCAGTGAGGCATCATTACGACTATACCTGTAGAAGGAGCATCCATTTGGCCTGAGTGGGGGCACAGTAATCAGTGCCACAGAAAATTGAATAGAAAATGCATGCTATTATATCAGTACCTGCTGCAGTAACAGAAGTGACCGCTTAGGTCCCATTTTAAGGAGTTTGTCTGGAGATGGAAAAGACAAGAAATTGGCAGCTTCTGATGTCAGGGTAATTGGGATGGTTTTCTAGAAAAATAAAAGGCAGTTAGTGAGAAGTATGGAATAGTACCAGAGGACAGAGTATATTTATCAGACGATGGGCTCCTTTCCCAGCAATGGCAAGAAAAAGTTAAAACAGATCACTATAGGTTAAAAAGAGATCCCCCTATCTGAACGTCCACAAACTGCAACATATCCATAACTCTCATGCCCGTATCCTATCCAGCACTTCCATTCACTTAGCACATTTGCGCTTGATGACCTACAAGGGCTTCTCATCCCACATCCTTCAAATTTAAAAGTTTGCAATCTCCAGTTTATATTTCTTCATGCATCCACACTCACTCCCACAACCCACCACAGTCCTACAATTCTGCACTACTCCAACTGTGATCTTTATTTCAGTATTGAATCTAGTGCCTTCAGTCACAGCTCCAATACTTTAGAATTCCTCCCTAAACATTTCTGCCTCCTTTGCCATCTTTATTACGCTCTTTACAATCTCTGACTAAAATAAACACAAAGAACTGCAGATGGTGGAAATCAAACAAGAATGCTGGAGAACCACAGCAGCATCTGTAGATAGGTAGAAAACTGTTAATTGTCTTGAGTCCAGGGATTCTGTCAGAACTGATCAAAAGTTCGTCAGTTCTGGCGAAGGGTCACTGGACTTGAAACATTAGCATTTCTCTCTACAGATGCTTCTGGACCCGTTTCTTCAGCGCTGTTTTTGCCTTTAACCAAACTTTTAGTTAGTTAATCTTAATTTTTTTGGCTGCTGCCTTATCGTGCCTTAACTGACTCAATATTCAAGATTATAGTATTGCGCCCTTCTGATAAGCGAGTGAAGATGATTAGAACATCTTTCTTACATCTGACAACACGAGCATCAAGCATTTCCAGAACAGTACAGAAGAAGTCGAAGACTGGATCTTTTCTACTCCAATAATGCACCTCAGATTGAGTGTCAAAAGAACAATGGCTCATGTTACAGCATTCACATTCATCATACCAGCCATCCTGTGGTGTCTCAGAGAAAGACTGCCAATTAATGTTTAAGTAGGATGCAGCACACATGCATAGGCATAGGCATAGGCATTAAAATTCCCTTGAAACAAACAGAGCTGAAATGAAGACTCATAAGGGACTTTGTCCATTGGTGCTGCATGTACGTTTTGATCTGAATGTCTGCTCCTTGCCTCAAGGTGGCATGACGGATTGTAGATGTCCCAAGGCAGCACTCAAAATCCCTAAGCATCAGGGGAAAAAAAAAGGGGGTTTTCTACAAAGTAATGGAATTAAATGCCAACTGGCAGGTGTAGTGGGTCAGTAGGTTGCTGTACAAACTATTATGCCATGCAATAAGAATTATTATTCACACCACTATTTCACCTTTACACCTAGCCAACATTTTGTTATTCCATCATAGAATCTGTGAATTGTTCGCTGGATCAGCATTTATTGTCCATCCCTAGCTGCCCTCAGGAAGATGCTGGTGAGCTCCCTTCATGAACTGCTGCAATCCATTTGCTCTAAGTAGATGCACAATACCATTAGGGTGAGTGCACCAGTGCTTTGATCCAGAGATGATGAAGGAACAGCGATATATTGCCAAGTCAAGATGGTGAATGGCTTGGAGGGCAACTTATAGGTGGTGGCATTTTCCTGCATCTGCGGCCCTCATCTTCTAGATGGTAGTGGTTGAGTTTGGAAGGTGTAGTCTTAAAAGCCTTGGTGAATTCCTGTAGCGCATCTTGTACACAATACACAATGCTGCTATTGATCATTGATGGTAGATGGAGTGAATGTTTGTAGACGTGGTGCCAATCAAGTAGGTTGTTTTGTCCCGACTGGTGTCAAGCTTCAAGTGCTGTTGGAGCTGCACACATCCAGGTAAATAGACAGTGTTCCATCACACTCCTGACCTGTGCCTTGTAGATAGTGGTCAGATTTTGGGCAGTTGGTGAATTACTTGCTGCAAGATTCCTAGCCCCTAACCTGTTCTTGTACTCACAGTACTTATATGGTTAATAAAAACCAAAAGAACTGCGGATGCTGTAAATCAGGAACAAAAACAAAAAGTTGCTGGAAAAGCTCAGCAGGTCTGGCAGCATCTGTGGAGGAGAAAACAGAGTTCACGTTTCAGGTTCGGTGACCCTTCCTCAGAACTGATGGTGGCTGGGAAACGTCAGTTTATATGCAGAAAATAGGGAGGTGGGTGGGGTAGGGAGTAAACGATAGGATAGAGCCCAAAGAGAGAGAAAGACAATTGGATAGACAAAGGAGTTGCTAACGATCAGGCTGGGAGGGTGAATAGTTGTTAATGGGGACTGTTAGTGACTAACAACAGTGGGTGTGTAGTGGCAGGCTATGTGGTGACAAGGCCTGGTGTGTGGGGTGGGGGGCTGGGACATGGGAGAGTTTAGGCCCTAAAATTATTGAACTCAATATTGAGTCCAGAGGGCTGTAGGGTCCCCAAGCGGAAAATGAGGTGTTGTTCCTCCAGCTTGTGCTGGGCTCCGCTGGAACACTGTAGCAAGCCGGAGACAGATGTTGGCCAGGGAGCAAGGGGGTGCATTGAAGTGGCAGGGAACACGTAGTTCAGGGTCTTTTTTGCGAGCAGAACGTAGATGTTCTGCGAAGCGGTCGCCAAGTCTACGCTTTGTTTCCCCAATGTAGAGGAGACCACATTGTGAGCAGCGAATGCAGTAGACTAGATTCTTGGAAGTGCAGGTGAAGTGTTGCTTCACCTGGAAGGTATGTTTGGGCCCTTGGATACTGGGGAGGGAGGAGGTAAATGCGCAGGTGTTGCACGTTCGCCGGTTACAGGGGAAGGTGCCGTAGGGCTGTGGGGAGGTGTTGGAGGTGAAGGAAGTATGGACCAGGGAGGGGAGGGGAATGTGTGTCTGGTGGTGGCTTTTGCCGGAGGTGGCGTCTGATGATCTTCTGGATGTGGATGCTGGTGGGATGGTCAGTGAGGATAAGGGGAACCCTATCACTGTTGCGGGAGGGAAGAGAAGGAGTGAGGGCAGAAGTGCAGGAGGTGGGTCGGACCCGATTGAGGGCCCTGTCGACAACGTAGCTGGGGAATCCTCGGTTGAGGAAGAATGTGGACATTTCGGAGGCTCCCTTGTCGAAGTTGGCTTCATCTGAACATGTGCGACGGAGACAGAGAAACTGAGAGAATGGGATGGAGTCTTTACAGGAAGTGGGGTGTAAGGATGTATAGTCCAGGTAGCTGTGGGAGTTGGTGGGTTTGTAATGGATATTAGTGGCCAGTCTATCCCCAGAAATGGAAACAGAAATGTCGAGGAAGGGAAGGGAGGAGTCAGAGATAGACCAGGTGAAAGTGAGGGCAGGGTAACCGGCGAACGTGCAACACCTGCGCATTTACCTCCTCCCTCCCCAGTATCCAAGGGCCCAAACATACCTTCCAGGTGAAGCAACACTTCACCTGCACTTCCAAGAATCTAGTCTACTGCATTCGCTGCTCACAATGTGGTCTCCTCTACATTGGGGAAACAAAGCGTAGACTTGGCGACCGCTTCGCAGAACATCTACGTTCTGCTCGCAAAAAAGACCCTGAACTACGTGTTCCCTGCCACTTCAATGCACCCCCTTGCTCCCTGGCCAACATCTGTCTCCGGCTTGCTACAGTGTTCCAGCGGAGCCCAGCACAAGCTGGAGGAACAACACCTCATTTTCCGCTTGGGGACCCTACAGCCCTCTGGACTCAATATTGAGTTCAATAATTTTAGGGCCTAAACTCTCCCATGTCCCAGCCCCCCACCCCACACACCAGGCCTTGTCACCACATAGCCTGCCACTACACACCCACTGTTGTTAGTCACTAACAGTCCCCATTAACAACTACTCACCCTCCCAGCCTGATCGTTAGCAACTCTTTTGTCTATCCAACTGTCTTTCTCTCTCTTTGGGCTCTATCCTATCGTTTACTCCCTACCCCACCCACCTCCCTATTTTCTGCATATAAACTGACGTTTTCCCAGCCACCATCAGTTCTGAGGAAGGGTCACTGGACCCGTAACGTTAATTCTACTTGTATGGTTAGTTTAGTTCAGTTTATGTTCAGTGGCAACCCCAGGATCTCGGTGAAGTTTCAGTGCTAGGAATGCCACTGAACATCCAGGGATGGTGGTTAGACTCTCTCTTGTTCGAAATGTTCATTGCCTGGCACTTTGTGTGGTACAAATGTTACTTACCACTTGTCAACCAAGGCCTGGATATTTTCCAGGTCTTGCTGCTTTCAGGCATGGACTATTATCTGAGAAAAGCTCAAGTATCTTGAGGGGATAGCATGAAATAGTTAGATGTCTGGAAAGGAAGAAAACACAAGACTAGCTAAAAATTGTAGCAATGGGCTACATAAAGGTCCAACTTCCTTCACTCTTTGTTATTTACTAGCAAGTAGCCTATAATGGAGGCAATAAGTACTGCAGATGCTGGAAGCTAAAGTCAATAAATATGGTACTGGAAAAGCACAGCCGGTCAGACAGCATGCGAAGAGCAGGGAAGCCAAAGTTTCGGCCGAAACGTGACAAAGGGTTATGGCCTGAAATGGTGACTTGATGCAAGTAGCCTACAATGTTTGGAACAACTGTGAAAAATTGAAACTGTAAAAAAGGTATTACAAAAGTAAACATACAGAAGTTTCTGGAAAAAGCATTTCTCCCCAAATTCTACTAAACCAAATGCCAATAATTGAATACAAATTCACCAATAAACCTTTTGTTCAGTTCATTCAAACCTCTTACATCTTAGTTTTTCTTGTGTCACTGTAATTTATCACTAATTAATTGCTTCCATAATTTATTGACATCATTTCTAATCTTATGAAGCTCAATGATATGATGGACAACGGGACAATGCATCCAAACCCTGATGTCCTTGAGACTTACCACATGTGTGTCAACTATCAATTGATCAACTGGTGTTGCCTTCTCTTGCTCCTGTTCTTCTCCACCTCCATCATCTTCTGCTTCTTCATCTTCATCTTCCTCTTCATCCTCCAGGTCGTCGTCATCATCATCCTCCTCCTCCTCCTCGTCCACCTCTTCATCCTCATCCCCATCACTTTCATCATCACTTAACAGTAAAACAAAATTAACATTTCTCAAAACAAAAACCTTCTGCTTGAAAAACTGAAAGGAATAAAATTTTTTTAAAAATCAAAGCTTGTTTACAGGTATGGATGAATAGTGGTTGTGTTACTGGACTTGTAATTCAGAGACCATAATTAATAACCTGGAGGGATGATGGGATTAGAATTAAGTAGCTGTTTTTGACTGGCATGGACACAATGGGTTGAAAGGCCTTTTTCTGTGCTGTAGCTCTGTATCTGCAACAATGAATCCCACCATGGCAGATGGGAAATTTAAATTAACTGAGTAAATTCGAAACAAAAAGAAAATCTGTAATGGTGACCATATAAGTATCAGGATATAGTAACTCAAATCTGGTTAACCAATAGCCTTTGGAGAAGAAATCTGCCATCCTCACCCAATCTGGTTTACATGTGATTTCAGATCCATTATAATGTTATGGGACTCTTAAATAGTCCAGCAAGCTATGCATGGTATTTAAGATGGCTCCTACCGCCTTGAAGATAATGAGCAATAGGCATGAAATGATAATTTTGCTGGCAATGCTCTTACCTCATGAACAAATTTTTGTTTAAAAGAAAATAGTGACTTGGGTCATTCCTCCAGTATTTTAACACACCAGTCACCAAACCTATTCTGCTCCACCACCTAATGTTTATGATTTTCCCACCCCACTGAGTAGGAACAAAAAACATGAAATTAGAAGAAGCATTCCATACAAAACTGGGACTTAACTGAGGGCTGACAATCAGTGGAATGAGAACAAGAGTTAGGTTAGGATATCAGTTGTTGTTTTACCTGGAGCACTCAATGTACATGTGAGGTGCTTGAAATGGGATAAAGTTTAATCCTTTAATACCAATAATCTTCACGATGTATAAAAAACCTCCAGGAATTTGGGAGCTAAGCACTGAATTCGTCACATTAAGTCAGCAATCCCACCGGCCAAAGCACCCAGCTATATTACAAAAAAGGGACAAACCAGACAAAAATGGTCATGGTAGCTCATTTTGAGCATTTCCAGACTGAGGCTTAGAAGAGTACGAGGCTGAGATGTAATACCCTGCAGTCAGGCCACGTCATAGTATTCGCAGTCAAGATTTATGTATTGTCACTTGTGAAGTAGAACTTGCTATACCACCAGTAAAATCCTGTAATTCAGCCTTTGAGTTGAGGTGGAAAATTAGATACAAAGATGCTTTAGCAGGCTGCAAGAACTTGATGAGACAGAGCCAAATGCTCATTTAAGATTTATACTCAGTGGACAGGCTGATTGGCTGCTCTAACCTTTAGTTCAGTAACCTGCAGTACTTTCCGCTAAGAACAATTTGGGGCCAAATTGATAATTACATCTTATTTACAGTCACAATATACTGTTGACAGCATACCATGCACAACCTGATGTAGAAAGTTATGAATTTAACATTTAATTAATACAGCAAACTGCAGTCAATCGCAATTCATCTCATGTGACTGATATAATTTATTAATAAACTCAAACTAATTAAAACATGGACAATGGTTGGACAAGCACTGCATCACACCTTTTAAATGTGGGAAACCTATGGACCCAAAAGTGGTCCAAGGTAAACAACTGTAGTAAGTTTCTAAAACTACAGCTCCTTTACTCAGGGTTATTGAATTGGAGGGTGAGTTGAAGATATTGCAATGCATCAGCAAAGGGAAAGAGATACCTTAACACTAGGCTATCACAACATTTAGGACAAAGCAATCCAATTTCTTCTTCAGCAAGGGGCAGAAGAGTGTGACCGTAGGCGAGGCAGGTAAGGGGTTGGAGAATACTATCTTGCAGCAGCCTCAGCTCTTGCAGTTATTTAACAGAATAGAATAGGATGCCTGCAGTGCAAAGAGAGGCCACTCAGCCCATTGAGTCTGCACCAACCTTCCAAACAGCATTCCACCGTATCACTGTAACACTGTATTTACCATAGAAAGGAAAAGGGAGGGTGGGAGGGAAAGGGGAGCAAATTGCTGGAACTGAAACCCAGCAAACAACTGGAGGTTAGAAAGATGCATTGTTTTTATGTATGCCACAAGTAGAGAATTCCTTGATGGAACTTACTTCGAAGAAATGCAAAAGAAAGATCGCCAAAAAAACCAAGTTGTGCGTTGCTCATGAATCAACAAGATTTGGTCCCGAACTTACCTGAGAGAAGCCAATGCATCATGCTTGTTGAAGCTGTCCATAACTTCCTTCAATTGGTCACAGCCTTCCTCACCAAGACAGTTACCTAGGTGAAAGACACTCTCTTTCAATGTGTTTAAATTTAATTACCTGCACAAGCTTTGATAGTTAGTTTCAGGTGGGCACTTAGTCCCGAGTAATGATGTGCCATTATTCCCTTGTCAGATTACCCCTGCCTGCTCCTGAACGTAGTCTTAAAACAGCCTCTCATCTTTAAGTTCTAACAGTCAGCAATCTGAAATAACTGCTTTGCTCTCTACAGATTTTACCTAACATACTGCATGTTTTTAGCATTGTTTTTATTTCAGATTCATTGTGTCTGAAGCATCTTGCCCCTCTCAACGTTGTTTACTAACCTGAGGAGCCTAGATTTCTCTAGTTTCCATCATTGCTAAAATATGCTGGTTTATGATGCAGAGTAATGCAAACAGTGCGGGTTCAATTTCTGCACTGGTTGAGGTTATCATGAGGGACTCTATTCCTCAACTTCTCCCCTAACTTGAGACATGGTGACACCAGTTTAAACCACCACCAGTCGTCTCTCTCTAGTGAGAAAGCAGCCTCTGGTCCAGTAGGACTATGGTGACTTTACCCTTCAGTCTATGGAAGACCTCTCTGGAGTGAGGTAACTGTTTGAAATGCGCGTGGGTCATCTCTCAGGGTCAAGTGTGAGGCGAGAGGAGGAGAGAGGCCTCAATGCACTCAGAACATGTAGAGGGATTGAAACTGCACTACTTGTGTGAATCTGCATCACATTCTAGCAATTATGCCAACTTCTGAGCTAACCAAATCCACAATTATTTCATCACCTTCACACAAGTGAAGACAATATTCTAACTGCAGGGATAACAATCAAGCCTGATACAATTTTCAACTGACATACATACACACCAGAGATAGTAGGAACTGCAGATGCTGGAGAATCCGAGACAGCAAGGTGCAGGGCTGGATGAACACAGCAGGCCAAGCAGCATCATAGGAGCAGAGAGGCTGACGTTTCGGGCCTAGACCCTTCATCAGAAAAGGGGGAGGGGAAGGGGGTTTTGAAATAAATAGGGAGAG
>NC_063368.1:5218994-5236221 GCF_021869965.1 Rhincodon typus
CCAGGTAGGACCTGGGATTACGTTGGAGAGTTCTCTCTTTAGCTCAGTTATACTAAGATCAACTGTAGTTCTCAAGTATGACTGCAGATCTTGATCTTGTACAAGACAACTAAAGTTCCTAAAACTAATGTAAAATTTAGTCAACAAACATAATCTTCAGATCTTTAGTAATGTATTGTGAGAATCTCTCAGATACAGAACAAAATCAACATTCTTTAATGCTTGTGCAGTGAAGAAACTAGGTAAATAGTCAATAATAATATATGGTCACCTCTTCAGAGAAGTATGTCAGTAAGCAGTTAAAGCCATTTGTTATTCAGGCTAGTCAATCTAAAGCAATGATTTCAGATCCCGTACTTTTGTACATTCTTAAATATTTAAACTAAATAGGTTTCTGAAGAGCAAAATGGTACTGGATTAAAGAAACTAACTTTGTTCTTAAATCAGTATAAGAAAGATGAACTGGGATTACCAAACCACTAGCCAAGTAGAATGTACAAACATACAAATTAGGAGGTGGTGGCAGTCATTCAGCCCTACAAAACGACTCCACTATTTGATAAAATCATAGTTGATCTCAGAAGCATAGAACCCCTAGTGTGGAAGCAAGCCATTTGGTCCATTGAGTCCACTTCAACCCTCCAAAGAGCATCCCACCCAGACCCACCCCTTACTCTATCCTTGTAAGCCTGCATTTCCTGTGGTTAATCCACCAAACTTACACATCCCTGGACACTATTAGCATGGCCATTCCACCTAACTTGTGCATCTTTGGATTGTGGGAGGAAACCCAAAGGAAACCCACACCGACACGTGGAGAATATGCAAACTCCACACAGACAGTCATCCAAAGCTGGAATCAAACCCAAGTCCCTAGTGCAGGGAGGCTGCAGAGCTAACCACTGAGCCATGTTGCCACCCGTGATCAGTTCACATTCTAAATTCCAAACTCCCATCTATCCTTGATATCCTCAGATACCCCATTAACAAGTGTCTACTTTCAACTTGAAAATATTTAATGAGCCTGGATCCACTGTCTTCTGAAACAGTGTTCCAACGTTGCACAGCAATCAGCATCTCTAGCTGATGCAACAATAATGCATTTCAGTTGGGAGTGATTAGGGTGTCACAATAGGATCAAGCATTTCTACAAACAGGTAACTTTAAAAAAATCTGCAAATATCACTGGTGTAGAAACTTGGGTTCCTTTCGGTGAAACATAAATGCTCCTTAAACCAGACTGAAAATGGTCAACTAAATTTTGTATCCACCTCTTCAAATCATGGTTCTCAAAGTGGGTAATAACGAACACCCCGATCTGAATTTGAACAGTGCAAAACTGAAAAAAACAAATTAGACACCACACACAGATATACCGTTTAGATCAAGTTTCTCCAGCAAGTATTTATGTTCCACAGCTTCAGCTACCGTGATTGCAGCATTCTTCCGGATCTCTCCAAATGAAAGGTTAAGTTCCTATGGACACACAGCCAGTTAATCAGTTATATTAAAAATAATAGAAGGACATCCCGATGAGATGAAATGAAGTAAGATGGGAAACATGAGCAACAACAGACATGTTGATCCAAACGGCTGTTATTTCTACTTAACTGAGCTCTCCAAAGCAGGGAAAAAAACTAACTTGCAAATCAGACTGCCTTCAATATTGTAATAATGCCTTTAAAAATGCTTAAAAGCATTGAGTCAAAAGACGTGTGAGGACCCAACATGATTTCTGGTCTGAGGGGTTAGCAGTTCTTTCTTCTTAGCTGATCTCATTTAAAGTCCTGGCAAAATACTAATTGGCATCGTTAGCTGTAAATTTGGAAGAGACAGGGAAGTTTCTGCTCCCAACTGGATGCAATGAAAATTGTTAGAAGCACGCTCAGGAGGCAACATCAAGCAGTCAGATTGGCAAATGAGTAAGTTATAAGTGGACAACAGACTGAAGTGTCTCATTTTGGCTGTGAGATTTGCATTAACGTTTGGTCATGCCCTATGTCAAACAAATAGGGCAGAAATTGGGCTTAAAGACTTGGCCCAATTTGTTCTTGATCAACTCAGAGTCATAGACCTGCACAGTATGGAAACTGATTCTTCAGTCCAACACGGCTGTGCTGACCAGATATCCTAAATTAATCTGGTCCATATCCCTCTAAATCCTTCCTATTCATATACGCATCCAGGTGCCTTTTAAATTTGTGGTTGTACTGGCCTCCACCCACTTCCTCTGGCAGCCTGTTCCAGACACGCACCACCCTCTGCGTAAAAAAGTGGCCCCTTAGGTCCTTTTCAAATCTTTCCCTTCTCACCATAAATCTATGCTGTCTAGTTTTGGACTCCCCATACTTCCCAGGGGGAAGTCCTTGGCTATTCATCCTATACATGCTTCTCGTGATTTTATAAACCTCTACAAAGGTCACTCCTCAGCCTCCGATGCTCCAGGGAAAATAGCCCCAGCCTGTCCCTAGAGCTCAAACCCCCCCCATACCTGGCAACATCCTTGTAAATCTTCTCTGAACCCTTTCAAAGTTTCACAACACCTTTCCTATAGCTGGGAGACCAGAACTGTACGCAGTATTGCAAAAGTGGCCTAACCAATGTCTTGTACAGCCGCAACATGACCTCCCAAACTCATGTACTCAATGCACTGACAAAAGTGGATTTTCTTTTAATGTTTTGTCTTAATTTCAACATGTATACCAATGTATATATGACCCATTAAATTCAACAACTTGGGTTTCGGTTTGAAGTTTCACCTAGCATGCGTACTTCAGAAGAAGGTAAGAGAGAGGAACGCAAATAAGTCATTTAGTCACTGAAGTCATTCAATATCATGATTGATCTGTTTGGGGCCTTCACTCCACTTTGCCTGTCCCCCATAACTCTAGACTATTTTGTCATTCAACAACCTGTCTAACTCAGCCCTGAATATATGTTTATGACGAGCCTCCACTGCTACCTAGGGAAAGAGAATTCCAAAGACTAACAACACTTGCAGTATTGTATTGAAGTGTGTCCAGTTAATACCCTCCTTAAATGTGAACCCACAAACTTCTAACTGAGATGCATGAATTAAACTGCTTTCAGACAGCAACTTTTAAAGGGACTGCTTAGACAACTTATAATGGGAAAGAAACACTTGGTTTCATTTTCCCCTCAATATAGTTGGAGTAGTTTGATAAGAAGCACTTTTATTTTCTCACTCTCTCTTTACTGTCCATGTTTTCACTAATTCCCAGTTGAAGGATGGAAATCCAGATTTGGCAAATACCTTTCTAAGAATCATTAAACAATTAATGGCATTAGTGGTTCACCTTCACTCATCTTGACAAGGGCCTGTCTGGATTTTAAGCACCTGCACCAGCAAATCACTATGCTGAAGATCCTTAAGATATAGCAGTGTTATCACAGTTATCATTCTACGTCCCACCAACCTGCCTTTTTAAAAAATTCATTTTACTCAGTAACCAGCTCTCCATAAGACAACTATCTCAGCCTTATTGGTACATTAAGTATTAGAATCAGAAGAAACTTCAATATGAACAAGCAATTCAATTTTCTACTAGCAATATCTGCCAAACCTTCTATAACAATCACCTAAATTTATATAACACCATTAATATACTAAAACCATTCAAAGCGACATTTCAGAAGCATTATCAGACAAAAATTGACATTGACACAAAGAAGGAAGCTTAAGAACAGGTGACCAAATCTTTGGCTCCAGAAATAAGAACTCCCTTCCTAACATACTGCTTGCATTCTGAAAACCCAAGGATAGGTTCAAGAAAGTAGCTCACTACTACTACTTTCTCCAGGGCAAAAAGGGATGTGCAAGAGATGCTGGCCTAGACAGCAGCACCTACGTCAGATGATCAAATTTAAGAGAGAGTGTTCAGCAACTCTGAGGATAGTGGGGCAAGAGGTGAAGTGGAATGGGTAAAGAATTGCCAAGTGTCTTGCAACAATCCACTAAAGCAATTGGCATTAGCAGGTGCATATGAGGATTGGAGATGTGAGTAGTAGGAGAATAAGTAAAAGAGCCTGAAAAATTATAACAAACCTTGAGATTCTGCAATCCAGATTTTACCGCTTCAGCAATAGCTAGAGCTCCTTCTGACCGCACTAGACAATCCCCAAAATTTATTACTTCGATGTTATGGAGTGCCTTCAGCGTCTAAAAACACAATGGGAAATGCCAGTTAAACATCGAATTAAGTAGTACAGTCTACGGAACAGCTGTCAGTGTCAAGAGATTCCTACTTCAGCCTGGCTCAAAGGGAAAGGTAAACATTAGAGGAATCGAAATCAGCACCTGCCTTAGCCTCTTACCTCAGCCATGGCAACTGCTCCTTTCTCTGTGAAAGTGTTATCATTAAGGTTTATGACCCTCAGGTGCTGGTTTTCAGTGAACGCCTTTGCCAAAGCCGTAATACCTGGATGGTTTATTCCATTTTGGGTCATGTGTACCTCCTCCAGAGTTCCTATGGACTAAGCAAACAGGTTTTATTCGCACTTCTGATTTCCTTCAGCTTATTTCTCCCCCTTCGTCATGACACATGTTCAATTTGAAAAACATGTAAAGTGGCTAACTTAATATCATCAATACTTCACTCCCCACATAAAATGGGAATCTACTGTTTAAACGAAGAAAAAAAATCTGCTTATCAGTTTGTAGATACACAGCAACAATGCAGTTTGAAATAAGGAAAGGCGTTCCAGACTATTGAATCCTTTCTTCTCTAACTCAGTTATTTTCTAATCAACCTGCAGATATTACTACATGCCTCTGAAGCAGGTGGGACTTGAACCTAGAGACTATCTTATTATATACTTGACCTGACCCTTAACACCAAGAAACGCATCTGCACAAGTAGTCCTCGATTTAAGAGCAAAGAACTCTCTCTGTGGTTGAAAATAAAGGTAATACATGCAGTCTTCATACGAGACAACTTTACACGGTTTGATTCTGGGGGATTCATCCAAAGAAAGAAATCTGCTGGTCTATGGATCAATTCCTGCTTTGTGCCAAGTAAACCGATCTTAGCTTGGGGTAACCTAAACAACCTGAAACAAGAATTAATGAAATGGAGCAAGGAGGAAATTAGAGGCGGCGAGAGAAGGTAACAAAAGGTCATGGGGAGGGGTTACAATTCCCTGGCCATTACAAATACTGAATGTCACATTACGGGCTCATTAGGAAGCAATCAGCTGTGGAAAATCTGGCAGCAATTATTAAAAATATAGTTTAGTTTTACTTAATGCCTCCACTTGAAAAGATGAAATTATTGCACGGAAAGAGAGAAACAGAGAAAGCAACTTTAGGATCAACTGTGCTATGGCTACTTGATACGTTTGGCAGCACTCAAGAGGACACAAGTTAGTTATGAGTGAAAAGAAGGGAGAAATAGTGGAGGCTTCAGCCACAATCTTGGATTTTTAGAAAATTGTTCTTGGGACTTGGACATCGCTGGCTAGGCCACCATTTATTGCCCATCAGTAACTGATCAGAGGGCAGTTAAGAGTCAACCACATTGCTGTGGATCTAGAGTTATATACAAGTCAAATCCAGTAATGACGGCAGATTTCCTTCCCCAAAAGACATTGGAAAACCAGATGGATTCTTATGACAAATCAGCAGTGAACGTGGTCGCCATCATACTAGGTTTTTAAGTCCAGACCTTATTTTTAAAATGGAATTCAAGTGTCACTATCTGCCATTATGGGATTCAAACCAAGTCCTCAGAACATTGGCTTGGGTTCTAGAATATTTGTTAACAACGTATGCAAGTGGGTCCAGAGGACTAAAGGATTCCAAACGCTACTCATGCTAAAAACAAGTGAACATGGTAAACAGGGTAACTATGGTCAGTCAGCCTAACACTGGTGGTCAGAAATTTCTAGACAGTATAATCCAACATAAAACTAATTTTAAGAACGTGGTGTAATAAATGACAGCCAGATGTGTTAAAGGCAAATTAAGTCTGATAAAGTCTGTTATTTATTTGGAAAAACTCAATAAAATAATGTTGATAAAGGGAGTGCAGCTGATGCAAGTGTCGAAATTCTGAAGGCATTTCAATTGCCACCAAATAACTTGGTTAACAAAATTGAAGCCCAGTCAGTTGAATGAAGCAATGCCTATGTGGTTACAGGATGGGTTAAACAACAGAAAGTTAAGTGCCATGTTAAAAGGATATTGGACTGGAAGGTAGCATTAAAAAAAAAGTGATTTCCTCAGCAGTCAGCATTAGGTCCACTCAGTTTGATTTATCTTTGAGATCCAGCAGTTAAGAGTATTGGGAAACTAGTAGACTGGGAAATCTTTAAATGCCAACAGAAAGCCACAAAAAAAGTTATAAAGAAAAGTAAGATAGATTATGACAGTCAACTAGCTCAGAATATAAAAACAGACAGCAAAAGTTTCTATAAATATGTAAATCGTAAAAGAGTGGCGTAGGTAAACACTGGTCCTTTAGAGGGCGAGAAGGCCAATTTAATGACTGGGAATGAGGAATTAGCCGAAGCATTAAACAGTTATTTTGTGTTGGTCTTCACAGTGGAAGACGCAAATAACATGCCAAAAACGGATGGCAAGAAGGTTATAGCTGGTGAGGACCTAGAAACTATTATCACTGAGGAGGCAGTGCTGGGCAAGCTAATGGGGCTAAAGGTAGACAAGTCTCCTGGCCCTGATGAAATGCATCCCAGGGTACTAAAAGAGGTGATGGGGGAAAATAGCAAATGCACTAGTAATTGTTTACCAAAATTCACTGGACTCTGGGGTGGTTCCCGCAGATTGGAAAACAGCCAATGTGACGCCACTGTTTAAAAAAGGAAGTAGACAAAAAGCAGCTAACTTTAGGCCAGTTAGCTTAACTTCAGTAGTGGGGAAAATGCTTGAATCTATCATTAAGGAAGAAATAGCAAGACATCTGGATATAAATTGTCCCACTGGGAACACCCAGCATGGGTTCATGAAGGGTAGGTCATGTTTAAATAATTTGGTGGAATTCTTTGAGGACATTACTTGCATGGTGGACAATGGGGAACCTGTGGATGTGGTGTATCTGGATTTCCAGAAGGCATTTGACAAGGCGTCACACCAAAGGCTGCTACGTAAGATAAAGTTGCACGGTATTACAGGTAATATATTGGCATGGAAAGAGGATTGGTTGACTAGTAGAAAACAAAGAGTAGGGGTAAATGGGTGTTTTCCTGGTTGGCGGTCAGTGGCTAGAGGTATGCCTCAGGGATCAGTGTTGGGACCGCAATTGTTTACCATTTACATAGATGATTTGGAGTTGGGGACTAAGTGTGGTGTGTCAAAATTTGCAGATGACACTAAGATGAGTGGTAGAGCAAAGTGTGCAGAAGACACTGAAAGTCTGCAGAGGGATATAGATAGTCTAAGTGAGTGGGCAAAGGTCTGGCAGATGGAGTACAATGTTGATAAGCGTGAGGTCATCCATTTTGGTAGGAATAACAGCAAAATGGACTATGTTTTAAATGGTAAAAAATTGCAGCACGCTGCTGTGCAGAGGGACTTGGGTGTCCTTGTGCATGAATCGCTAAAAGTAGGATTGCAGGTGCAGCAGGTAATTAAAAAGGCAAGTGGAATTTTGTCTGCCATTGCTAGAGGGATGGAGTTTAAAAACAGGGAGGCTATGCTGCAGCTGTATAGGGTCCTGGTGAGGCCACACCTGGAGTACTGTGTGCAGTCTTGGTCTCCTTACTCGAGAAGGGATATACTAGCACTGGAGGGGGTGCACAGGAGATCCACTCGGTTGATTCCAGAGTCGAGAGGGTTGGATTATGAGGAGACTGAGTAGGATGGGATTATACTCATTGGAATTCAGAAGAATGAGGGGAGATCTTATAGAGACATATAAGATTATGAAGGGAACAGATAAGGTGGAGGCAGGGAGGTTGTTTCCACCAGCAGGTGAAACTAGGACTAGGGGGCATAGCCTCAAAACAAAGGGAAGCAGAGGTAGGACTGAGGTCAGGAGGCACTTCTTCACCCAAAGGGTTGTGAATCTGTGGAATTCCCTGCCCAGTGAAGCGGTTGAAGCTACCTCGCCAAATGTTTTTAAGGCAAGGCTAGATAAATTTTTGAACAGTAAAGGAATTAAGGATTATGGTGAGCGGGCGGGTAAGTGGAGCTGAGTCTCAAAAAGATCAGCCATGATCTTATTCAATGGCAGGGCAGGCTCAAGGGGCCAGGTGGCCTACTCCTGCTCAGAGTTCTTATGAATGTTCTGTTTTCAATGTACAGCACTCTCATCCTCTAGACAACTCCTTGCAGGATCAAAGCCTTCAGCATCAATTGTTTTCCCCAAGTACACTTGATTAACTGTACCAATCACTCAGGATCACATCAAGGTGGCAAGGTAAGGCCATTATGCTGTCTCTCCTGACTACCACCGGTGGAGATGTGCCCTAACATCAATTGCGGAATCCTTTGAACAGGAATTGAGAACAAGTGGATTGAGCCAGTATCCCAAAGCTCCATGACTGCTCCTAGCATCATGTCCAATTTTCACTTGACCAAAGGCAACAGCAGCAGGAAACACACAAACACCTCCACACCATTTTATGCAAGTCTGTACCTTAAAAGCATCAGCCAGTGCAATGGCACCTTCATTCTCCAGACGATTCCTCCCAGCAATAAAAACTTTCAGTGCCATTGGTTTTCCCAGGGCACTTGACAGACGGTGGCATTCACTAAGTGCAGCAGCAAGAATCTGCAACAGAAACAGAGCACATAGCACACAGAGGAGCCAACTTACAAAACATCTGTGCATACTTAATGATGTAGTTACCCATGGCTGAATATGACAATGACTATTAGGGCTTTGTTTTAAAACTGACAAACATTTCATGTAGCTGAAATCATGACCTTCACAGATAGAACAAAATGAAAGAGTCTTAATAAGATCAGACTAGAGACTCTGAAAGACTCTGACAAGGCAGCTCAGATGAAAACCATCAGATTTGAAATTTCCAATTCTTATATGAAATAGAAAGGGAAAACTTGACCTACCCAAGATGAGGCTTTTTAAATAACTATAACTACATTTTACAGTAGAGACATATTTATATACCAATAGAAGTTTAAATTTATCGGATATTGGGGAATTAAACTTCTGAAGGCAGTCAGCATTGGATGCAGAGACTAGTTTCGATAAACACCCTTGGAAACTTTTTTTCTCCATCAGCAAGATTAAAACTACGAAAAGATGTAATCAATATAACTCATAAGAGTACCAAGAGAGGCAGAAACACTTAAAATTATGACCGAGAGAATAAACAACTGCCGCTTCACAAGTCGGATAAGAGGGAAGCTGTTCCCGAGATTGTTAGCTTTGTCACAGAAACGTTGTATTAGATTTGACTACGTATAACTAAGTAACTTTATATTAGAGCTGATATTATAAATATTATAAAAATTGGTAGAAAGTAACATCTTTTTAATCTTCTGTACCAAGATCAGCAAGGGATATGAACTGCATGACCGAATTTAAAAAGTTGTTAATAATAAGTATATGATGTGGCTGGCAAATGCCTAGGAAGGGACATAACAATCGGTGTTGGAATGTGGTCAATAATTCTAAGAGCCCAAGGACAGGTGATTGGGGTCTGGCAAACATCACGAGATGATGGGAGGAACCAAGGTGAACCATGAAGTTGTCCATCATTGATCGTGTATTCACAGGATTGGATGTGTTGGTCAAAGGGGATGTGGCAAACACTGATGTCAATGTTGCATGTAACGATTATAATGTGGTATGTACAAATATACCTTTCCCAATAAAGTACAGGAAAGTGTCACTCACTTCCGATCTGAATTGTAATTAAGAGGGCAACTGGGCCCCACGTAAAAGCCAGATTCAGAGTGGTCTTTAGCTTCTCCCATGTGTGGTAAAAAGAGCTCTGTACAAAGGCCGAGTTGTGAACACAGGACTGAGACTCCTTTTTAAAATCCCTCTCCAACACTTAATTAAAAGAAAACGAAAGTCGAAAAAAGATTGTGCTGACAGTTCAACGTGGAAAAGGCATCATTCAGAACATTACAGGTACAAATCATCTTGACCAAACTACTTCAAACAGACTTGCTTTGTCTGGTTACCTAACTACATGCTGTAACTAGGTCACTTACTACTTAAATTCCGAATCATAGAATCCCTACAGTGTGGAAACAGGCCCTTCGGCCCAACAAGTCCACATCGAACCTCAGAGCATCCCACCCAGACCCATCCCCCTATAACCCACCTAATCTACACCTCCCTGAACGGGCAATTTAGCATGGCCAATCCATCTAACCTGCACATCTTTGGACTGTGGGAGGAAACCCACGCAGACACGGTGAGAACGTGCAAACTCCACACAGACAGTCGCCCGAGGCTGGAATCGAACACGGGTCCCTGGCGCTGTGAGGCAGCAGTGCTAACCACTGTGCCACGAAGCATCATTTAGAATGCTAATTTATACAATCTCTCTGCGTAATCATAGGGAGAAGCAACTATTGATAATGGACAAACTTCACAAAGAACTGAGAATGCCCATGGCCTGATGTGTTCTCTACAACTGGCAGCACTATGACAAGAACACACTTATTGCCTCTATTATTCTTTGAGAGGCTTTTTCCTCAAATATTCAACATTTCATCTCGTATCAATTTGTATTTTTAACTGACTTATCACTTTAAAAGATAAAATCAGCCACTTTCTGGGATTATGAGGGAGTGAATTAACATAGTAGCTCTGTAAACACTGACATCCCCAGTAAAACAAAATTGCATACATTTCTTTACGTTATGCACTACATTATATGAAAGAGAAACACCCAAACTCCAAGTCTGACTACTGATCACAGCAACAGGTATGGGCACTATAATTGTCATTAACACCTCTACAGTAGAGATCAGGATTTTTAAAAACTGAATTCCTTCTGCAGATCATTAACCAGTGACTCTGGTAAGGTGGTACACACTGCATCAGCTCATACATAAATAGGCACTTGGCTGCTTGGAGAGCAACTGTAATACAATCCCACTACGATCAACAGGAAGGAAGAGGAAGAAAGGGGATATACAGACCTGTTAGTTTGACACCAATAGCAAGGAAAAGGTTAGAAACAAATTGCAAAGAATGTGATAATTGTACATTTACAAAAGACAACATGGATTTATGAAAGAGAAATCATGCAACAAACTTGCAGTTTTTAATGAGAATGTTACTCATAAAATTGAAAAAGGTGAACCAGCAGGCAAGTTGCAGTTGGATTTTCAGATGGTTTCTGATAGGTCCCACACAGGATATTTGTAAATAAAATGGGATTGGGTGAAATAAAAATTATGGATTTAGACTTGGTGAACAAGCAGAAAGTAAAGTGTAGCTAAAAATTGATCTAGAATGGCTGGTTGTTACTTGATGTTTCCCTGGCGGATGAGTCTAAGATCAGTGGACATAATCCCAGGATAATGGGTAGGCTTTTAAGACCGAGAGGAGCAGGGATTTCTTCAGCCATAGGGAGGTGAATCTTTGGAATTTTCTACTCCAGAGAGCTGTGGAAGCTCATTGAGCATATTCAAGACAGAAAGGGACAGATTTTTGGAGTCTATTTACAATAACAGGTATAGTGCGAGAGAGTGGCGTGGAGCTGGGTGATCAGCCATGACCTAACTGAGTGGCGAAGCAGGCCTAAATGAGCTTGAGTGGCCTATTCGTGTTCCTATAGATATTTTCTAATCTGTTCAGTGATGTTATTACACATCTCTGGAACAGATAGGACTTGTACCTGGGACTCTTGTCTCAGAGGCAGAAACACTACCACTGCACAAGAGCCACCAAGCCCCTGCTCATATATATTGGGTAAACACAGATCAAATTACAGGACATTCAAAAACAAATACCTGCCCACCACCGATTCCCATGCCACAGTTATTCAGACGTAGCTCCTGTAATGTGTAACAGACTTGACTCTTCAATAAGACTTCAATGCTCCGAACTCCATCTGGTCCAAATGCATTGTCACTTAGATCCAGTTGTGTCAGCTGAGCTCCTGCACTCATCAGTGCATCACCCAGAGATATCTTGTTAAAAGTGAGAAATAAAAAAGGTTAGAAATTGGATACAGATATCCTGATAAGCTCTCATGAATACTGCAACGAGCACCTGCCTGGCATGTCAGAAGAGGAGAAGGAACATGTCGTCTTTCTCACCCAGGTGACAACATCAGTAATGGACTGTCACAACTGACATCAACCCCCTGTCAGAACCAGTAATCTGTTACTTGGGCAGTTCAACAGCACTCTTAGGCTTAGCTGATGACTGAACAATCCTGAACAGGACCTGAAAGATTCACATGGGCTGGGGGGAATTAGAAGATCAGCCATGACCTTATTCAATAGTGTGGCAGGTAAGAAGCTGAACACTTTACTGTTACTGATATGTTCAATGATTTGAAATGGACCACCTGGAGTGGACACAGATTCAATACAGCAGTCTTCTGAAAAAAATTAGAAAAATGACTGGAGGAATGTGGGGAAACAGCAGGCATGTATTGTTACACAAACTACATTGCTATTTATGCAGAGGCCAAAAGAAAAGGAAAATACTTAAATGCTGCTTAACCATTCTCTCTCTCAAGGCACAGTACATTAGAGTCAAAGTGGCAAACAATAAGCATACATTTACAACAATCTACAAAAGTAAGGTCACTGTCTTTTCTGTTCCCACTTTTCAAAATGTGTTAACATCATGTTGACATCACTGGCAAAGCCGATACTTATTACACACTTTTAATTGCCCACAAGAATGCAGTGGCAAATCATCTTCTTGATGCCATCTATGAACTTAACCAGAGATTTCTAATAATTTGGTAGTTTAATAGGCAATTTCAGAGAGGAGTTCAGAGTCAAAAGTATTTCTTTGGATTCATGAATTACATTTAAATAGGCTGAGGGAGGGTGGCCTTTCTTCAAAAAGAATACAACTGAACCAGATGGGGTATTGGGAAAGAAGAATAAAGAATCCAATTAACCAACCAGGGTGATGTTCTCTCAATTGTGCATCAAAATGAAAGGTGTCTTGCAGCATTTCTTGTTTGACAAGAAGGGTAGAATGAAAATAAAAGACAACAGGAAGGTATGAAGTTCGAACCTGGTCTGCAGAGTTGCTGATCTCAGAATTAGGAAAAGTAAGACAGGCTATAGTATCCTGGTTAGACATCAAAAAAAAAAACAGCACATGCTAGAACCCAAGGTAAACAAACAGGAGGCTAGAAGCACACAGCAAGCCAAGCAGCATCTGGAGGACGTCCTGAAGAAGGGTAATACCCAAAACGTGGATTTCTCCTTTCCTCCAGATGCTGCTTGGCTTGCTGTGTGCTTCCAGCCTCCTGTCTGTCTATAGTGTCCTGATGTTAGGGAGGGAAAAACAAAATAAAAAGTTAGGGATACACACTGGTGACCATTAAGTGGACTGGAAGCATGAATGTGTAGCCAGACTGTGGTGCCCTCTATATGCATATAGCCAACCTATATTCAATGTTGCTCATTAAGAATGCAAATTTGAGTCTGCAAACAGAGCAATAGTCATTTGTGAAAACACTCCCTGTAAAGAAGTCAGCAAATTCAGGGAAGTAGTCCAACCATTTTCTAACAACAAGCCTAATGTTTCATTACCATTGTTACAAACGCTCAATATTTTTCAAATATCTGTCTCCAAAAATTATTGATTTTTGTAACATGGAGTTAAAGTGATAGAATTTGTCCTTACCAGAGCAGGTGGGATCTCCGAACGTAGTCGTCCGGTGAACATATCGCTCCAGTAACATTTCTGAGGGGGACGGGAAGTGAGAAAGAGGATAAAAGATGTAATTTAACAAAATGTGTTATTTTTAAATTGACCATCAGCAAAACTGAAATCATTTTTATGTAAGGCAAGAAATTAACAACAGTGAACTGCATTTTTTTTTAGATCTTTGATAATTGAAACTAAATTGCAGTAAATTTCATGCTTATGCACTAAGGCCATAAAGTTGTGGAACTTGTTCCCACCTGACTCAATGATGGAGAACACCACAAATAGTTATTACCTATGAGTTCATCCAGCACATTATTTCTGTCTAGGCTCTTTTATAAAAGTATTCAAAGTGTAGCACATTGCCTTACTCACTAGATCTTCCTTGGTTCCAAACATCTATCTAGTGCTCTCTTAAAAGATGCCTCAGCCACTGCTAAAGCACACCAGTTCTGACTGATGTCTGCATAGACATTTCTTCTATTCTTATCCTCACTCTTGATAGCAGCTATAAATTAGCGTGATTCTTCATAAGAAAAAAAATAAGAAGAAATCAAAAGGGGAGTTCTCTAGAAACACTAAGAATTTAAAAAATAGGAGCTGGACGGGCCATTCTGATCTCAGTCTCATAAGTTCACAGAGCCGAAGGAGGCTATTTGACCCGTGTCCTTGCCAGCCAACAGAAATTCAACTACATCAATCCCATTTTCCGGCTTTTGACACACAGCCCTAAAGGCTATTAAACACAAGTGAATATTTAAATACTTCTTGAATGCCCAGGTTTTCTGACTCAACCACGCTTCGAGGCAGCAAGTTACAGACTCCAAAACCCCTGGATGAAAAAAATTCTCAACTCTTCTCTTAGCCTTCTACCCCTTACCTTAAATCTGTGCTTCTTGGTATTGACCCCTCTACTAATGGAAAACCTGTCTACTTATCCACCCTACTGATGCACCTCAATCTTAGATATCTCTATCAGGCCCCCTCTCAACCTTCACTGCTTCAAGAAAAACAAACCAGTCAATCCAATCTTTCCTCACAGCTGAGACCTTCCAGCCCTAGCAGCATCCTGGTAAATCTCGTCTGCACCCTCTATAGTGCAGATAGATCCTACTTTTAATGTGGTGACCAGAACTGCACACAGTCTTCCAGTTGTGGCCTAAGTAATGTTTTATACAGTTCCAGCATATCCTCCCTGCTCTTGTACCTCAGTTAATAAAGGCAAGTATCCCATAGCGATAGTAAGAACTGCCGATGCTGGAGTCTGAGATAACACAGTGTGGAGCTGAAGGAACACAGCAGGCCAGGCATCAGAGCAGCAGGAAAGCTGACGTTTCAGGTGAAAAAGGGTCCCAACCCGAAACATCAGCTTTCCTGCTCCTCTGATGCTGCCTGGCCAAGTATCCCATACGCAGTTTTAACAAGCTATCTTCCTGCCTTGCTAGCTTCAGGGATCTGTGGATAAGCACATCGGGATTGCTTTGATTTTCCATTCATAACGTAATCCATTGCCTAGCTAGCTCTCCCCAAGTGTATTACCTCATTTTTCCAGAGTGAATTTTTAAAATTATTTGTTAACGGGATGAGGGCGTCACTGGCTAGGCAGCATTTATTGCCCATCCCTAATTGCCCAGAGAGCAGTTAAGAGTCAACCACATTGCTGTGGGTCTGGAGTCACATGTAGGCCAGGCCAGGTAAGGATGGCAGTTTCCTTCCCTAAAGGGTATTAGTGAACTAGATGGGTTTTTCTGACAATCAATGATGGAATCATGGTCATCATTAGATTCTTAATTCCAGATATTTTACTGAATTCAAATTCCACCATCTGCCACAGCAGGATCTGAACCCAGATCCCCAGAATGTTATCTGGGTCTGTGGATTAATAATCCAGCGATAATACCACTAGGCCATTGCTTCCTCCATTTGTCACTGCTCTGCCCAGTTGACCAGTTCACTGATAACCTCATTATTTATCACCTGACCAATTTTTGGTGTCAAACTTCTCGATCATACCCTTACATTTAAGCCCAAATCATTAATATACACCAGAAATAGCAAGGGTTCCAGAACCAAGTTCTGCAGAACCCCATTGAAAGTACATTTGTAAACACAGAAACATACCTTTACCATCAACCCTTGCTTCCTACCTCTTAGCCAATTTTGAATCCATTGCACCACTTTGCCTTGGATGCCATCAGCATTATTTTCCTAAACAGGGGCCTGCCATGAGATATTTTATCAAAAGCCTTTCCCAAGTCCATGAAGACTTCATTAAAATGCATTACCCTGTTCAACACTTCTCGCTATCTCCTTAAAGAGAATTTATCAAAATCTGTCAAAATGACCTTCCCTTAATGATTCCATGCTGTACTTATCTGATTAACTGGTGCCCCTAAGTGCAGATATATTCTGTCCTTCAGAATTCTGATAGCTTCCCAATCACCATAGTTAGATAGACCAGCCTGTAAAGTTTTGGCCAAGATCTGTAGCTTGGGTTGTGGATGAGGTTGTTGACTTCCTCGCCGAGCTGGCTTGTTCTCATTCAGACATGATGTCACCTAGCATGGTGATGAAATGTCTGAACGAGAACAAGCCAGCTCGGCAAGCAAATCAACAACCTCAAACCAGCCTGTAATTTCCTGGTCTACCCATCCTTCCTTTTTTTAAAAACAGGACATTTTTAGCATCTTTATGGTTGTTCCAAGTTCCACATAGCACTGTACTCCAAAGACAATGAATACTCCTCCAACTGCCCAGATAATCAACAAAAGGCCATAGGAAGCACCGAATATCAGAATTCCTTGGAGAGAAACAAAGATGCCCACTCCAATCATATTCTAGTCCTCTGGCACCACAACTGTGGCTAGAGAGGATTTGAAAATTACTGCTAGAGCCCCTGATATGTCCCTCTCAACAGCCCGGATATTTCTCACCCAGACCTGCAGATTTATCCACTTTTAAGGCTGCTAACCCCAGTAGAACCTCCTCCCTCCCTATGTTAATTTCTTCCACTATTTCAGTCTTTCACAATAGAAAAGACAGACAAATAGTGTGAAGAACAAAGTATACATTGAAGACTGTGCCCACATCTGGATCCAAATAAATTATTTCTATGGTTTCGAATGAGCCCTACTTGCCCCCTATTCTCTTACTTTTTAACATATTTAGATTTTCCTTTATTCTATCTGTAATGTTGTCTCATGTAGCCTTTGCTTTCCTAATTTCTTTATAAAGATCTGCAGGCAGTTTTTATCTTCCAGTAGAGACTGTGCCTTATTGGTAACTGCTACAAGCTATATGATGTTTTCTTAACCTTAACAATATATATTCCTTGCCAGAGATAGCAGGAACTGCAGATGCTGGAGAATCTGAGATAATAAGGTGCAGAGCTGGATGAACACAGCAGGCCAAGCAGC
>NC_063368.1:5236621-5252709 GCF_021869965.1 Rhincodon typus
GGGCCTAGACCCTTCTTCAGAAAGGGTCTAGGCCCGAAACGTCAGCCTTCCTGCTCCTCTGATGCTGCTTGGCCTGCTGTGTTCATCCAGCTCTGCACCTTATTATAATCCTTGCCATGCAGGGTTCTCCAGTCTTGGCTCCACCCATTGCCTTGACAGGAAAGTATTTACCTTGTATTCTTGCTATCTTCTCCCTGAATGCCTCCCATTGTTCTGACAATTTTATCTACAAATAGCTGCTTCCAGGCCATTTGGGTCAAATTGGATCGCATGTTAGTAAAACTGGCTTTTGCCTAGTTTAGAACTTTTATTCCCCGCCCATCTTTATCCTTTTCCACAAGTACCTGAAATCTGAGTTATGATCATGATCTCCAAAATGCTCCCCCAGGTGATGTCTTCCACTTGCAAGAGCTAATCTCCAGAACTGCGCTCTTCTTCATGCGGCTATGTAATTGCTAAATTGGTTGTCCTGGATGCAATTTAAGAATGTTGTTCCCTTCCCTTCCTACTTGGCACACTAAAACTATCCCAGTTAACATTTGGGTAGTTAAAACCCCAGTTACTGTTTTGTTATTCCTAGACTTCTCCGAAATCTGGTTACATATTTGATTCTCTATCTCCTCCTAATGGTTTGGGGACAGAGACTAAACACCGAGTGTTTACCTTTTCTTAAACTTTAACTATTTGGCCTCATTTGATAATCGTTCTGAGATATCAACCCTCTTCATTGTTAATTGATTCCTTGATTAACATCTGTCTTATTCCTCAGGCTCCTTGCATTAAAATAGATTCCATTTTGTCTTGCTTGACTCACTTTTTTCTAATCCAGCCTATCTTTCCTGCCTTCGAAACTCACTCTTGTATTAACTTCTAATTCATTCTGTTTCTCTCTCCTCTGAAATACTGGCTACAATCCCAGGCCCCTGCCAATCTAGTTTAAATCCAACCCAACAGCATCAAAGGTGCCCAGAAGGATATCGGTCCCATTCCTACTCAGATGTAATCTGTCCAACTCAGTCAATTCCTATCTCCCTCAAAACTGTTCTAATGCCTCTGGAATCAGAAGTCCTCTATCTTGCTTCATCTCTCTAGCCACACATTCACATGCTCCAACGCCTCTTCTCATACAGCGTAAATCAGAAATGATTACCTTTGAAGTCACACTTTTCAATTTTCTATCCAATTCCCTAAAATCTGTTTGCAGGACCTCATTTCTCTTTCTTCCTACGTCACTGGTCCCAACAAGGTCCACAATCGCTAGTTGTTCACCGCAGCCATTCAACAGGATCCTTGATCCTGGCACCCAGTCGATAATACACCATCCTAGAGTCACGTATGTGGCCAGCTGCCTACTCCCCTTACCAATGAATCCCTTACCACAACTGCCCTTCCACATTTCTTTCTTTCGTACTGAGATAGACAGACTGCCCAGTGTTGGCACCTTCCTCTGTCTGACAATTACCCATTTCCTCCTCTGCCTGCACTTCATAAGCTGCAGGAGACCCTCAGACCTTTTGCACCATAAGACCATAGCAGAACATGTATATCTCAACTTTCCCATCTCATCTATCAATTCTTGTCTTGAATATACTCAGAGAACTCCTAAGATTCAGAACTCAAAAAAATTTCTCATCCTAGTCCAAACAGCCAATGACTAACCTTGTAACAATGACTCTCAATTATAGAGTCAGAGATATACAGCACGGAAGCAGACCCTTCAGTCCAACTCATCTATGCCGACCAGATATCCTATATGAACCTAGTCCCATTTGCCAGCATATGGCCCATATCCCTCAAAACCCTTCCTATTCATTTACACATCCAGATAACATTTAAATGTTCTAATCGTACCACCCTTCACCACTTCCTCTGGCAGCTCGTTCCATACACGTACCACCCTCTGCATGAAAGAGTTGCACTTTAGGTCCTTTTTATATCTTTCCCCTCTCACCTGAAACCTATGACCTCTACATTTTGGACTCCCCCAGCCTGGAGAAAAGACCTTGCCTATTTACCCTATCAATTCAGCCAGGAAGAAATATCTTCCCAGCCGAGCTCTCGAAGAATCTGTTACCAAGCCCTACAGGGTCCTAGCAGTTATTCAAATGCTAATCAGCTGTTGCATAGACTAAGATCAAGTTAGATTTGAAAGCTCCCTTTATAAATGTAGGCACAAAGACTGTTGGTGCAGAGGAGCTGCACTGCACTGCAACGAAGTGGGGAACAAAGAAAACAAAATTAGAATAGCTTAAGGTTCCTATATTAAAAAGGTTAGCGGTATGCTAATAAGTTTACTTTGGCTACTTCTAGCAAATGCATCTCTGCCCATCAGCAGAAGTAGCATTTCCATACTGTGGCCAAGCAGATTATTGAAATTTTGTAGAAATAAAGTACTTGGAAATCAGGCCAAATGGCTGTTATTGGGCTGTAACAATTCCATGATTCTTCACATGTTAGAAATACTCAATAAGTCCGGTAACTTCTGTGAAAAAACAAACTTAATACTTTAATCTGATGACCTTTCATGCAATGTTATCTGCTTTACTGTTTTTTTAATACTCATCAGATTAGACTTCAATTTATTTACTAGTGACAAAGTACAATCTCAAAAATTGCAGCATATTTAGGATGGTTTCAAACTGATTTGGAAAACAGTTAAGAGACAGAACTTGAAGACTAGCATAAAGCTGGCAATCTCACAGAGAAAGAATTCCAATACTATAGGACTTGATCACTGACAAGAGATCCCAAAAAAGCTTCACAAGCAAGAGAGTTTACAAAACTAATGAAAGGTCATCAACAATATATATTAATGACCTGAATAATATAGGAAGTGAATGTGCTATTGCCAGTTTTGCAGGTGACAAAAATAGGTAGGAAAACAACTGATTGAGGATAACAGGGAATCCGCAGAGGGATACAGACAGGTTAAGTCAGTGAGCAAAATCTTAGCAGACAGAATCTAGTGCAGAGAAATGAGAAATAATGCACTTTGGCAAGAATAGAGGAGTAACTGTTATTTAAGTGCAGAAAGTCTGCAGAAAACTACAGCATCAAGGGATTTGGGAGCCCTCAGGCTTGAGTCAAAAAAACTAGCCTAAGTACAACACGTAATAGGGAAGGCAAATGGACTGTTGGCTTTATTTAAAAAGGAATGGAATATAATAGGGAAGTCTTGAGGAAACTATACAAGGCACTACGTACTCCTAGAATATTGTGAACAGTTTTGGTCCCCTCATCTAAAGGGGAGCTATATCGGCACTGGAGGCAGTCCAGAGAAAGTCCACTAGGTTAATTCTGGTTATGCAGGAATTGTTTCATGAGGATAAGTTGAGTAGGTTGGGCTTGTATTCATTGGAGTTTAGGAAAAGGAGAAAAGAGACAACACTGAAACAAAAGATTTTAGGGGCCTTGACAGAGTGGATGTGGAGAAGTTGTGGGGGATTCTAATGTTGGAGGGCATAATCTTAGGGGAAGGGTTCACCATTTAAGAATCTGTGAAATTCTTTATTACAGAGGTCTGTGTCATTAAATAAATTCGAAGTGAAAACTTCTGTGCTTAAGTCGTATGGTCATATGGATCCAAAGTGTTAATACTCTCTCCACGGATGTTGCCTGACCTGCTGAGCACCTATTTCCAACATCACGTTTTAATTTGGATTTACAGCTCAAGCCTTAAAACCACACTTGAAGCATCATTATTCTTGCAGGTAAAAAATGAACAACTTTCAAAAATAGCTCCACGAATGAGAAGAAGAATCAGAATCTTCTTCTGGCATCAGTTCACAGAAGACTACAACACAAAGTGAGCTGCTATTCTCCTTTGAATCGTAACAAGTCCTTTTGCATCTCTCCAAGATAGCTTAGCATATCATCCAAAAAGCATCTTTGAACAACATCTTCCTCATCCTTCTAATATCAACTTGTACTTGTTGGGCCAAATAATCTGCTTCTGTGCTCTAAATAAACAATGTAACATGAATTAAAACCAAAACTGTGGATGCTGGAAATGTGAAACAAAAACAAATTGCTGGAAAAACTCAGCAGGACTGGCAGCAGAGAGCAGAGTCAATGTGATCCAGTGACCCTTCTTCAGAACATCAATTCTGTTTTTGTAACATGAATTGTTCTCTAATAGAGTTAATTTAGACAAACCAAATCTGTTATTGTTTAGTTGTGAACTTACATTGATTTGATTCTACAGTCCAAGTCACGCTAATCTCACAATATTTACATTTAGCACCCAAAAGATAGAACTCAGCTTGCGTTGATTTCTGCTAGCTAATTTAGTTCCCAGGAAGCCATGGTTTATTTACCGGAGTAAATATTGGTGCTGATAAAATACATTGAAACCTAAAATAAAAAGTCAATCCATACCTGCAATTCCTTTTTATTAGATAGACTCCTGGCAATAGCTTTAGCAGCTTCTACACCGATTGTGTTTCCTTCGAGGCGTAATGCCTGCAGGTGTTCAAATCTTTCAATCTCTTCAATAATCTCAGCAGCTGGGCAAAGGAGAATAAATGACTTTGAAAAACAGATACCACCCAGTTAACAGCAAATGTCACCAATATATTTTTCCTCTCTACTCTACACTAAACAATATTGGATCATCTGTAGACTTATGATCCTATTACACTCATCATAAATGCTAAAGCTTCCATATTTTAAAACGTCCCTCTTAACTTCAGATCAAGCAGAACAATTCTGTATTAAAAGTTTCAACTTGGTATAACAGGAAAATATGTACCTGGAGAACTAGGAGTAACTATGGGACAACTCGTGTGCTGTATATCTGCCAGAACGGTTCTGTATGACATATTTTGTACAACATACCCAAACACTCTTCAATTATTTTTGTTAGTCAAGAATCTACCCATCTCTGCCTTAAAATTATTCAAAGTAACTGTGCCAAAAATAATCCTACAAACACATAGCCCTCACAGAAAATGTTCTCTCTTATCTCTGCCTTAAAGGGAGACCCTTTGTTTTTAAATTACATCCCTACATCTCTCCATAAGGGAGAATATCCTTTCAGCATCCACACTTGTCAAGAGCCATCAAAATTGCATATGGTTCAACAAAAGCACTGTAATTCTTGTAAAATCCAATAGATACAGGGCCAAACTGTCCAACCTTTCTTTATAAACTAACCCTTCCATCCCAGGGATCATTCAAGTGAACCTATTCTACTTCTGATGCCATTATGCCCTTTGTTAATTAAGGAGACTTAACTGCACATAGTACTCCAGATATGGTCACACCCAATATCCTGTACAACTGCAGCAAAACATCTATATTCCATTCACCTTCTTTTTCATTTGCTGTATCCACAAACAGACTGTGATTCACATACTAGGACACCCCAATTCCACGATACTAGTGTTCAGCAATCTCTAATTAAATATTAGACTTTTTTCTAATCTTCCTGACATAGTGGACAAATTCACAACCTTCCCTCGTTAATCTGGAACAAATTAAAATACTTGCATCACGAAGAGTCATCTGATTTCATAATCAAGCCAAAAAGTTAAACATCTTCATAATAATCTACCCAATCTTAACAATCTGCATTCACTGCCTTGTGCTGTGTTTTACCCATCACCCTTGCATTATGAACTTTTAAGTCAACATCTCTGATAACATTGCATCATGTAAACTTGTCAGATGGCAAGTACACCAAGTGTCAGTGCTTCAAATGTCTGTTGTGCATCTTTCAGCTCAAAAAGGTCCACAACACAAAGAAATTATGCTTGAACCAAACTTTTTTGCTCAATATCCTGAAAAGAAATTTAACACGTAACAACTGCTGACTGACATGAAATTAGCATAACATTTCGTTCCTTGGGCCTGTTCCTCTTTACAACAAAATAATGGCTGACCAATAACCAAAATTCCTTAATGTATTTCCCTATGTTAATACCTTGTGAAAAAAATCCATTGACTTGGTTTACAATTAACATTTGATCTAGTATCAATGCCATTTTTTGACAGTTCTAAACTTCAAAAAAACAAATCAACCCCCGTACACAAGTCCTTCACAATTTCACTCAGAAATACTCGGGTCTAATTTTTCAACTAGGCCTCAAACCGAAGAATCCACTAATTAGAAATAGTAAGGTTTTTTCCTATTTTCCTTCTGTGCTTTCTAAGTTCAAGGTAAGATACCCTTAGATTTCGTTTTTTTCAGTAACTTAATCCTTCAGTCTCTGCTAAATCTAGACTACATTTCCTACAAGGCCAAAAGATCTTTCCTAAGCTTTGGTGTCCAGGTTCCCTGGTCAAAGTTCCCGAGGTGCGGTCTAACTGCAGCTTTGTGCGGCTGCCACATGACTTCTTTCTATCTGTCCTTATTTTGAAATCAACCTGTTCAGACATGCAATGATACAAAAACAAAAGGATGGACTTGAATCCAGGCCTTCTGGCTCAGGGGTAGGGACAACATCACAGAAGCACTCCCCAACACACACACATACCCCTCCAGCCATCCATTTGTACACTATTCTTCTAGATATAAAGGCCAGTTGGCCTCTTATTTTCTGTACCTGTTGATATTATAAATATTCATGATTCTAGACCTCCAATGATTACTGATTTTGTTACAAACTTCCAGCAATTTCCTTCTTTCTTTCTTTTACCCAATATCCCAAGACATCTGATATCCAGTCCAGTCCAATCCACATCAGATTTGTATTCACATACCAGCTTCAGCTGTGTCAAGTTTTAGGGCACGGCCTTTGAAACTCAGCTCTCCCCCACCCACTTGAGTCTTTGCAAGGGCATCCACCAGCTGAGAGATATCCTCAGAAGCCATCTCCTACCACCTGGTGAAAAACAGAAGACATTTTAAACATTACATCACAAGTTTCAAAGCAATTAAGTAAACACATGATAAAAACATACCAGTTGAACTAGTTTAAGTCGAGGAGCGTATGATCTGCAGGAAGTATTTTTCCAGTTACGCTACATAAAAATCTGTTGCGTTGGTGATAATCCCCGATGTAATTTACATTAGAAAAAAAGTGTCCTTATCCATTAACCCATACATTATAACTCCTTGGAGATTTATCACATCTGTGATAATCTTTTCATCAGTGATGCCATTTTTACCTCAGCAACTGTCCAGTCTCCCAAGGAGAGATTTTTTCTGCTCTGCCATACCCAAGATTGAAGCACTCCATAATTGCAAACTGCCTCACTTAGAAAGGAATATCCACTTTGATGAATAGCTCAGTTCAACGCTTTCATAAGGCCTGTACTTTTAATTTATTTGAAGAAAAACAATCTAAAGTGTTAAGCCTCTGATACAACTTCAAACATATTTTAATGCTGCTGACCAATAGGAAGTGCTTGTTTTCCCAACAGTCTAAGCGCTACTTTCCAAAAGCGGAGTGAAGAGCTTCCAGCAAGTGTTCCACCCAGGAATGGTGGATTAAAACGACAAAGATGCTAACTCAAACCTACAACTATCAGGTCATGAGGCATGTCCTCAGCTGCACACCTTCCACGGTTAAGGGGATTTATTGGTTTTAATTCCTCTACCTACACTGAAAACATCTCCAAATTGCCAGAGATCTACTCCTGGCCACTGACCCTTCCTCTACGTGCATGCTGATGGTGTTCAACTTTACCTCTCTAGCACCTTCTCAATCTCTCCACTATCAGGCTACTTCTTCGACATTTAGTATTGACTAAGTGCAATTTCGTCCAGTTAAAAATTGGGAGGACTGAAGTTATTGGCATTGGCTCCCAACACAAACTGAGGAGGTTGCTGAGAAGAGAAACAAAGTGAACCAGATTGCTCACAACTGCTTCAACCTGGGGCTACATTTCCAACTGCATATACTTTCCACCACAAAACTCTACTTCCTGTGGCACAATAATACAGGGTGTTAAAAAAAAAGGGATTTTTCTATTAAACCATCTCCAGGTTCCATAGCTATTGTCTGGCCACCCATTGTTCACATTATTCATCTCATTGGAAAACAGCTGCTCATAATATATCTCACATTAAATTTCACCTCACCCATCACTCCTGTACTTGCTGACCAACGTTTATTTATAGTTCCTCAACATCTTCAAATGGAACACTCATCCAGTGTTTAAGTCCCTCAATAAACTAACCACAGTCTCTAATCTCTTCCATCGTTTAACACATTCTGAAGCCCACACCACTGATTACAGCCTTGTGAACTCTCACCTCCCACTGCCATCCATTAATAGTTGTGCCTTTCACTACCTAAACTTTATGTTCTAAAATTTCCTTCACTTCCCCTGCCTACTTAAATGCTCTCCATAAAGGACACACTTTGACTAGAGTAAGCCTCGTTATCACTTGTTTTTTGATTATGCCTCGATTAAATGCTTGAGATCATGTTTAAGTATTAAAAGGTGCTGTAGAATTATATGTACAGTACTTATTTGAAGAACACAAGTTAGTTCAATTATGGTTCACTGAAACACTTCAGTTCCAGAATTATGATAGAAAACCCATGAGTAACAAATGTTCTCCTTCTGTTCTCCTGTCTGCCTGTACACCAAACTGACCTTCCTTACAAAATTTAATACAGCATTTTAGACATTTGTGTGTTAATTATGGAAATCAGCACATGCTTTACCTTCCAACAGTGCTTGCCTTGCTTCCTCTTCCACTAGTTTCATTCTATAACTGGCAAAAAATTAGGTTCAACAGAGTAAAGCAGTTCTTAATTTTCAACACAAACAAAATTTGCTAAATAATCATTTTAGGAATATGGTTGCAGAGGTTCTGGCAATCCTTCAATATCTCAACCAAGTAATGATCTTCCCTGGGACACACAATAAGCACTGTTTTCTTAATTAACCTTGTGGAATGCCATGTCTAATCCCAATTTTATACCGAACTGACATCCAAACAGACTGTTTCCTGCAGAAATTAACAGGCAGTAGTCACCAGTATGCATCTTTTTCTTTTCTTTAGTCAAACGGTTCAGAGAACGATTGCAACTCAACATCACCCCGCCCACCATTGGCCTCCAGTGAGACCACTGCACACAAACTAGGAGATAAAACTTGAATCTTCTTTATTTTTATGGACTACTACTATAACTCCATGTGATGCACTTTCCCATTAAGGTATCATGGGAATGATTTACAAAAGGATTCTGGTTGGTGTCAACTATTAGTTGCCTCTCTGGTAAAATAGTGAGAAATTTAAGGCAATGGTGGAGTTAGAGTGCAAGTTGGTTATTGAATCGGATACAGGCTCAAGGATGTAAATGCCCTGTCTGCCCCTCGAAAATAATTACAAGCCTCAAAATCACTGTTACGCAGTTAGATTTAGGAAAGGCATGATAGCGAGGGTGAGATCACTTCATAGAGTACACCAAGGATTCCACGATTGTTCACTGCACTATATTTTTATCTGCAAGATATCTATCATGTAGTGCAGGTACTTCAGAGATTAGAAACAAGTGTACAAGGTACCGATAAGCATTAATCACGACCATTTGTGGTTATCTTGTAACATTCCCATAAGTTGCCCTAGTTTGATTTTCTTAAGAACAGACTTGCATCTTAAGCATTTGAAATGTCATCACTGCCAATGCAATTAGATGTGCTTTATTTTTACAGACAAAATTCAGGTGCTTTGTTAAGTCTAGTGTCTATGGGGAAGAAATATTAGTCAGGCCAACAACAGAACTCCAATCCCTCTTCATGGTCAAGGGGTCTTCTACGTCCAGCAGACTAAACAGAGGTCCCTGGTTTAAAACCTCATCTCAACGGGAGCAAATAAAACAACTCAATCCACCATAGATAACAAGTTGTAGAGCTGGATGAACACAGCAGGCCAAGCAGCATCAGAGGAGCAGGACGGCTGACGTTTCGGGCCTAGACCCTTCTTCAGAAATGGGGGAGGGGAAGGGGGACCTGAAATAAATAGGGAGAAAGGGGGAGGCGGATAGAAGATGGATAGAGGAGAAGATAGGTGGAGAGATTGCAGTGGGAGAGAGATCGCAGTGGGAGAGAGATCCACTGGAGGTTTTTCCCGGAGGGAGGAGGGTAACTTCTTCAGGGTAGGCATCCTTAGAAGAGGCTTCGCAGTGGGGTTAAAATTGTTTCAGAGATAGTAGGAACTGCAGATGCTGGAGAATCTGAGATAACAAGGTGTAGAGCTAGATGAACACAGCAGGCCAAGCAGCATCACAGGAGCAGGAAGGCTGACATTTCGGGCCTAGATCCTTCTTCAGAAATGGGGGAGGGGAAGGGGGATCTGAAATAAATGGGTCTAGGCCCGAAACGTCAGCCTTCCTGCTGAGTACATCCAGCTCTACACCTCGTTATCTCAGATTCTCCAGCATCTGCAGTTCCTACTATCTCTGAACTCAATCCACCATCACTGGAGTGGAAGGAAGGTGATCAGATTCTGAGATTTGGAAAGAGAATTCCATGGCTAAAAAGCCAAACATTTAAATAGGTATAGGATTTTTTTTGGGGAGTGCTGAAGTTGAGAGAAGATTGAGTATAGGAAGTTGGCCAGAAGAACATTCAAATAATTGAGACCGATGTTGACAAAGACAAAGAAAAGAGTTTAAATATCATAAAAACACACAAATTTACAATAAAGTGGTTCACAATCCCAAAACGCAGAATAATAACTGCTGACAGAAACAAATGTAAGACGTAAACCAAATATTATTTTAACATTAGCATAATATTCAGACTACTTCTACTAGTGCTACAGTGTCAGATCTATAAACACCTATATTTTAACCTATTTTGGTAGTTTTGACTTAAAAATACCCTCAAAATGGAAAGTTGCAGCCATACAGGAGGCCATTTAGCTACTCATACCTGCTCCATCATTTAGCGAGATGATGATTGGTCTGCAATGCAATTCCGTACACCTTCCTTTGTCCAAGAAACCCTAAATACCTTTGCTAAACAAAGGCCTATCAATCTATGATTTTAACTTAATAGATTCATCATCAACTGCCACCTGCAGCAGAGATCTAAATTTTTTACCATCTTTTCCTTTTAAAATATTTCCTAATTTCACTCTTGTAGGGTCTGCTGTAAATTTGATTGTGCCTATTTTGAGACTCTCAAACCAGCAGAGTGAAACTATTTCCCCCAGTATCTTAAACTTCAAAACTTGAGGAAATACAGCCCTAGCTGGATCCCAAGTTCAGAGACCAAATTTATTAAAACACTTTGCACTCCCTCAAAGACCAATATAGACTTCCTACAGTGGTGTCCAAAGCTGAACACAGCATTCCAGGTGAACACCACTTTTATATACTGAAGCCACCATCAATGGTCGCTGCTATAAATTCCACGTCCTCGCCAACTCTCTCTTCTAAACAACCAAGGATATTGGCAATTTTGTTGTCCTACTTGAGCTCTCAATGAGATTTCAACCACATTTCTGAGCCGCTACTAAAACCATTCATTGACACCTCCACAAAATCTTTTAGCTCTGCCCCATCTCAACTCCTCTGAAGTTTTCATCCATGTGTTCATTTATTCCACATTTCAGGTCACCTTCTCACATTCTATTCTCCACAAACTTGAGGTTATCAAAGGTTCTGCAGTCTTCATTCGTTCTCACACCACATTTTGTTCACCTGCCATCTAAACTCACCATGGCTTTGTCCCCACCCAAAGCTCTAATCTTTAGCCTTATAACCCTCCACAGTGTGTGCTGTCTTCTAACGTTGGACTTAAGCATCCACATTTTAATTTTAATCCTTCTTCTTAGGTTCTTTGGATCAATGATGATTTGCTTTCACTTCAGTTTCAGTCCAATACTGGATCCACAAACCCTGCCACAGGTGGCGTTTGCTAAAGCAATGGGTGAACATTTGATTTTTTGCATAATCCCTCCACTGTTTGAGATTGGTTTCCATCTAGACCCATCAGAGATACTCAAATGGATGGCACCTGCATGGTTGCCCATTTTGGGTAGTTTTGGGCTATAGATCCTCATGAGTTGGTCAGGATATCACAATTTTCGGAAAGGCTGAGAGGAAGTCTTCAAAGCATTTCCCCTACTAAGTAGTAACTGGCTGTCGAGATGAAGCTCAGGGTACACAGCTTGTTCTCGAAGTCTCGTGTCAGGCACATAGATGGTGAGTTCCATTCCATGCAGCTGACTGACTGCAACCAGCGTCTCGATGCTGGAGTTGTTGGCTTGAGGACATTGATATTGGAGCAGCTATCCAGCCAGTGGATTTGCAGAATTTTGCAGAGACATCACTGGTAATATTTTTCAAGGAGTTTGTGGTCTACATCTTAGACACAAACATGAGAGCTGGTAACAACTGCCTGGTGAGCCATGAGCCTGGTATCGGGTTTGAGGTCTTCGTCATAAAACAGTCTGTTCCTCAGACAGTCACAGGCTACGCTAACATAGAATCCCTAGTGTACAGTCAGGTCATTCGGTCCAACAAGTCCATACTGACCTCTGAAGATCATCCCATCTAGACCATTCTCCCTCCCCTTTCCCTGCAATCTTGCATTTCCCATGGCTAACGCACCTAACCTACACATGCTGGACACTATGGGCAATTTAGCATAGCCAATGAACCTAACTTGCACATCTTTGGACTGTGGGAGGAAATCAAAGCATCCAGCATAAATCCACGCAGACACAGGGAGAACATGCAAACTCCACAGTCACCCAAGGGCGTGAGGCAGCAGTGCTAACCACTTCCTCACCATGCCGCCCGTTGGAGCTGATGTACTAATACAACTTTAATGACCTTACCTCCTTCTACCTAGACCTCGGCTCTATAAATTTCCCTCTTAACCACTTTGCCTTACTACCTTGCTCTACACCTTTAAAATAATCAAAAATTTACTTCATTGACCAAGCTTTTGGTCATCTGACCTACTATCTCACATGGCTCAGTGGTTATATAGGCTTTATAAAGCAAGATATAAAGTGCCTTGGAATGCCATATTATGATAAAGATACAACATAGACAAGTTCTGTTGTTGTTCTAAGCCCTTTGCCTCTAAAGAAGTCATTTTGGATTAATTGCTGTATTCATTTCCTTGGGAGGCAATGGCCTAGTGGTATTATTGCTGAACTTTTACTTGAGAGACAGATAATGTTCCGAGGACCAAGGTTCAAATCCCACCAGATACCCTGTGTGGGAAAAGTGGTGGAGTTGATTAGTTTGAGATTTTAAAAACACACCTGTTTCCTCAAGTCTCTTTACACTTTGATTGTTGTTTTTCACCCATTCTACCACTTTGGATCCACAGCGGAAGCCTCACATGCCTACACTGAGCTCAGTTTGTCATGTTTTTAGCCATTCAGTATTAACACATTTCACATTTCCAACTGCACTGCTTACAATGCTGCCTTATCTTTGTGAACCCATCAGTAATTCAAAATGAGTTTCCATGGAATGTTCAGTATGCTATCCTATTAATCTACTGTAAACACCAAATAATTAGATTCCACCCTGTCAAGCTGCCCCCAACCCCGCACCACAGAATATCCTAGCTTTCAACCAGCGCATCTCCCAATTCTTCTAAACTAACCTTGCGAACATTAGCTGGTGTGCTTACTGCAAATTGTAATAAGACAGAAATCCTCCATTGAAGTCACTTTGCGACGTGATTGCGTGGTGCAAAGGATAGCTTCCAGTATTCCAGGTTCAGACTGCACCAGCCACCAGGGAGCAAAGGAGTACAATAACATGGACTAACATCTTATTTAACCTGACTCAGGCTGAAGACTCATCCGGTGAGAAAAGGGTATGTACAGACATCACCACACTTTGACTCAGACCTTCACTACATGTGGCCCACACAAGAATCGGAAAATGGGGTGGGAAATATTTTTCCCCAAATATAAATTACAACCCGATTTATATTCTGATAAAATTATCAAAAAGAAACAAGCTTGCACTTGCACTCCCTCCACAACTAGGGATCAAAACGTTCCCTCATCGAATGAAATAATTAAACCAAATAAATTACTAAAGTTAAAAACCAAAAGAACTGCAGATACTGTAAATCAGAAACAAAAACAAAGTTGCTGGAAAAGCTCAGCAGGTCTGGCAGCATCTGTGGAGGAGAAAACAGAGTTCACGTTTCGGGTTTGGTGACCCTTCCTCAGAACTGATGGTGGCTGGGAAAACATCAGTTTATATGCAGAAAATAGGGAGGTGGGTGGGGTAGGGAGTAAACGATAGGATAGAGCCCAAAGAGAGAGAGAGACATTTGGACAGACAAAGGAGTTGCTAACGATCAGGCTGGGAGGGTGAATAGTTGTTAATGGGGACTGTTAGTGACTAACAACAGGGGTTGTGTAGTGGCAGGCTATGTGGTAACAAGGCCTGGTGAGTGGGATGGGGAGCTGGGACATGGGAGAGTTTAGGCCCTAAAATTATTGAACTCAATGTTGAGTCCAGAGGGCTGTAGGGTCCCCAAGCAGAAAATGCGGTGTTGTTCCTCCAGCTTGCGTTGGGCTTCACTGGAACCCTGTAGCAAGCCGGAGACAGAGATATTGGCCAGGGAGCAAGGTGGTGCATTGAAGTGGCAGGGAACAGGTCGTTCAGGGACAGGTAGTCCGCTTGGGGACCCTAAGGCCCTCCAGACTCAACATTGAGTTCAATAATTTTAGGGCCTAAACTCTCCCATGTCCCAGCCCCCCACCCCACACACCAGGCCTTGTTACCACGTAGCCTGCCACTACACACACACTGTTGTTAGTCACTAACAGTCCCCATTAACAACTACTCACCCTCCCAGCCTGATCGTTAGCAACTCCTTGGTCTGTCCAACTGTCTCTCTCTCTCTCTCTTTGGGCTCTATCCTATCGTTTACTCTCTACCCCATCCACCTCCCTATTTTCTGCATATAAACTGACGTTTTCCCAGCCACCATCAGTTCTGAGGAAGGATCACCGGACCCGAAACGTGAACTCCGTTTTCTCCTCCACAGATGCTACCAGACCTGCTGAGCTTTTCCAGCAACTTTGTTTTTGTTCCTAAATTACTAAAGTTAGTTCACAATTATCACTAATGAAACATGTTGCTGTGGTATTCGTCAGCTATGCGATTAACAGAAGCATTTGCTGTCAAACTACAACATTAACTAACTGGCAGGCATTAATTTGCCTAAATTTCCGTTCATTTGAAGAACATCAAAAATTAGACGTGAAACAAAATTTGAAATTACCAGAAAAAAAGGTCGAATTCGAGTCTACCGGCTCCGCACGCCTATTTTTTGGAGCTAATGGCGGTCAGATGTTTTTCAAACCGGCCTCTAGCAAGTTCCGCCGTTTTCCACTTGGGCACGTGCTGGCAGCCTAGCGTTATGGGAGTTGTGGTTCTCAATGTCGAGGAAGCACATTATCCCTGCTGGGTACCATGGCGAACTATGAACTACAATTCCCGACGGACTTTGCGCGAAAGTGCGCCCCCACCTTTTTAATTACGTACTAAAGAGAGAAACGGCCGTGAAGGCGAGAGGAGCCTTTTTGGTAGATTGCTCCACAGCAACTTCTACAGGCCCAGAGACATATAACAAGCAGCATGCTGTGGACGAGAGAACAAGGTGTAGAGCTGGATGAACACAGCAGGCCAAGCAGCATCAGAGGAGCCGGATGGCTGACGTTTCGGGCCTAGACCCTTCTTCAGGAAAAAAAGTGCTTTCGCACTTGGTGGTCAGATCCTCTGCCCATTGAACCTCAGCTAGTTAAATTATCGCAGTTGTTTTTGTTTGGTTGGCATCTTTTCGTCCCTGAGAGATACTGACAATGCAGCCTCAGAAACTTGATAAGGTCAAATGGCCGAGTGGTATTATTGCTGAACTGTTAATCCAGAGACCCAGCTAATGTTCTGGGAATTTGAATCCCACCACACCAGATGATGGAATTTGAAATTCAATAAATATCTGGAATTAAAAGTCTAATGATGACTGTGAATCCATTGCCAGTTGTCAGAAAAATCCACCTGGTTCACTAATGTCCCTTTACGAAAGGCAACCGGCATCCTTATCTAGACAACAAGGTGCAGAGCTGGATGAACACAGCAGGCCAAGCAGCATCATAGGAGCAGAAAGGCTGACGTTTCGGGCCTAGACCCAAA
>NC_063368.1:5257709-5352063 GCF_021869965.1 Rhincodon typus
TACATGTGACTCCAGACCCACAGCAATGTGGTTGACTCATAACTGTCTTCTGGGCAATTAGGGATGGGCAATAAATGCTGGCCTAGCCAACAACACCCTCATCCCATGAATGAATAAAATGAACTTCTGACCAACTTCTTCTGAACACACTAATTCTGGAAATTCTAAGCTTGCCACAAGAGCCAAAAATCAAATTAAAATCCAAAAGAACTGCAGATGCTGTAAATCAGGAACAGAAACGGAAGTTGCTGGAAAAGGTGGGAATGGTCTGTGGCAAAGTCACTGGACCCGAAATGTTAACTCTGATTTTTTCCTTCACAGATGCTGCCAGACTTGCTGAGCTTTTCCAAAAATCAAGTTGCCCCTTGCCAGTGGTACACAATCATTTTGGCATCTGCTTTCAGGCTTCTAAAGCCACATGGCATTGTCGTGGCAAATTCCTGCCCATAATTGATATCACCAGCATTAATAGTTCACTAGAGTTTCCCTACTTGTCATTCATCTTGAGGGCTTTCTTTTTTTAACATCTACGAATCGGAGCTTTGGACATTCTGCTGGTCTCTTGATGTGGGCTACCTCTCCATGCAGTTTACCTTTAAAGATATAGCCATTCTCCATATTGTGCGGATGCAGTAAGAACATTACATTTACTTTGGGGGAAGGTGGGGAATCAACAGGGAGGTGATGGCCTAGTGGTATTATCACTGGACTATTAATCCAGAGACCCAGATAGTGTCCTGGGGACCTGAATTCAAATCCTGCCACAGCAATTGGTGGAATTTGGATTCAATAAAATATCTGGAATTAAGAATCTAATGATGACTGTGAGGAAAAACTCATCTGGTTCACTAATGTCCTTTAGGGAAGGAAAGTGCCATCCTTACCTGGTATGGCCTACATGTTACTCCAGACCCAGAGCAATGTGGTTGACTTTTAACTGCCCTCTGGGCAATTAGGGATGGGCAATAAATACTGCCTAACCAGTGGCACACTCATCCCGTAAATGAATAAAAAAAAACCAAGGTTAACTTCTCGAGGCAGTGGTTCAATCGATAAGGAAACGTCTGTCCTATGTCTTATGGACTTGGGGAAAGAACCTCGGTCTAACGTCACATCTGAAAGACAGCATCTTCAACAGCACTCCTCAGTATTGTAATAAAAATGGCAGCTTAGATTTGGTGTTCAAGTTCCTGGAGTAGGTTTCAAATCCATAAGCGGCTCAGAACCAAAGCTAACACTTCCCATCTTTTATATCTTTAAGAAATAAATATTTGCCTTGATTATAGCACATTTCACGACCACTGGGCACTCTAAAGCAAGTTCGTGACTAATAAATTAATTTTTAAAACATTGTTGCAATTGCTTTGCAGATAGCCATATAGATTGCTGCATCAAACAGCAAGATTCCACGAGATTGCGGAAACTGGAAATCTGGAGTCAAAACACAAATTGCTGAAAATACTCAGCAGGTCAGACAGTGTTTGCGGAGATTAAAATTGAGTTGACATTTTCAGATACATGCTCTTTCAATAAAGTGGGGTTGTCTCTCCAAAGCTACAGGCTTGTTGAAATAACAGATTAGTTATCTTTATTGATGAAATCAGTTGAGGAATAAAGCCAGTCAAGATGTATTCTTAGACGATGAACACCTGGAGCAAAAGTAATTAACCATCTTGATGAAAAGTTATCATCCTGAAATGTCACGTCTTTCTCAGTTGACATTTGATGCCTGAACTGATAAATCTCATTCAAACATCTTAACTTTTTTTTCAGCACCACTTAATCAAATCGACAACCAGGGGGTGATTTCCTTGGTCAACACTTATCCCTCAGCCAACCTCACAAAAACAGAAAATCTGGCCATCAGAGATAGTAGGAACTGCAGATGCTGGAGAATCCAAGACAACAAGGTGCAGGGCTGGATGAACACAGCAGGCCAAGCAGCATCGTAGGAGCAGAGAGGCTATCTGGCCATCCATCACTTGGCTGCTGGTAGGAACTTGCTGTGTTCCACATTTTCTGGCATGCAGATTTACTTTGCTTAATTTGACAATACAGTGAAGACAAGAATTATTTACTTGACAAGAAAAACCTTTTGATTGAATGGATTGGAAAAGGTGATTGAATAATGTTCTGATGCAAAGAATGAGCTGGGAGATGTGAACTGACACAACATAGTTAAGTGTCAACATGTGTTAGATGGATATGAATATTCACAAAGACCTGCACCATGTGAAAGGAAGGCAGAGATTAGGACCTCAGAGGCATTGCTCTTTTCTGACTGATTCAGTAAAGGAGGAAGCGTGTTGGCGATGCTGGCAATAAAAGGCGCTGAATAATTATAACGTTGAAATATCATGAATTGATCTAAAATTTGTGATTTTAATTTAGGGAAAAGAAAACTCTGGATGCAGTTGAAGAAAGAACTCATTTTAACAGGGGTGAGTTGAAATTGTAAGCCTGGAAATTTATTTTTGTGAGGAAAGCTATCATTTGAAGTTGGTTGCCATTGGAAATAGTTGTGAATTTTTTTTTAAATCTTTTAGCTAAACTCGGGGGTTGCCTTTTTTTTGTAAGAAATTATTTCGAGGAGGTCCATTTGCCTGGAGATTCCTGTCTTCAGTTTCGGTTTCTCCCTCTTTTGATCCGCTTCACGTGGTCCCCGGGACTCGCTTACATCCCAGCCGTGGGAACGTGTCGGAAGGTCGGGGAGAGATCTACCCAAGGCCGAGGCTCTAATGTGTGCAGCAGGCCTCGGCTGTGAAAATTGTTTGTGTGCGCGCGCGTTGGAGGGAGAAAAGCCGAATTGAAACCAGTCCCAAAGTTCTCGTTCATATAAAATAGTTGGGAGTGATGTTTTATTAGTATCCGTGACAAAAAGTTGTTCCCTTCATTTCAACTGATCCCAAATAATGTTCTTTCAGAGTCTCAATTGTTTTTGTCCTTATTTAAGATGGTGACTTGCCTTTTTGCCTTCACTTTTAAATTCTATCTGGTTTATATGGGTTTGTGATCGAGGCCTTGGCAGCGACAATCGCAACCTACTAAAGAATAAAAGGAAACTTATTGTGTGTCACTACATGGTGGTTCTTGGTCTACACCTAATCTGAGCTGAACAAGTGCTGGTGGCCAGAGAATATGTGAAACCAAAATACTGCGGATGCTGGAAATGCAAGAAAAACTCAAGAGTCCTGTCCATCTCGACGTGTTGACTCTCTCCACAGATACTGCCAGCTCCTGAGTTTCTCCAACATTTTCCCTACTTGTTCCACAAGATATATTCCTGCGAACAATGATTTTTTTTTTATTTTGGACTAATTTTACAGGTCTCCTTTATTTTCATGGGGTTGGAGATGCAAGCCCACTTAATTCAGTGACCTCAAGAACAAATTGTCTTGATATAGTGTGAGGGGAGACAGTGGCATCGTGATACTGCTACTGGAGTAACCCAGAAGTCCAGATTCATGCTCTGCTGACACAGATCTAAATCTCATCCTCCTACCATGTCAGCTGATGAAACTTGAATTCTGTTATGAGAGGAATTGACATAAACGTGAAGAGGTTATGCTTCAGTTCTATGGGTCATAGGTGAGAACACATCTTAAGAACCAAAGAGGTCTACAGGAGAGAAAAAGATCCTTTGGTTCACTAGGTCTACACTGGTGAAGAACACGTACTTAACTATTTTAATCTCATTTTCCTGCATTTGGTCCACAGCCTTGTACACTTTGAACTAGTATTTAGACATGCTGTTGCAATGCCAATGTTAGGAGAGTTTCTGCTTCTACCAACCTTACAGACAGTGAGTTCTTGATTCCCATCACCAATTTAAGAGTAAAGAAAAAAATTCATATCCCCTCTAAATCTCCTCCCACTTAACTTACATCTATGGACCCTGGTCATTGATGCCTCCACCAAGGGGAAAAATGCCTTTCTATCTACCTTATCTATCCCCTCCTACTTTTATATATCTCAAACATGATACTCCCTTAGTCTTCTGTGCTCCAAGGAAAACAACCCAGTACCTCCAATCTCCGATCTTTCTGACACACCACTTGTCACAGACCTTCAGTCCAAATAAGAACCCTCTAGTATCACCATCCTGTGTCCTACTGTCAAGCCAATTTTGTATCCTATTGGGTAGCTCTCCCTGGATCCCATGTGATGTAACCTTACTAATCAGATGACTGTGCAGAATCTTATCGAAAGCCTTGCTACTGTCCTGGCTTTATCCGTCTTCTTAGTCACCTCTTCAAAAAACTCAAATCAAGTTTGCGAGACACGATTTCCCATGCACAAAGCCATGTTGGTCATTGCCTTTCCAAATGCATGTAAATCCTGTCTTTCAGAGTCCCCTCCAACAGCTTATCCACTACTGACATCAGACTCACTGGTCTATAGTTCCCTGGGTTTTCTTTATTGCCTTTCTTAAATAAAGGCATAACATTAACCACAATCTCTTCCTAGCTTCCCACAGTGTTCTGAGATTCATCTGATCAAATCCTGGGCATTTATCTGCAATTATACATTTTAAAACCTCCAGCCTGACCTCTTCTCTAATATGGACTCTTTTCAAGACATCACGATTCATTTCCCCAAGTTTTCTAACTTCCATGTCTTTCACCACAGTAAATACTGTGATATATTTGTTTGATTTTTTTAAATTACTTTTTCCTGTAGTTTTACACATAGACAACCTCGTTGATCTTTAAGGGGCTCTATTTTCTCCCTAGTTACTCTCTTGCTCTTAATGTACTTCCAGAATCTCTTAGGATTCTCCCTAACCTAATTTGCCAAAGATATCTCATGTCCCTTTTTGACTTCTTGATTTCCAAATTAAGTGTACTCCTGCTGCCCTTATACACCTCTAGGGATTCACTTGATTCCCAGCTGTCTGTACCTGATATATTCTTGACCAAAGCTTCAATATCCCTTGTCGTCCAGAATTCCTTACACCTACCAGCTTTGCCCTTGGATCCCATGGTTCCTACCTTCGATATCAGTCCCCCATGTGGTACATTATCAAATGCTTTGCTGAAGTCTAAGTAGACCATGTCAAATGCATTGGCCTCATCAACAGGTCCAGTCACCTCTTCGAAGAATTCAATCAAATTGGTCAGGCATGACTTCCCCTTGACAAAACCTGCTCTTTATTTAGTCAGAAGTCATGCAACACCAGGTTATAGTCCAGTGGATTTATTTGAAATCACAAGGCTTTGGAGCACAGCCCCTTCGTCAGGTGCAGTGAGAGAGAAGAGCACACTGACACAGGGTTTATACGCAGAGAGATCAAGGGCTGAGAGAACAAAAGATCATACAGTTGGTGTGAGTGGAGTGTCAGATAATAATTCGCTGCAGGTGATCAAGTGTGTTAGATGGTGAGTAAAGTTCAACAGCTGAATAACCAGCGCAGGGATGACCTATAATCCGATTAAATGAGACAGAGAGCTAATTACAAAAAATCCAAATAAGGTGGTGCTGGAGACAAACTAAATGACTCAAATAACATGATAGGTATAAGAATCACATGCTGAGAGTCTAACCAAAGTAATAAGTAATTCAAAACTATACAAAGGTAGAGAGATCATAACAATTTTTCAAGGTGATGGTGTCAAAACAGGACAGTAAGTAAGATTTTACAGACACAGAGCAGTGTGGTGGGGTCACATGTAGCGCGATATGAACCCAAGATCAAGGTTTAGGCTCTTCTCATGGGTTCAGAACTTGCCTATTAGTCACTGCTTGGCGACGCTGCATTGTTGTGTGTCTCAAAGTCCACCTTAGAGGGCGCTTACATGAAGATCGGAGGCTAAATGCCCTTGACCGCTGAAGTGTTCCCCCACTGGGAGGAAACATTCCTGTCTGGTGATTGTTGTCCATTCATCTGTTGTTAGAGCATCTGCATGGTCTCACCAACATACTATGCCTTGCCTGCAGTGTAGGAGAGAGACAGCATTGGCTGAGTCACATGAGTATCTGCTGTGTACATGGTGGGTGGTGTTCCCACGTGTGATGGTAGTACCCATGTCGAAGATCTGGCATTTCTTGCAGAGGTTGCCGTGACCGGGTTGTGTGGTGTTGTGGTCGATGTTGTCCTCAAGGCTGGGTAGTTTGCTGCGAACAATGGTCCGTTTTAGGTTTGGCAGTTGTTTGAAGATGAGAAGTTGAGGTGTAGGGAATATCTTGGCGAGGTGCTCATCGTCATTGATGATGTGTTGAAGGCTGTGAAGAACATGGCATAGTCTCTCTGTTCCGGGGAAGTACTGGATGATGAAAGGCTCTATTGGTCGTATCCTGTCATCCCTGGAGAGGTTTGTTGTGGTTTTTCACTGTGGCATGTCGGAACTGGCTATCAATGAGTTGAGCATAATATCCTGCTCTTATGAAGCCGTCCTTCAAAACCTTTTAGGTGTCTAAAATGTAGTCCATGGGAAGTCTGATGGTGGGATGAAATTTGTTGATATTGCTATGTAGTTATTTCAGTGATTCCTTGTCATGAGTCTAATGGAATAAAATGTTGTCAGTGTATCTGGTGTATAGCGTTGGTTGGAGATCTATGCAGCAAAGAAGTCTTGCTCAAACTTGTGCATGAAAATGTTGATATATTGGGGTGCAAATTTGGTCCCCATGACTGTTCCGTATGTCTGGGTGAAGAATTGGTTGTCGAAGGTGAAGACGTTGTCGTTGAGGATGAAGCGGATGTGTTTTAGGATGGCGTCAGGAAACTGGCAATTATTGGTGCTGAGGCTGTTGCAGAAATGCCGTCATAGTGGGGGATACTGGTGCCAGGAGTGGAGAAACTACGCCATGTTCTTTGCAGTTGTCAACATGTGATCGATAACGATGAGCATCTCACCAAAGTCTTCCCTACGCCTCCATTTCTCACCTTCAAACGACCGCCAAACCTTAAACAGACTATTGTTCGCAGCAAACTACCCAGCCTTCAGGACAACATTGACCACAACACCACACAACCCTGTCATGGCAGCCTCTGCAAGAAATGCCAGATCTTTGACATAGATACTACCATCACATGTGGGAACACCACCCACTACGTACACTTCTGAAGAAGGGTCTAGGCCCGAAACGGCAGCCTTCCTGCTCCTCTGATACTGCTTGGCCTGCTGTGTTCATCCAGCTCTACACCTTGTTATCCCGTGATCTCTATCTTAATTAGTTTGTACAGTTTTGAATTACTTATTACTTTGAATAGACCCTCAGCATGTGACTCATACCTGTCATGTTATTCCAGTCATTTAGTTTGTCTCCAGCACCACCTTTATTTTGAATTTTTTGTAATTATCTCTCTTGTCTCACTTAATTGGATTATAGGTCATCCCTTCGCTTGTTATTCAACTTTTGACACTTTACTCACCATCTAACACACTTCGTCACCTGCAGAGACTTGTTATCTGAGACTCCACTCACACCAGTTGTATGATCTTTTATTCTGTCAGCCCTTGATCTCTCTGCCTATAAAATCTGTGTCCACGTGCTCTTCTCTCTCACTGCACCTGACGAAGGAGCTGTGCTACAAAAGCTTGTGATTTCAAATAAACCTGTTGGACTATAACCTGGTGTCATATGACTTCTGACTTTGTCCACCACAGTCCAACATCAGCACCTCCTCATCATGTCCTTATTTAAAGAGGGATACAAAAGTGTTGGAGACAATTCGGAGGAGGGTTACTAGATTGATACTTGGAATGAATGGGTTGCCTTATGATGAAAGATTGATTGATTGGCAGGACTTGTCTTCACTGGAGTTCAGAAGAGTGAGTTTGATTGAAGTTTACAAGATCCTGAATAGTTTTGACAAGGCAGGTGTGGAAGTAGATAACAAGGTGTCGAGCTGGATGAACACAGCAGGCCAAGCAGCATCAGAGGAACAGGAACGCTGACGTTTCGGGTCTGGACCTTTCTTCAGAAATGATTTCTGAGACGTCAGCTTTCCTGCTCCTCTGATGCTGCCTGGCCTGCTGCATTCATCCAACTCTACACCTTGTTATCTCAGGCTCCAGCATCGGCAGTTCCTACTATCTCTGGGTGTGGAAGTGATGTTTTTCCCCGACTATGGCTGAGCCCAACACTAGAGGGAACTGTTTTAAAATTAGGGGTTGTTCCCCTTGGACAGAGATGAGGAGAATCTTTTTTTCTGAGGATTGTGTGAATTTGGAACTAGGTGGGGTCTCATGATCAGGAGGCGAGATGTTTTCTGTCTTTTTTTGGTTCATCATCCAAAAATATTTTGGGGAATTCTGTCAGTAGAATAAGATCTGTCGCGGTTTATCATAATGGGGTAGGCTTGAAGTTCTGGGTTGCATCTTGCTGATCAGCTCTAGCATGTCTCCCGTGTTATGTTCACATGCTGCAGTGACAGTGAAGCATCATCTCCAGGCTGTGAGCCTAGACAAAATGCATAGAAACATTAGGGTGCCCCATTCATCTTCCCGGGTTGAATTTAAAGGTATGCAGAGCATTATGTTTGGCACTGGTTTGGTTGCAGGAATTGCTGGAAAGGTGACATTTAGGTACTGTCCACCTTTAGGCTTGACTCTGGATTATTTTGTCCCCATTTACTCCTTTAGCCTTTCTCTCTGTCTCTCCCTCCCTGTCTGTCTCTCCCTCTCCCTCTCTCTCTCTCTCCCCCCACCTCCCCCCACCTCGGTAACCATAAAGTGGAGGAGCTATTTGTCTGTAGCTGTGTGTTTGCTGCAGGATTATCAGCATATGTCCATGTGAAGGTGAGCCTACAGAGTGCATGTCTGGGGGCCAAACCTCCCCAGTTCCTGAGAAACTTTAGCCTGTAGCTGTAAGAGGCCTGGTTTCCATGTATTACCACAAGGAGGTGCAAGTGAGGACATGCCAACAGGGAGACCATGGAGAGGCTACATACTCAGTTTGTAAATGTCACCTTGCTGCTAGTGGTGTGCACGGAAAACGAGAAGCAAACTCATGTACAAAAGCAGATGGCAGTTCTGAGGAAGGGTCACTGGATCTGAAACATTAATTTCTCTCCACAGATGCTGCCAGACCTCCTGAGCTTTATCAGCAATTTCTGTTTTTGTTTCTGATTTCTTGCATCTGCAGTTCTTTCAGATTTTATTTACTCTGTTTCAGGAGTTCTGTATGAAGTGAAATTACAGAACAGTCTCCATCTAGTGATTCTTGTTGTGTATAGACCAGTTTCATTTTCCTGACTTCCTGATGACTTACAGTTTGGAGTAAGGTAAACAAATTTGCCCTGCCCTCTCTGTTCAACTTGGAACTCTTGCCTCTCTGTCATAGTCCAGAAACAGAAAGTGCTTACGCAGCACTACATAAACAATGTAGAACCATTTGACGCAACTGCTCCACACAGACCTCTCCATAACTTACCTTTTGAATAAAGAGATCGCTCCTGACTTCCTTACTGGATTAATTAACAACGAGGTTTTATTTTAAATGCCCAGTTCTGAAGAAGGCTCACTTGACCCGAAGCATTAGCTCTGCTTTCTCTCAACAAATGCTGTCGGACCTGCTGAGTTTCTCCCAGCAATTTCTGTTTGTGTTTCAAACATCCAGCATCTGCAGTTCTTTGTTTTATTAATATGTCCCCATTGCTTTGGATTCACCCATGTGCAGAGACGTCATCTCTATATTTATCCTGTGGAGTCTCATCATAATTTTAAAGGCCTCCATTAGGTACCCCCTATTTTTCTTGAGGAAGAGAGGCAACTTGTTTTAACAATATTTTGTAAGCCTCCCATTTGTTCACCTGACTTCCTCACTATGTTAGGTAGCCTATCCCCCCCCCCGTCCCCAATTACATCACATTTTGATTTGATTTGTTATTAAGTACTTGGGTACAGTGAAAAATTTTGTTTTGCGCGCAGTACAGTCAGATCATACTATACAGAGTGCATTAGGGTAATAGAACAGAGTGAGGAATACAGCCTTGGGAAGAACAGTTGCCATACTAAGCTGTGATGCATCCAAATAAAATGCTTTCTATAGTGTATCTATAGAGATTGTTAAGAGTCTTTACGGACATGGGTGCAAGGAAGATGTGCTTGAATGTTCCAGCATCTTCAGTAATGTAGAGAGGTGAGGGAAGCTGGGTTTTTTTTTATCTTTATAACAGAGGGAATTTGATCAATGTCTTCAGAATTTTGAGAAGTTTTAGTTGAGGACAGAAGATGAAACCATTTCCAATGATAGATGGGTCTGTAAGCGGATTTATGGTTATTGGCAAATGGGGTCTTCTTCAATAGCAAGTTGTTGTGATCTGGGATGCACTGCCTGGAAACATGAAGGAAAGGAGATTTTGAGAAGTAAATTGCAGGATAAAAGAACAGGAGAATGGGGCTAATTAGATAGTTCTCGCAAAGAACTGACATACAATGGGTCAAGTGGCCTGATCCCATAATTTGTGATTCCAATTCAGTAACTCTCCCTATAAGAAATGTCAGATGCGTTGTGCTATCCCTGTTAACAAGCTAAATAGTTTCTGTTCAGTAATTTTCCTGATGCTTTCTGTACCTTTAAAAGGGTCATGTCACCTTCATGATTGGAGGAGATGTTTGAGGCAAACAGACAAGAAAAAACTGTTTCAGACATTTCTGCTAATACAATCATACTTGGTATTCTCCATCATAAATTTATATGTGAACCTGCTAGATGATCCTCATGACCAGACAGCATGAGCAGAAATGTGAAAAAAAACAGTATTGTCATGAATAGCAACTTGATCAGTACATTGATGGATCAGTATATAAGGTCGTGACTAGGGTATTGTGGCACAGGAGTAATGTCCCTACCTCGGGCACAGGAGGCCCAGGGTCCAGTCCCACCACTGAACAGGTTGACTGGAAACAGCTATGATGTTGGGGGTTTGAATCCCACTGTAGATTAAAGACAATCTGCCTGAAGACATGGCCTATGTTCATTTCACCTTGCCTTACTATCTTGCGCTTTTCTCTTCAGTTGCTTGTGAGAGACTCCTGTTTTCATCTTCAACGAACAATGTGACTAGGGAGAAGAATATGAAATGCTTTCCTATTGCCTTCTTCATATATTTAACTGAGCCAGGAGTTTCCCCTTCCCAAAGAGGCCCCAGCTGTAAGCATCCAATGTCCCCGGAGATTCTATCTCTTCTGTCATCCCCACCAGCAATTTGCTTGTTCCATCTGCTGCTTCAGAGACCCAGGCGCAATAATCTAGGCCGATACTGCCAATGCAGTACTGAGAGAGTACTGCACAATCAGAGGTAGAGTCTTTTAGATGGGACTTTAAACTGAGGTGCATCTGCCTTCCTCGGTGGGTGTAAAAGATCCCATAGCACTGTTTTGGAGAAAAGCAACCCTCATATTAAAGGGTTCAACCCTCTTATTTAAAGGGTTTCGGCTCAAATTGTAAGCTACCGCTCCGACAGATGAAATATTGCTTGCCAGAGTGCTGGCCGCTGTTTTTGTTGGTGATGGCGAACTGTGAGCCATCTGCCTGTACTCTTGTCGTACAGAGGAGTAGCATTTCCTCCTGTCAGCAGGATCATCATGGCGCAAAAGTGCGGAATTCTCTCCTGTATGGTGCTGTTGGAGGATCTTCACCACGTAGACTGAAGTGATTCACCAGCGCTGTGTGGAGGGCAGTTAGGGAAGGGCAGTAAATGCCAGCCTTCTCAATGACACCAACATTCCTGCGAATGGATTAATAAATAAAAACCACCTACTCATAGAACCTGCTGTGCACAGAATTGCTCAGTCACGTTCCCATACATCAGTAATCACTGCCATCATAGCTAGTTGATGTGAGGCACTTCGTGATGTCTTAACCTGTGTGACTGGGTTCAAAATATAAATGTGGGTCTTTTATTTATGTCATGATCCTTCTGTAACAGTGGTTCTTTCTCTCTCCAGGCGGTGACTGATACTACTATCTGCAGCTGTTAATATGTCAAGTACCTCTCCCGGAAGGCAGAAACGCAAGGAGGAAATTCAGAAAGGCCTGCATTTTATTCAGTAAGTCAGCCAAACACCACCTCTTGCCTATAAGAGTAAAGCGCTCCATTGAAGTTATCTTAGCATTGTCTTTATCATCCAACAATGTTCAACTGGTTAGTACCTAGCAAAGGGTTCCAGATTCAATTCTTGCAATGAGTTAATTCATTTCATTTGAGGAAGTCTGTGATTGCAGAACTGCTAGGTGCTGTGGAAGGAAAAGGAGTCAGTCAATGTGATCACGATCTAGTGAATCCCTCCTGGAGAGTAAATGCATTGAGATCAGGTGAAAATGTGACTTTATCCCCTTGTGATCCCTCTGCTGCATATTCTGTTGACAGTCAGTGTCTCAGTCATTAGTGAGAACAGAAGGGAGAATTTGTCAAACATCTGAATTGCTCCCACCTTGCCCACTGTGAAAAATTTGACCCTAGCTGAAATATGGATTGCTCGGGAGGCCAGCTGCCCTCATCCATGTGGCTTTTCTTCTGGAGTGATTTGAGATGATGGGTGATGGCAGATTATTTACATAGTAACTGGAATGGGGGAGTGTCCACTTGAGCCTGAGTCTGATTGTCTCCTCTGGAACATTGACACATATGTCACTTCCGTCATTTCTTACTAGATTGATTGATTTTTTTTTAAAAAGAATATTGTTATCATCTGTTTGTCTACCTCCAAGGTGTCAAGTCAAATTGCACCTCCTTTGGGCAATGATTAGCTAACTTGCCAGAAGCTAAGGACGAACCCAGTGATCCTTGTGTCTGCATGTAGCAGTATCACACCACAGTGTAGAGAACCCCTGAACAGCCTGTAATATCCAATCGGACAACCGTATCTTTGGATCCAACCACAACATTTTTTCCCTTTGCTTATTTTTATAGGGACATAAATTCAGGTGTTTTCATTGTCTTCCCTGCATTATTCTTTTCTTGGCCCCCTGAAATAATTGCACAGAGGCTGGTATCCCGTCACTAAGTCACCCTTTTATTTTATTTACATGTGCACCGGCCCTGTCCAGTCCGCTCAAAGCCAATCCCTGGACTGAGGAGACCTTCTGAATCTGCTGTTTATATCTGTCAGCAAGGGCTCCCTGATTTTGGTCTAGGTTAATAACCCCAGTGAGGGAACTCATAGTCAATGAGAACCACCTGGCCCTCTACACCCACTACACCACCACCAACCCCTCTGCCTTTAACACTGCTGCTAGGATGAAGAAGACAGCTGACCAATACTCGAAGGCCAGTAGCTACTGACTTTACTAACTGTAGAATCACATAGCTCTAAGGGAGAATTTTGACCCTTGGTGCCTCTTTAACCCTTGCTGAAATATGGACTGCAGGGGAAGCCAGCAATCCTCCTCCAGGTAGCTTTTCTTCTGAAATGATAGAGATGGTGGGTGATGCAGATTATTTGTATAGCAACTGGGATGGGCTCCTCATTGCATTTCTAAATCTTTTCTTTTTAAGAATACACTTTGAAAATCATACGAAATAGGAGCAGGACTGGACCATTCAGTCTCTCAAATCTGCTCCACCATTTGATGAAATCCTAGCTGATTTCATTATGGCCTGAACTGCACTTTTCTGCCTATCTCCTTTTACCCTTCACTCCCTTGTTGATCAAAAAGCTGACCAAATCAGAGTATATCCAGAGACAGTAGGAACTGCAGATGCTGGAGAATCCACTTCTCTTTTGTAAATTGCTATTCAGTCTGTTTCCACCATCTTTTCAGCAGTGCATTTCACATCATCACAACCTGTATAGTATTAATTTCACCTCAACACCTACCCTGCCACCCCCAAATGAAATTTCTCTGCTTCTCAACCCTCTGCCAGTAGAAACAGTTTCCTACTTTTGACATAATATTATCAGGGGTTTTGATAATTAGTCATTATCTGTTAGGGGCTTTCTCTGTTAGAAAGAGAGAGAGAGAAATGATAATGTAGTTCTGCTTCAAGCATGGTGCAAGATGAGGAGGCAACTTTCCATGAACTACAATAATGGCCCCAGAAATTTCCCTCGAATATTTTTTACTTTAAGAACAACAGTCTGTTTTTCTAGTCTGTCCATATTGCTGAATTCTATTATTCCTGGTACTATTTTGATAAATCTTCTTTGCTTCTTCTCCAGGACCATGTCAACCTTTGTAAGGAAGTAGGCATGACAGGAAATCTAACCTACAAATATTTCCATTTTAATTATATTTCCAAGAAGCTTATTGAAGGTTATGATCAAATCTGCTAGCAGTGATTTATAGAAGTTATTGTAATATTCTTGCTTTTAGACTTCAGCCCTATAGAAGCTAGTATGCCTCTACAAAGCTGGCAGGTTACTTGTACTATATAAGCTTTCCTTATTATAGGCAAGGTCCTGGGAGAACAACCATCATGTCTTCCTTTTGATATCTGGGTCAGAATCTTCTGTTTTGTGAGTTTTTGGTGAGCTCTGAGGCAGCAAAGGCCTTGGTGGTTCCGTACTCAAAACTCTCCACCTTCCTGACTCTACTGCAATTAGGTTCTGCGTGAAAAGGTGAATGGTTGGTTTTTTTTTTTCCCTCCCCACCCTGCCCCAGATTTGAGGCCCTTAAGTGGTTAATTAAGGGTCAGTTAAGGCATGGGGGTTCCTTGATCGAAGCCATCAATGCCTGATCAAGGGACTGGACTCGCTTGGTGGCTGGGTGGGTGGGTAGGGATGCTGCCTATTGGGAGCAATGTCTCAGCCCTTTGCCCCGATTCCCATCTTGCTTTCCTTGAAACAGGGAATCGAAGAAATCCAGCCCCCTCCACCAACACAGCTTTGTCCTCAGTCCACTGTGATCCTGGGACTAGGGAGTTGCTGTTCATTCAGCCACCACAGCCGACACCACCTCCACCCCCCCAACCCCACCCCCAGCACTGCTGAGTGTGAAAGTTGCCGGTTTCCGATTGACCTTCCTTGGAAGATGGGTCTCTCATCAGCTGGCTTCTGGGGCCACCACCGCCTCAATGAGATTGCACCATGTGATTCAGCAACTTAACCGTGAGGATGTGCTGCAATGTGGTGTACGCCTGGCTGTTTGAAAGTGCACACCGACCGAACAAACTCACCATGTTTTCATTGCTGAAGCAGTACATCTTCAAACGGTGTAGATTTACAGTCTCAGTTCTGTGCATCTGCATTGTTACTGAGCCATCCAACTGCCTGGTGATACTTTAGAGTGGAAACGCAGATGGGAAGAGCATGCATCTGAAATTGATTGTATTTGTTGAATGTAAAAGCATTTTTTGAATATCAAATTGGCAGCTTGTGCCTGAATGTAACCAGTGTGTGAAGTTGGAAATTTGCTAAGTGAGGGAATTTTAAGGCTTAATTGCTTTCTAAAATGCATTTAATGTTTCACTTTAATTTATCAAAATATTTTTACAAAAAGAGCTGTAAAAATAAGCCCAGGGGCTACAAAGACCGAGGTTAAAAGTGCATCTTATGCATTTTAGCTTCCACTTTTCTGGGAAACTGTCTGAGGCTCCTCCAATTCTGGCCTCCTCTCTGGTGCCTCGGTCCTAAGCACTGGAATTCTCTCTATTAATCTCTCTATCTGTCTACTTCTCTTTGTTTCTTTTAAGATGTGCTTTTAAAAGCTACCTTTTCAACCCCCAATTTTTGTACATCTACCATAATGTCTCCTGATGTGATGTAGGCACCTTGGCCATTTTACAGTGTGATTTCTAAATGCAAACGTTCTTCTCTTAGACGCTGTTGATAAGAAATCTCACTAATAGTTTTTCATATTTTCTGCTTCCCACCAGGTCTCCCTTGCCTTATCCAGGAAGTCAAGATGAATATGAGGTACAAGTAATTGCTGCTTTCTTGTTTTTTTTTTTAACTTTAATTTATTATTTCTTTCACCTCCAAGTCGGGGGAAACCACAGCACTTTTCCCACTGGGAAAAGCAGATAAACTACCTTTCTCAGCTGCTGTTTCCTAAATGAATGGGATGGTGTTACTGACAGCTTGCCAGCTGCGGGGATGACATGCTGGCTCAGCAGTTAGCACTGCTCCCTCACAGTGCCAGGGGCCCAGGTTTGATTCTAGCCTTGGGCGACTGTCTGTTTGGAATTTGCACATTCTGCGTGGATTTCTTCTGGTGCTCGGTTTCCTCCCACAGTCCAAAGATGTGCGGGTTAGGTGGATTGGCCATGCTAAATTGCCTCCTAGTGTCCAGAGACGTGGAGGTTAGGTGGATTAGCCATTAGTGATGCAGGATTACAGGGGATAGGGTAAGGGATTGGGTCTGGATGCGATGCTGTTTGAAGGGCCAGTGTAGACCCGATGGGCCAAATGGCCTGCTTCCACTCCATAGGGAATCTGTGATAAGGATGTAAGAAATTAATAAATATTAATAATTTTATATTCTGAGTCAGGGGTTGATGATAACGAGGTGCAACAGTACTGAACTAACCAAATGTGAAAATTTTGAATGAGATTATTGCGAGATTGTAGAACTATAGGAGAGTGGTGTGTACTTTCACTCCAACAATCTATGGAAGGGTTACCTTCTAATCTACAATTTTCTTTTTGTCCATGTGTCAAGACTTTTCTGCACCAGCTGGTTAAAAACCTGCTGGAGGAAGGGAACGGGCTGTACAGAGAAAGTGATTATAAACTAGCCCTGGCCCAGTATGTAGAAGCCTTGAACGTAGCGCAGTACGCAGAATCAGATGAGGTGGTAATCTCGCAGCGTCTGCTTGAGAAGCTGTACGTTAATCGAGCTGCCTGCTACTTTAGTATGGTGAGTACTTACAAAATTTTTAAAAATGTATTGGTAACTTCAGGGTAAAAATATGCACTTGTGGCTGATATGATGATCTAGCCAGTACTTAACTCTCGACCAGTATCAATAAAGGCACGTTATCTGGTTGCCGTTTTTGGAATCATACTGTGCACAAAAACGTTTCCCCACATTACAGCAGTGACTAATGACATTTTGCAAGTGCTTCACTGTCTGTGAAATACTCCAAAAATTGCGAACAGTCTGTCTTGGCTGTGTATATTAATTTGCACAGTGATGGATTTGTTAGAAATTTGTTCCATTTTCCATTTTGCTGAGTGATGTATTGATATCAATGGTGAATGAAATATGCTGAAGAGGTTCAATTTTGTAATGCACCATTGTTCAGTAGCCTCTGTTTATACTCCAAGTGGAACCCTGCACGTGGACCAGGGATCCACAGCTGTTGCAGATTCATAACCTCTTATTCTGGCTTGGGCCTGTGTGAATGATGGAGACTGGTAAGGGCATGGGCAGTTTTAATGAACCAACATTAGTTACAGCCACCTGCTGATCATTATGGGCAGGTCTCAATGGTTAAGTATGACCTAGGCTAGTGTCTGTAGAATCCCAAACCCAGAAAATCTCAGCATCTTCAGAAACTAGGGAAGAATTGAAATGAAAAAGTGATCTGTATCCTTCTAGGGCAGACAGTAGTGGAGAAATAAGAATTTGTATAGTGTTGGTGCTGACGTTTTGCTCTTATTGCAGGGTATGTACGAGAAAGCTTTGGAAGACTGTGAGAGCACACTAAAGCTCAATGAAACTAACTATCGGGCACTTTATCGGAAAACACAAGCTCTCAATGCGTTAGGAAGGCATAAAGAAGCTTACGAATGCATTGCCAAGTGCTCCTTTGCTGTTCCACAGGTGAGTAGATCCTTAGTGCAATATTGATGCTTCTGCCTGACATGAAATGTTTAAATCGATTTGGGGGAGGCAGCAGTCCTTTCCATTTCCAAAAATCATAATGTCTTCGAACCCATCTGTCAGGTTAAAACTTGCACAGGAGTTAAAGCAGGTTTTAGATCCCTCTGGCTAACTGCCAAGGTGAGTAAATTGGAACCATCGAAGTCTACGACTGTACCTCAGATTTGGGGACGTTTTTGGAGTGGTCCAGATGCCAGGTACTTGTCCATCAGAAATTTCAACTTCCAGAACAATTTCCACGGAATCAGCTGTAGCGGGACTTTTTTTTTGTGCAGCTCTCATTTATATTTTGACAACAACAGTCTTCCATTTGATTTTCAAGCTTCGATTCCTGAGTCCAAATCATTTATTCAGATCTTGAACAGCAGTGCTTCTAGCAACTAATCCCAATAGAAAATTATTTCCAACCTCCCACTACTATAAGTGAATGCCTTTAATTCCAACTGCCCTCTGTTTTGTAGTCAGTTCACTACTCATTTTGCTCCTCATCCCCTGATTCTGATCTGAATGATGAGCTAATTATTTGGGTACATTTTTTGATTGTCTGCAGAAAATCTTTATCGTTCATTATCCTTGTCAACTTTCTCTGTTCATTCTTCAGAGAATTCAGTAAGCTTGGTCAGGCATAACCTCCTCTTCCTTAGTTATTATAGTTTTACACTACTGATGTTTTCCAATACTTCTACAGTGAACATTCTGATGTGTCTCTTCCCGTTGAAATTAAGCTTACTCATCTGTAGTTCCCTGCGTGTGTTGTGTATCACTTTATGGATATGGGAAAGAATGTAGCAGGGAATTATGATGTATCTTTTGAGAGTAAAGGGGCTAGAAAAGATGTGGTATCCTCTAGCACCCTGCGTGGATAACCTGCTCCAATGCCACCGACATCGAGGTTTGGAAACCAGCAGCTGAGAGTGTCTGATAGTGTGTTTTCATTGTTCAATGTGGGAACCTGTGGCTTCATCTTAACATTGACCTGGAATTTCAGAGTGTGCAGACTTGCTCAAATGAAATGGATCTCTGTGGCATTATAATCTTGATGAAGTTGTCTCATTGCAAATCCCACATTCCCGTGTAGTTGAGTAATAAAAAAACAAAGTTTTAAAGCAATGTGGTCAGGTGATGATTGAACTAAATTTGCAGCTAAAACGAAATCTCTTGTTCTATTGGGCCATCCATACATAAGTGAGCATCGGTCCATATCTCTAGGGTTAGAACAAGAACACCTAACATGAAATTAAATTCTGCCCTTAAGTTATCTTCAAAGTGTGAATTTTTTTTTTTATTTTTTATTTTTTAAAAACTATATCTTCCTTATTTGAAATAATTTATCTACATGAACACAGTACTGCCCCTTGTTTATTTTATAAACCTCGGTCACCTGTCTGTGCTACTTTGTGATGTATATACTCAGCTCTTTAAGCCTGCCTAGTTAGCTGACAGTTTTTAAAGTAGGAATCAGTGTGCGTTCCTTGTCGGCACCTAATGCAAAGCCTCAATATCCAGATGAGGGCACCAAAGCTGAGTGGACTATAGTAAGTGAAACCTAATCTGGATTTTGTGCAGGACAAACGTTTGTGGGCAGCACTGTCGTTCACTGGTTCGCATTGCTGCCTGACCGTGCCAGGGACCCGGGTTTGATTCCAGCCTCAGGTGACTGTCTGTATAGAGTTTGCACATTCTCCCGTGTCTGTGTGGGTTTCCTCCGGGTGCATCAGTTTCCTCCTACAGTCCAAAGATGTACAGGTTAGATGGATTGGCCATGCTAAATTGTTCTCAGTGTCCAGGGATGTGCAGGCTAGGTGAGTTCCATGGGAAATGCAGGGTTACAGGTAGGGTATGGGGTGGACTTGGGTGGGACGCTCTTCAGAGAGTCGGTGTGGACTTGATGGGCCGAATGGCCTGCTTCCTAACTGTAGGGATTCTATGATTCTTCTATGACAAATAGTATCCTTTGTTTTGTAGTGAATTGTCCTGTAGACTAACCTTGTTTTCTTTTGGTATTGCTTGTGAGCCTTTAGAAACAGATGCACTATACATGACCAATTTTATATTTTCTTTCACTAGTGGTCCAATTCTGTCCCCTGTAAAGTGCATGTAAACTTAACTTTTACACCAGCTCCTGTGTACAACTGAATTAAACATCTTGTACTGGATATGGACCCATATTTGTTGAGATCTCTTGGAATATTTGAGCAACCTCTGCATTTCCAATATTTGCATGTAGTTTGGGATTTTCTACAAACTGGCAATTGCTCTCCACCACCTACATGTAGATCATTATTGGATAAAGAGCAAAGACCCCAACCCCAATCCAATTAAGATAGAACTTTTAATGGGAATCTGAGCAGATGCAAATCTAGTAACCATTTGATGTAGGCTTTCGGGCAAATTTTGCACCATTGCAGTGGACAGAATGTTGTGACATGTGAGGCTGTCTTGAAGAATAGTTTCTTGTGATGTACTTTTTCTAATTATTCAGGATTCTTCTGGGTTGCCCTCAAACATTAACTTGGTATCTTCCTCAAAATATTTAGCTAGATGTGGCCTTCTTTCTGGAATCCATGTTTGAGGATGCCTTGCTACTTTTTTTATATATTCTTTCATGGGGTATGACAGGGCCAGCATTTATTGCATTGAGTTTCAATTCCACCAGCTGGCAAAATGTGATTTGAATCTATACCCACAGAGGATTACGCTGAGTATCTGGAATGCTCGTCTAATGACATTACCACTATATCATTATAGAGCATCTCTTAAGGTATGTTCAAATGGCTTTTGTATTACTGAAGTCAAACTGGTGGGTCTACAGTTAGGTAGCTCTATTATATCATTCTGTCTGACTCTAACCAGCTTTTAATTATCAAGGCACAAGGATACATTCTGTGCCATTTCTTGTGAGGATCCATTTGTCATTGTCAGAAATTGAAGGTCATGGGCCCAAGTCTTTTGTCCCCATCTGTCTTCTGCTGACACCCTGTGGAACAATTCGACTGATACAGATCACACTGTAGAATTGTTATAAATTCTGAACAAAGACATAGGAGCTGAAGTAGGCCATTCAGGCCTGTTCTGTCATACAGTCAGGTCATGGACTAAATAAAAGTACAAGATCTTTTCTTTTTTTTTTATGCCTGATCAGTAATTTGGCTTGTTTTCCTCCTTTGGCTCCATTATCTATTGATGGCCTTGCTCAAATCAGTTTGCTTGGCACAACCCAGGGTTTGAACTTGAGACCATGCAGGTCTGCATGACCCATGTAACTCGCTGACCCATCGAGGGTTGCATTCAGATTGTGTGGTTTCCAAAATGTCAGAAATCTTAATAGATGCTTGCAAGCATAAAGCATATCCTATTATCTGTTTAGGATGAAAATGTCGTGAAATTGACACAAGAACTGGCACAGAAACTGGGGCTAAGGATCCGTAAAGCATATATCAGAGCTCAGGTGAGTGTTATTGACCTGCTGTGTTGTTTTTATTCATTCGTGTGAAGTGGCATCGCTGGCCTGGCCATCACATATTGACCATCCTTAGTTGCCTTTGAGAAACTGCCTGCTTGAATCACTGTAGTCCTGGGATGCAGATAAACCCACAAATTTTGTTACAAAGGAAGTTCCAAGATTTTGACCAGCGACAGTGAAGGAGCGGTGATGTAGGTAATTCAGGTGTGTAGCTTGGAGGGGATCATATGAGAGGTGGTGTTTCCTGGCATGTGGCACTACCCTTCTAGGTGGTAGAGTTTGGAAAGTGCTGTCAAAGGAACTTTGGCGAGTTCCATTTTTCTAGGCTAATATTGACTTCCCTATTGGGGTTCACAGGTGTTATGATAACGATTCCCAAGGGGTTTGCGAAGTTAGATGTTGACAGAATGTTATTCCTCAATGGGAAACTGTTATTGGTCAATATCCCAAGAAATGGGAAGTTACTTTCTGACCCGTCTAGACAGTCAAACCTTGGCCAGGAATTTCCGTCCCACTGATCCTGCTAATTCAGCATGGCATCTGTCATTTGTTCAAGATGCTCTCTGGCCCAGCAAGAAACAGGCCCAATTCTGACTTGAAGAAATGCTGCAAATTATGTCTGCTTTTCGACATCCTGTTCCACAAGTCCATTTAGGAAAGAGCTATTTCTTGATGCCTAACCTAAATTTGGCCTAATGCAAATTAACATTGTGGCCCCTTCTCCAAAGCCCAAGTTTATTGGTTCATTTAAAAATTCAAGGAAAGATTGTTTAGACTGCGAGTATTTTTGAAATGGGGAGGCTGACGGAATATTTTGATTGAATGTGTAAAATTAATGTAGACATAGTGGATAGGAAGGATCTTTACCACTTGCAAATAGAGACCAATAAACAGGAAATAAATTTAAGATAACTGGTAGATAAATTGGAGTGGAGTCGAGGTGAGTTTTGATTTTTGGAGATTGCAGTCCAAGAGTTGGAAATTGGCATTAGTTTGGATAACTGTAAACAAAATACTGTGGATGTTGGATGTCTGAAATCAAAACCAAAGTGCAGGAGAAACTCAGCAGGTTTGGCAGCATCAGTGGAGAGAGAAACAGAGTTACTTTGTAAGTTCAGTGACTCTTCTTTGGAACTGAAGAGGATCATTCTTTTTTCAGCATGACTAGAAAGCCTAGCCATTGATGTTGGAATAGACAGAGGGCAGGTTACAGAGGAGGCCAGTGTCAGAACGTTGGATAATACAAGAGTGGACATCAGAAGAAGAAGATTTTGCTAAACCTTTGATAAATGAGTTGCTAAGTCCCAGATAAAGTACTGTATTCAGCATAAGGCCACGACACTGAAGAAAAATGTCAATAGGACATTTGTTATAATGTTACTTGGCCTGTGAGAATTCAAGTACATGGTGAGGTTGGAGAAGGTGGGATTATTCTCCTTGGAGCAGAGAAGGATCAGGGGAAATTTAACAGATGTTTAAAATCATGAAGCCCTGTCACAAGTACAGTGGGCCAAATGGCCACCTTCTGTACTGTATTTTCTATAAATTGCCTTGTCAGCTCTTGTAGCCTTGTAACCAATACAACATCTTCAATAAAAGCATTACTGTATGATGTACATCATCGCTAAATTGTATGACTGGTGCACCCCTTTCCTATAGTTGTTTTCCTTATCTTCGCTATTCTGGAGCAGACTATGCACTTACACAGAAGGACAGAAGATTGCGTGAGGCAGACATTGTGCCTTTCAATGGAAAAGGCTGCTGTAGACTGCAGCAGTTCAAGAGGCCGCTTCTCAAGGGCAACTAGAGACAGGCAATAAATGCTGGCCAGCCAACATTGCCCACATCTCACAAATGAATAAAAAAAGAGTCTGTGGGAAGTCGAGCCTCTGTTGGAGCTGTCCCTGCATTAAATCTTAATAAGTTCCTTAAGTATTCTCTCTTTCAGCAAGACATGGATACAGTGGGTCTGACAGAGATTGGCCACTCAGTGAACAGTAGCCAGGTAGGTTGACTGCTTTTTATGATTTAGGCCATTGAAGAGTTTTTCTGTAAAGCAATTCTAGTTTGGATTATACTTAATAAGTGACAAGATTATCAATTTTTTTTACTTCAACTTCTGAATTGAATTGATAAACAACTGATTAAAGTCACTAATATACACAAATACAACTTGTTGTTCTCCTAGAATTTTTCCATCATACAGAAAAGATCAAGTCTCAGCCCTGAAAATTATTTTGTGATGGGGCTGGCTCTTCCACTCCTAAACATGAGCTCAAAAATCTAGCATGATACTCCAGTGCAATACTGACGGAATTGTCACCTTTCAGATGAGATGTTAAACCAAGGGTCCATCTGCCCCCTTGGGCAAACATAAAGAGTCCCAGAGTGTTATTTGAAGAAGAGTGGGACTGTGCTGCCCTGTTGTGTGGCAATTATTTATTCCTCAATTGCCCTCGTTGAAAAACCAGATGATCTAATCATTACCTTGTGCTGTTGTGGGATCTTGCTGTGTACCAAGGATGCATGGCCTATGGCGCACAGGCCACACATGGTCAGCCAGACCATGTTATGTGGTCAATGTCTACTTTACTGATAGATGAATTTATGACTGTGAAATTTTCCAAAATATTGTTGTAGTCCATGTAAGGTTATGCTTTGGCCTAAAGCGTTGGGCACTACCACTGTATGCAAATTTGCTGCCACATTTCCTACATTACAGTAATGATGATTTCTATTTAGAAACTTCTCTGTTCCATCAGTCGGTTCAAGCCATTTCAAGATTGAAATCCACTTTGCAGAATTTTAACCATTCACTTAATCTATGAATATCTTTATGTAATTTTATGCTTCACCTGCACTGCTTGTAAATGCTGCCTGCCTTTGTGTCATTAGCGAACTTCGATGCATGGCTCTTCACACACCATCTTAATCGTGAACAAATGCTGTGAAGAGTTAAGGTTTCAATTATAATCCCACTGGTCACCTTCTGAGTACCTGGCCATTATCCCTACTCTGTGCTGTTGTTCAGTCAGTTTGCTAAGTAGGTCAATCGGTTCCTTCAGGTTCACAAGATTTAAACCAAAATCCTCTTAGAAGTTCATATAAATAACATCCCCTACCTTAGCTCCCTCAACCAAAACATTCAACTAGATTCATCAGGCATCATCTTTACTCAATTAGACTAACTGGTCTTCAATTCCCTGTTCTTTTTTCCCTTGTGCCTTTATTAAATAGCTGAGTGCTATGTGCAAATTTCCAATCTAAATTCTTTCCTGATGGTTGTAATCTCAGTTCTACTGTCATCAGGGACATTGGGTTATACAGTGGAAGTACAGTTTCAGTTCTTTATATTCTCCAACAGGTCTCCATAAATGGCACAAGTGGCATTGATGATATAGAATCAGGTGAGTTTCTTTTATGCTTCTTGCTGAAAGAATGTGATTCTGACTAACATACAACAGATCCAGCTGTTGTTCTCCATGCATTGTGCAGCTGTAAAGCTCTCGAGAAATGGGTTTTGATAGAGTTAGGATTTCTGAAGCGACTGGAGACCAGTACAAGTTTTATGAAAATTAATTTTCCAATGACTGACTGAAATAACCAAGGGACAAAATTTCACATTTTAAGATTTATACTGCAACAAACAAACTAAAATCAACACAGATCAAATGTTACATGACAAGCAACTAGTATATTTAATTAAAGAAAATATATTTTCAGATTAAAACAGTAAAGATAAGATTCACAGCCAGCAGGAAGTGTTGGTTTAGTGCTCATGTCACTGGGCAAGTCATCCAGAATCCCATGCTAATGTTCTTGGAACATGGGTTTGAATTTGTGCATGGGGAGATGATGAAATTTGAATTCAGTAAAATCTGGAATTAAAAATGCCGGCCTAATTGTGATGTAAACCACTGTTGATTTATATAAAAGCCCTTCTGGGGAATGCCCAGCCAGTGACACCTGCATCCCATATATAAATAGGCAATATCTGCAGAAACCCACAACTATGTGCACGCTGATCTGAAAAAGCTTGTGCATGCAATTCCAGAACCAATGTATCATCACGTTAGATTTGCAAAGGTTTTTTTGCATATTGCTGTTTGGATACACAAAGGCTGCACTATGCACATGCACAATATTCAAATGGAGTTTGGCATGGTAGAACGGAAGAAAATGGGGCTGGGGAGTAAGGGTTGATGTTGGGAGTGGGGAGCGATGGGACAGTGGTGATATTACATGGATTGAGGACCGAAGGGAGTGAGCCTCCCCACCCCACTCCCATGACCTCTCTTCCCTCCCCTCCTCTCCTGGGCTACATCCACCAGCTCCCTTCTCTATTCACAGTCATATCCCATTTAAAAACCTAACACGAACCCGTTTAAATGCATATACACCTGCAAATGCAGCCTTAAGGAAAACCACCTTTCACTGTGCACCTGAGGGATTTGTAGCATTCCAGGAATAAGTCCAAAGTGGCCTTTAGCTTTCCAACAGACTCATTTCTTCCCACCATACTGGGTCAAAACTCTGTGTCCTTCAGAAATCATTTAGCCTAAATATTCCAGATCTGATTTTCACCAGCATGGCTTCTTGTTCATGAATCAAACACAATTTTGGGAGATTTCTATCCTCCTCTTCTCATCTGATAACCAACTCTCAAAAGCATCTTGTTTGTTAATACCAGAAGAATAATTCTCTGCTCTTCACAGCAGCATCAGGTTTGCTTCTCCAGACAGCAAGATCTGCTTTTACACTTTCCCTCTGTATCTCAAAAAGCAGGGTTGAAAAATGCCACTTCATATTTCATTTGGTCTCTGTTTGCATTTGCTACCAGAAATCCTGATTTTTATTTTTACATAAATTAAATTTTTTAAAACCTGTTCAAGTCCCAGCTCAGTTGCTTCCATGAACAGGTCCAGACCAGGAATTTCCTATGCACCTCAACACAATAAGTCATCAATTTTCCATCTCAAGGCAAAAGGTTGAAGTGTAAAGTCAAAGTTTCTCCAGTTTGCAATTGGATAGGTCTCATGAAGCTGAGTAATTGAGTAACATTGCTATGTTGGGTTAGAAATTGCTTGTTTTGCTTGCCTCCTTTGGTGTCAAATCCTGGAAAATTACTCTGATATCTCTCCCTTTAACTAATATTATTGGGAAATTCCATTTTTACCCTTGTGGGAGAATCTAAGACCAGAGGGTATAATCTCCGAGTCAGGGGACACCCATTTTAGACCAAGATTAGGAGGGTAATAAATTTAGAATTTTTTTTTTAACTGCAAAGCCTTTTAGAGGCTGGGTTGCTAAATGTATTCAAGGCTGAGATAGACAGTAAGGGAATCAAAGGTTATGAGGGGTAAAATCAGGAAAGTGGAGTTGAGGATTAGCGGATCAGCCATGATCTTATTATATGGTAGAGCCAACTTAGTGGGCTGTATGGCCTACTTCTGCTCCGACATCTTATGATCTGATTACGTGACGGTAAGGTTGAGACACCTGAGGGCAGAGGAATTTACAGGTGTCCATGGAAGAAAAGAGTGGCTGAGACCAATCTGGAACACCAGACCTACAGCTAGTGGTTGTTGGGAGGAGAGAAGACTAATGTAGAAACAGGAGGAGAGCATTTAAATTTGTGTTACCACTCACTTAGATCATGGCAGATCTGTGCCTTAACTGTCTTTATCAGCCTTGGTCCTATATTCCCATAGTACTCTTGCATAACAAAAATCTCTTAATCCCTGTTTTGAAATGAATTATCCTCTCACTCTCAGCATCCTTTTTTGGAGGAAAGAGTTTGAGATTTCCACTATCATTAATATTTCCCAATGTCACCCCGAATGTCTTGGCTGTTAAGGTTCTGCATGCTTATAATAAGTATTGAATATTTCTAGAGCTGAGATTTCTGATTGGCAAGGGAGTCAAAAGTTAAAGGGATGAGACGAAAGAAGAGTTGAGGCCACAATCAGATCAGCCTCGATCTTATCAAACGGTGGAGCAGTCTTGAGGGGCTGAATGGTCTACCTCTGCTTCTAACTCATACCTTTGTATGTAAACCCTCAATAGAGATTTGAGCATATAATCTGAGGAGGTACTGCGTTGTTGGACGTGCTATCTTTCAGTAAAGATGTTAAACTGATATCCCAAATGCCCCCTCATGTGGATTTAACAGATCACAATATTATTTAGAGGGCAAGGAAGATGTCCTTGTGGCCTGGCCATCATTCAAATCTCCGTCGTTATCATCTCTCCAAAACCACACATGATCTGGTATTTATCATGCTGCCTATGAGAGCTGGCGGACTACAAATTCCCTGCAACATTTCTCAACATTACAACAGTGACTACTTTACTTTTCAGAAGTACTCTGGGCTATGAAGTTTTTGGAACATCCTGAGGTCATTCAGTGCGCTATCTCAATGCAGCTTTTTAATAGTTATATTCAATCTGCGTTTTTCCCAAATTTCTATTATTAAACGACAAGAACTTCCCATATCACTTAATCACAATTTTTAATCATTTTTGCACAGTTAATAATTTTTATTCGGCTCCAATGTTACACTTCTTATCCCATTATGTGTTATATGCTATATATGAAGATCTTCATAATAATGTCTTCCTGTGAAAATTCTCTGGGAAGTTGAGTAATATCTTATTGAAAATCTTTTACACCATTTTGTCATCATGTGTTACTTCATATTGGCCATGTTATACAACCAGTATTTACCATTGTAAATTGTCATGTTAATATTTCCCTTTCAGTTTTTTATGTCAACTGTCACAATGTAGTCGTAGACTCTAGCCACAAGATTATTCTGTAGTATAAATATCTGAAGTCTTTGTCCTTCTATTGTTTTAAAGAAACTTTCCTTTAATCAACTAACGACTAGTGATTTAATAGTTATATGTAATGATTATGTTTGTGACACTGTTGTGTGTTGCTTCCAAAATGCAGGTTCACCTTTGGAGCTCCCACGTATCCCTGTTCCAGCCACTATTCCTGCGCCAGTCAGTGAAGTTTCAGTCCCCATTTCATCAGTTTCTGTTAGTATCCAGCAAACACAGACACATTCTACTCTACTGAAAACTCCTGTTGGTGATGGGGTCTCTCTCTCAGTGCCTGAAACCACGGAAGAATTTCCAGATGAGGAGATAATTGGAGAAGAACTGGACACATTGTTGGATTCCATTGGGGAGGCAAATGATTTTCCCATGGTAGGAGGCATTAAAAATGATATTTCCAACTATTGGTTTCATCCTGTTCATGCACTTGTGGCATTAATAATCCTTGGTGCCTCAGGGTGACATCAGGGATGATAGGCCACTCCGATTCCTATCACTTGATTATTGTTGACAGTATGTAAGTAGAGACACCAAGAAAGAATAAGGTTTGGCTCAGCTTTGTTGGCCTTCCCCATGTGATATTAGAGCTAGCATTTCCTGCACTATTCGCACATAATGGTCAGTTAGGATATTGCTGAGATGCAGCAAAAACTCCCTGGATTCAGCAAGCAAAGGGTCATAATTGGCAAGGGGAAATTAAGATATGATCATAGTGAGACCACAGTGTTCTAAATTTGTGATGGTCCATGCATTACATACTAGCCTCATGAAGCTAATTACGTTTCAGGTTAGTAACAAAAATTAATAATAGACCAATGTCAGACTTGTATTACCTGTACACTTCGCCATGTTAAATGTGTAGCAACTTCATTCTTTTGATTATTTGTTGATTAAAATCTAAAACAGGGTGTGTAAGAGTTTTCAATTGAGTGCTGGTTGCTGAATTATGGATAATAGTTAGTAAATACATACATATGTGAAATACTGTTCGCTCCATTTGTGTGAGGTGTTTCCAGCCTAACATCATGTTAAAATAGTGTCACTTAGTTCCACTTGTGTAGTTTGAGTTTTGTGTAAGACGATACAGGTAAAAATTGCATCTGACTGGGTGTTTCTGTAAAATATAGAAAGTGTTAAAAATGCACAGGATCTCTGAAAGAAGGCTGTCACCTTTAGTTGAGGAAAGCCTTTTCTGTTGGATTGGTGGAAACTAAGTGATTATATTTGTCCTTGTGAGCAGGTATTATTAACTCTGTTCAAGGGGGAGGGACAGCAAACCTTTCTAGAGGGAAATATTAAGGTATAGCAGTGGGAGTTCAATAAAAGTATCATAGAAGGAAAATGTGTATTTCACTTACCGATAATACACACAATGCAAACTGTTTGTCCAGCCCATGCATCAAAATCCAAACTAAACATCCGCTAATAAATGAGATTCTGCAATTAGGCAGCACTTTCTGAATAATCCCGAGTGTGCTAATAGTTGTGTGAACAGCTAATTCAAGGTGGTCAGTCAAACCTGTAATGTGGGTCATTTACACTTGCTACAAGCTATACATTTATAAAGAGGCCTATTTTCTGGAAACAAAGGCAATATGTTTCAGCTTTGTGACTTTTTGAATAACTATGCAGATTAGGGGCCCATAGTTCTAAGTTGTTCTCTTCATGGCAAAACTTCAACCAATCAGAATCAATTGACTTGCCAACTGATCAGCCTACCTTTCTCCTGTAATATAAATTGTAATGATCATTTGAACTTTTGAATTCTTACTTTTGTTCTGATCTGTGCAAGGTGAAAAGTTTTGGCAACATGTCCCTCTTTTTAGCAATATCTTCGCCCCCAACTGTCCCCATCTGCCAAGTGAGCAGATACAGAAGAATGTTAAACTTTTTATTCTTTAATTCAGGTGTTTCTAAGAATGTTCGTGATTGATAGGTTTTCATGTTGAGAGCATTAACATTGAGGAGCGCACAAATACAGTTACACAAAAACTTTACCCTGGAAAGAAAAAGATCGGGTTTATTTTCAGATGCTCAATTCTCCCATAATCTGGAGGAAAGTTTTTTTTTGTGAGTGTCCCATCTCTAGGTAACCTCAACATTATGTTTGTGACGGGGCCCCAATATCTCAAAGATAATTATATGATTAGCAGGTGTTCTAGGACTCTGGGGGATATAAAAAATGGTGCCAGCTGGTTGTCTGTGTTCAGAACATTACTCCTTGTTATTATTTAAGCAATTGTCATTGGGGAATGGGGATTACAACATTCAAATTTGCAGATTCATACAAATAGGAAGTATAGTTAACTGCGAAGAAGAGGAACTGACTCTGAGCAACAGTACATTGTCATGGAGTCATACAGTACGGAAACCTTCGATCCAACAAGTCCGTGCCGACTATAATCTCAAACTAAACTAGTCCCATCTGCCTGCTCCTGGCCCATATCCGTCCAAACCTTTCCTATTCATGTACTTATCCAAATGTCTTTTTAAACATTGTAATTGTACCCACATCCACCACTTTCTCAGGAAATCCATTCCACATGCGAACGACCCTCTTGTGTTAAAAATTTACCCCTCATGTCTTTTTTCAATCTTTCTCCTCTAACCTTAAAAATGTGTCCCCTAGTCTTGAAATCCCCCATTCTAGGGAAAAGGCAACTACCATTAACTCTATCTATACCTCTCATTATTTTATAAACTTCATAAGGAGTCCTCTCAACCTCCTATGCTCCTGTTTCAAAAAAAAAAAGTCCCAACCTATTCAGCCTTTCCTTATAACTCAAACCTTCCATAACCGGCAACATCCTGGTAAATCTCTTTTAAACCATCTCCAGCTTAATAATATCTTTTCTATAACAAGGAGACCAGAACTGGACATAATATTGCAGAAGAGACCACATCAATGTCCTGTACAACCTCTACATGACTTCCCAACTCCTATCAATCGAAAATGATGATCTTCAGAAGTCCAGAAATATTAAAAGAAGTTACCAAAAATATGGTCAAAGAAACAGTTTTGAAGAAGGCAGGAAATGGGGATAGAAGGGTTTAGGAAGGACATTTCAGAGAATAGGCCTGGATTATTGAGGATACAGCTGCAAAGCAAGGGGCTGATGCACAAGAGGACACAGTGAGAGGAATATAGAGTTTGAGAGTGGCCTCTGGAGGGATTGAAAGACCAGAATTAGAATTTTAGATGTGGGAGGATAGGCAGATAAGGAGGGTAGGCTGGACTCCAGTGGAAGTTAGGGTTTCCTTATGTCAAGGAAAACCTGACAAATTCATGAAATTGGTAAATTACCCAGGCTTGAGGAAATCATTTGAATTTCCAAAAAATTTTCAAACATGTAACTGAAAAGTTAAAGGTAGAGGTGAGACTTTTCTGACGCTGAGCAGCGTTCCTATCTTTTCCATTGTTTTAATCAACATCCCCTTCCTCTTCTCTGTTACTGTTTGCTTTACTGTGAGTATCTAGAGTCCAGTGCGGATAAATAGACTCTTGATCCTGTATTAAGCACTCTTCATTGATCACAAAAATTCTACAGAACAAGGTAAGCTTGTAAGAACTGGAGGTGCTGGGTAACTGGTGCACAATGCCTGCTTGGTGCAACCAGAGTTTGTGATTGTATTTGAAAGAAAAATGCTCATGAAAAATTTCAATTTGGATGTGGAGACGTCCTGGTGTATTATTTTGTTGCAGAAGCCCTGTGGATTGTATGCTAAAACATACAAGGTTATGGACCAAGTGCTGGAAAATGAGATTAGAATAGTTAGGTGGTGGTTTTTCACTGGTACAGACTCAATGGGCCGAAGGGCCTTTTCCTGTGACTCTATAGAGAGCGGAGTTTGCAGAGGCTAAAGTGGACTTTGTAAAGTCAGACAATTGAGACAGTGAGATTTTTCGCTATGGTTTTCCATTGAATTAATTCCTTTTGAGGTGCAATGACTCATTATAGAGGTTAAAAATTCTCATGCCAACTGTGGTTAGTTCTTGCTTTTGCTGACAGAAGGAAAGCAACCATTTGTTTTTTTTTTCCCATGCCCTGAATTTATTTGCCGAGAAGTTGAAAGCAGTTAAAATCTTGTGCTGTATAAGACAGATCGCAATTTGTCAAGTCTTTTTTGCTTTATTTCACAGACCTCAGTGGCTGGGACTGTTCCGACAAACCTACCCAGTGACATGCCGCGTTTACTTCCCATCTTTCGCACTGGTAGCCCGGTCCTCCCATCTGCCCTGAAGGGGAACATTGGCTCAAAGGTTTCACTCCCATCAGCCTATCCAATGCTTTCTGTCCAGAAGATGGACTCCCTGGATAGCATCGTTCCAAACACAATCGTAAATAGTTTGGATTCCTTGGACCTACTCCCTGCAACGGAATCTCGGCCTGGTAAGGGTTTACCCATCCTTTGTCCCTTTTGTGTAATCTGTGTGTAAACTGAAGGAACATTGACATGCAAGGAGTATAAGGCAGATTCACCAGAATGTTACCAGGACTTCATGGGTTAAATTATGAAGAGCAGTTGGTTCGAGTTGGTTTGTATTTCCTGGTAAATAGAGGTAAGGGGTGTTTTAGGAACATAGGATCAGGAGTAGGCCATTCATCCCCTCGAGCCTGTGCGACCATTCAACGAAATCATGGCAGATCTGGGGCCTAATTCCATATACCTGCCTTTGGCCCATATCCAATAATACCTTAACAAAAAAAAACTACGTCAAATTTAATATGAACAACTGATTCAGCATCCACTGCTATTTGTGAAAGAGAGTTCCAAACATATACTACCTTATATGTGTAGAAGTGCTTCCAAACATCTTTCCTGAGCGGTCTGACCCTAATTCTCAGGCTACACGCCCTAGTTCTAGAATCCCCAAACAGTGGAAATGGTTTATCTTTCTCTACATTGTCTTTCCCTGTTAAAATCTTGAAGACTTTGGTCAAATCATCCCTTAACCTTCTAAGCAGGCCTAATTTGTGTAATCTCTCCTCATAAGTTAACCCCTGAAGTCCAGGTATCATTCTTGTAAACCTATATTGCATTTGCTCCAAGTACAATGTAACTTTCCCAAGGTATGGTGCCCAGATATGCTCACAGTACTCCAAGTGGGGTCTAACCTAGATTTTGCATAAATGCAGCACAGCGTCTACATTCTTATACTCCAGTCCTCTAGAAAGAAAGGCCAACATTCCATTAGCTTTCTTGATTATTTTCTGCACCTGATTGTGAAATTTTAAAATCTACTTACTTGGACCCTCAAGACTCTTTGGACATCCATTATAAGTGGAAGGTTTTATGATTTTGAAAGGAGTTGACCCAAACCAGGCCATCAGAAGGAAAGTTAGAAAGCAGCTCATCACACTAAAACATGGTGGAAAGTGCAGAATTCTGTCCCTCAAGGAGCAGTGGATGCTGGTCAATTAATAGTTCTAAACGAAGATTGATTGACAGTTTTATTTTCTCTAGCCAAGACAAATGGATGGCACTGAATCCAAAATGAACGAGTTCTCGTAAGACTGAACAGGCTTGGTTCTTGCCTTTTGAAAAGGCGGGTGACCTGATGGAAAAGTCTTTACCCAGATTGTGAAGCTCACTCCCATAAGGCATGGCGAAGCTGAACACCATCCATACGTTTAATGCCAAGTTAGATTAAAAACACAAGGGCAAAAGAAAGAGAAGGGTGGGCAGGGAGAAGTCTCCTGGAGGCGTAGCCACTGAGTTTGGAATAGATGTTGGACAGGTTACAGAAGAGACCAGAGTCAAGAAGTTAGATGGCACAAGACGGGATGTTGGATAGAGAAGAAGATGATAGTAAATGTTGTATTAATCACTGGTTGGATTCTGGCTAAAGAATTGTATTCTGTTCTAGGGTGCCATACGTTAGGAAGATTGTCAACAGAGAACTCATTAGAATAGTGCCAGGGCTGTAGAACTTCAGTAATGTGGAGAGATTGCAGAATCTGGGATTGTTCTCCAACAGGTGGAGAAGATTTAAGTGGAGAATTAATAGAGGATAGAAGACCCATCACTGGTCCAGTGGGCAATGACTTCCTTCTGTGCTGCATCGTAACTATCACAGATCTGTTGGAGCAAGTGGTCTGTTTAAACTGAAATATCTGTGATTTGTTATTTGACTTGAGGAAGCGGGAATAAGTCTGATCACTTCTCTAGTTTTAAAAAGTCACTAGAATAGTAACTAAAATATAAAAAATGAATTTTGCTATGCTTCCCTAGCTTCAAGACCAATGACACCAAACAGTAATCAAAGTACCTCCAGCAGCTTTGCACTGGTAAGTGTAAAAAGTTCATGTTCACCTTTCTTTGTAACCAGGTTGATGTTCAGCAAGAAAGGGACTTTGTTTCTGTAAATGTCGTATTCATGGTGAGTTAATCTTCACATGTTTGCATGTCCCACAGCCGCAGTCACCTTGTCTCCTTTCTCTGAAGGGCAGGGATCCAGTTCTGACCTTGGCCCAAGTATTCATGTGCCAAGCCTGAGAATTGAATGGAGAGGGCCAGTACCGACAGCAAAGATCACACCTCACCCATGCTTTGCAGGAAAAGGCACTAGTGTGGCAAAATAGCAATGCAGTGTCCTGAATTGATAATCCTGAGATGTGTTAAATTGAATGGACAGCACTGTGCTGATGAGAGGGTTGTTTAATTCTTTGTGGAAGAAGGAGATCTGGATATTTCCAATATTTTCTCCATTTTTATTTTACACTTACAGTATCTGCAGTTTTTTTTTTGCGTGGGGGTTGTTCAATTTAACTTAAAAATTTTAGATGTTGTCAAATCATTTAGCGTGAACGTTCCCTCTGTTTTTTTTGTCCAGGCCATTAATGTAGAATATGAATAGTTGTGTTCCCAATGCTGACCCCTGCAGAACTCCATTAGTCACTGGCTACTATCCTGAAAAATGCCCCTCTGTCTTCGCCTGTGCCTTCTGCCTGTCAGCCGATCTTCTACCCACACCTGTACCTTTCTCCTAAAACCATGGGCTCTTCTCTACTTTAGCAGCTTCCTGTGCAGCACCTTGTCAACGGCCTTCTGGAAATCCAAATAAATCACGTCTACTGGCTCTCCTTTGCCTGACTTGCTTGTTATCTGTTCAAAGAATTCGAACAGATTTGTCAGGCACGACCTTCCTTCGATGAAACCATGCTGACTCAGCCCTATTTTATCATGCACTTCCATATACTCCGCAATCTTAACTTTCAATAAAGGACTCTCATAACCCAATTTTTCAGCCATGCGTTTACCTCTTTAATTTTGTTGACCCGGTTCTAATTTGCCCATGGCCCAGGTAGCAATCTGGAGATTATTACCTCTTTGATTCCACTTTTAAATGTAGCTCCTAGTTGCCGATATTCCCTCAACAGAATCGCTTTCCTCTTTCAATCTATATTGTTGGTGCCTATATGGACCACAGCAACTGGATCTTTCCCCTCCCACTCTAAGTTCCTCAGCAGCCCAGATGAGAGATCCCGAACCCAGGCACCAGTAGCCAACACAGCTTTCAGAACTCTCAATCCAGGCCACAGAGAACAATATTTATTCAAAAACAGAAGTTGCTGGAAAAGCTCAGCAGGAACTCTGTTTTTTCTTCACAGACGCTGCCAGACCTGCTGAACTTTTCCAGCAACTTCTGTTTTTGTTCCTGATTTACAGCATTCACGGTTCTTTCAATTTTTAGCAGTGTCTGTTCCCCTGACTGTACTATCCCTGATTACAACTACATTTCTCTTTACTCTCCCCCCGTCTTGAATGGCTCCCTGTACCACTGGTCAATTTGCTCATCCTCCCTACAGCGTCACACTCATCCACACAGGGAGCAAGAATCTCAAACCTGTTAGACAAGCTCAAGGGTTGAGACTCTTTCTGTTCTCTCTCCTGGATCCCTCTATCTGCCTCACTGGTGGTCACTCCCTCCTGTCCTTAACCACTAACTGAATTTGAGGTAGTTAATCTAAAGGGTGTGACTGTCTCCTGAAACACAGCATCCGATTTACACTCTCCCCGCCTGATGTGTCACACTGTTCAAAGCTCAGAATCCAGTTTATCAACTCTGAGCTGGAGCTTCTCAAGCAACCATCGCTTGCTTCAGATGTGGTCACTATGAACCACAATGGGGTCCCCAGATCCCACATCAAGCAGGTAAAGCACATTGCCTGGCCCTGCAGCTCTACTTAATTTTTAATTTTATTTTTGGAGATTTCTCACTGTGTTTTCATTGGTATCCTGTAAATATTTACCCTATTTACCTTCAGTGTGAAAGTAACCTACAATAAATAGTCAAATTAGTAGCTAATGAACATATGGCTTTCCTGTGATGTCACTCTCTTTGTGCTGGGTCCCTGATCCTGGGCTTCAATTTATCCCATAAAAAAGCACCACTTCCCCTCACATCAAAATCCCAAGCTGCCTCCATATTCCCTGAACTTCATACTCACTCGATCTGTGTCTCGCTCTCGATGTGATCTCTCCTCCCCAACCATGCACAGCCTCAACTTCTTCGTTCTAACCTCATAAACAGAAGTTCTTCTTCCCTGGAGCTATTTTTATAAATTGTTTCTGCATTTTCTCCAATGCATTCACATCCTCTAATGCATTCACATCCTCCCTTTCATGTGGCGCCCAGAACTGTACACAATACCCAGCTGAAGAGTAACACATTTGTCAAACAGGATTTCACTTTCATAAAACCATGTTGACTTGTTTTAATCTTACTATACTTTTGTAAGTAGTTTGTTTAGAATTCCTCAGTAATAGATCCTGATGCTGTCTGATGACTGATGTTAAATTCACTCGGCTTTAGTTCTATTTTCTCTCTCTCCCTCCCTCCTTTAAATAGTGGAGTTACATTTATTAACTTCCAATCTGCTGGAATCATTCCAGAATCTAGTCAGTAAATTGACGATTTGTGCAGCTGTCTCTTCTGGAACTCTAGGATTAGGAAATCAGGAACAGAGCATGAATCTATGGAGTTCTTTGCCTCAGAGGGCTGTAGAAGCTGGATTGTTAAGTATATTCCAGGCAGAGATAGACAGACTTTTAATCACTATGGAGAAATTGAGGGTTGTGGGGAAAAGGCAGAAGAGTGGAGTTGAGGATGATCAGATCAGCCACGATCTGGTTGAATGGGAGAGACTTGATGAACTGAATGGCCTATTTCTGCTCCCCTGTATTATGGAAATTGGGGGATTTGTCAGATTTTAATCCCTCAAGTTTTCCCAATTTATTTTTCTCTGATAATTAATTACCTAAATTACCTCACTGTTATTAGCCCCCTTGTTACCTTGTATTTCTGGTAACTCTGTTCGGTTGTGAAGACAGTCACAAAATATTCATCAATGTCGATGCCATTTCATCATTCTCAACAATTTCTGCTGTCTCTGCTTTTAAGGGACCAGTGTTTATTTTAGTTATCCCTTTTTAATATAGTTGTGAAACCTTTTACAATCTGTTTTCTCTTTTTTTCGCTAGTTTACTCATGTCCTTTTTTTTCCCCTTGCTATCAGCTTTTTGGTAGCCCTTCACTGGTTTCTAAAACACTTCTATCCTAGATTTACTTTCAGATTCTTTCAGCACTGCAGCCACTTCTTTTAATTGGATACTATCCTTAACCTAGTCGGTACACCACAGAATAATTTCTCAGTGAGTTTGTGTTATAGAATATATTTTGGTCAAACATTTTGAATTGTTTCTTTAAATATTTCCTGCCGTTTATTTACTGCTGAACCTTTTCAGTCGATTTATCTGATTCTCCTTAACCAACTCTCCCCATGCGCCCATGTAATTTGCTTTTTTAAGATTCTTGTTCGCGATTTTTTTTTTTTGTTTATTGGATCTGGCCATTACAGATGAGACCAGCATTTATTACCCATCCCCAATTGCCCAGAGGGCAGTTAAGAGTCACCCACATTGCTGTGGGTCTGGTCAAAAGGGCAGTTCAGGCAGTTTCCCTCCCTGAAGGACATTAGTGAATCAGATGGGGTTTTCTGACAATTGACAATGGATTCACGGTCGTCATTAAACCCTTAATACCAGGTTTTTTGTTGGATTCAGATTCCACCCTCTGCCATGGCAGGATTTGAACCCCAGTCCCTGGAATATTACCCAGGTCTCTGGATTAACAATTTAGTGATAATACACTGATGATAATGATGATAATGCTCAATACTTCATCTAAATAACTTTATTTTTTTGCCGGTTCCACAGTCCATTACTCCAGAAAACTGTTGCGAAAGCATTCTTCAAACTCCTCTTCCAGACTACTAATTTGCTTGGCTCAGTCTATATAAAGATTAAATTCCTCCACATCTGTTGCATGTTACTTTTGTTACAAGCTTCAACTATTTCTTGTTTAATGCTCCCTCCTGCAGTATAACTATAGTTAGAAGTTGAGGCAGTGGTTGAGTTGCTGAAGCTAACCAGACTGAAAGATGGATTTCTGACCTGTGCTGGGTTAGCTGAAGTGAGCTGAAACAACCCTTACAGCTGCTGATCTGGCCTGTCTCCAACAATACAAATAAACCAAGTTTCGACTCCTAACTCCGGAACCTTCACTACCTTATGGAATGCACACTTTTTTGTGGATGTCAGGATCAGAATTTTTTACAATGCTTCACACAGTTTAAACAGTATGGGACATCATTGTTGAAGCACTCATGCAAGTAATGATTGCTGCGTGAGCTATTGGAGACCAACAGACACTCACAGAGACGCAGTCTATCATGTAGGCAGCACTTCAAGGCTGGGGTGGTCGATAATTAACAAGGGTTTTTCTTCTTAAACCAATACAATCATCCATCTAGTAAGATGATATGTACTTTGTTCTGGCCTTGACTACTGCCTCCTCCTCATTTTGTATGGCAGGGTAAGCAATCCAACAGCCTGTCCTCCTTGAGCAGTTCCTCAACATACCTTGGAGTAGTGCGAGGAGACAGTAGGTCGTTCTTGTCATCATCATCGCCACTGACGAAGAACCCACTCAGTGACACACATGACCTGCGCCAGGCTTGCTCCAGCTGCTTCGTTAAAATAGGTAAAGGAACATTGCAGCTAGAATCGGGGACCCAGGTTTGATTCCAGCCTCGGGTGACTGTCTGTGTGGAGTTTGCACATTCTCCCCGTGTCCGCTTGGGCTTCCTCCGGGTGCTCCGGTTTCTTCCCACAGTCCAAAGATGTGCAGGTTAGGGTGGATTGGCCATGCTAAATTGCCATAGTTCCAGGGATATAGAGTCTAGGTGGGTTAGCCAAGCGAAATGCAGGGTTACAGGGATAATGGGTCAATGTGGATTAGATGGGCCGAATGGCCTGTTTCTACACTAGGGATTCTGTGATCTATGATCTGTGAATCCAAACAGCCCCTTGTGGTTGCTGTGCCCAAGGTGGTGAGCTGTCCTCTCGTTGTCGGCTATGGACAGGGTTCACAGGAACTTGAGAATGAGGCGAAGGAATAAAATTCCTCAAGCCTGCTTTGCCATTCGGTAAGATCATGGCAGATGTGATTGTGGCCTTAACTCCACTTTCCTGTTGGCCATCCATTTTATATGTAGCCGTTTGAGCTAAGCAGCTGTCATTTCTTTGGCAGTTTTGAGTGTTTGTCGGTCTTCTGACTACAAGTGAAACCTGTCACAACAAGGAAACCTAAAAGCTCTCTGTGTTTGCCAGGACCATCCATAGCAATGCAACTAATGATAGGGAGATGACCATTTTCCTGGTTGGAAATGAGGGGAAATCTTATAGTAACAAGAAAAGGGAACTCTAGCTAGCTGTGTGACAGAGTGATGAGCTGAAGGTTTCTTTGAAGCTATCAATTTGATGGTGTCATAGAAGAAGGTGGTGATTGGGCAGGTTTTTGGGGATAGTAAGAGGGTGGTTTGACATTGGAGTAGTCCAAAGTCTCCCTTTGAGATTATTAGAGAGTGGTATCAGCCAAGAACTGGCCCAGTCTACATGGGTATGGGAAGTGAGTAGATGGTAATCTGCTTTAAGTCAACTGTCATAGCCAGAAATGGCTGTATTGACCTCAGTACTAGATGTCCATGAGGGATCATCTCTAGATGACACCAGAGGACAAAATCGGCTTTGTGAAAGCAGCAAGAGTGTTAAAATTCAGTGAATAAATTGACTAGGAAGAGTGGTGGGGGAGGGTGGGGGCAGCCAGGAGCCAATCTCCTTAAAAATAATTTGCTTATTCTAGTTTGTCTGCCATGACTCAATGCCCTGGCGTGCTTCTTAAGTGTTTTCTCCTTTTTATGTTTTGCTGTTTCAGGCATTAAAGCATTAGATTATAATTATAACCCTGACCTGGATCACAAGTGTGGAAAAGATATATTGATTGGAAGATTGAAGAGTTCAACAGACACACGGTGGAAGAAAATCAGGCCTCGGCCTACCAAGAATAATTATGGGGGGCCATACTACATTTGTAAAGGTGTGTGGAGTGTATGGTACTTTGTACCACAAATGGGCCAGGTTAAATGAAAGTTCCATAAATATGCAGCGATCACTAATAAATCTAACAGGGAATTCAGGAGAAATGTCTCTATATTCAGCATGTACAACTCACTACCACAAAGAGTGGTTGAAGTGGTTAGTATACGTGGAAAGCTAGAGAAACACATGAGGGAAGGGAAGAAGCTCTTCTTTGGAGTGCACACATACAGAGATTTGCCAAGACAACTGCTGTTAAATGGGGAGGCAATGGCCTAGTTGTATTATTGCTAGACAATTAATCCAGAAACTCAGCTCGTATTCTGGGGACCCGGGTTCAAATCCTGCCATGGTAGATAGTGGAATTTGAATTCAATAAAGAATCTGGAATTAAGGGTGTAATAGTGACCGTGAAACCATTGTCGATTGTCAGAAAAACCCATCTGGTTCACTAAAGTCCTGTAGGGAAGGCAATTGCCATCCTTTCCTAGTGTGACCTACATGTGACTGCCGACCCACAGCAATGTGGTTGACTCTTAACTGCCCCCTGCTCAATTAGGGATGGGCAATAAATGCTGGCCTAGCCAGCGATGCCTACATCCCGTGAGTAAATTTTAAAAAATCAAGTTGGTGGCCGATTACAGGACCTGCCCGATTTCTGTTGTTGTGCGTCGAGGGCACTAATGCTGCCTTTATACCTGGCTGAAAGGTGTGAGATGACCCCCTCTTTGGTTATTTTAATCTCCCTGTTCAGGTGTGTTATGACTCACCTCTTGGACAGGTGGGACTTGAATCTGGATCTTCTGGCCCACAGGTAGGGACACTACCACTGCATCACACGTGCACGAAAAAACTGGGAGTGGGATTCAGCTGGTTTCTTTTAAAAACTTGATGGCACTCAAGCAAGACTCATCTGTATAAACTGGACATGAGGTCAGAGTGTCAGCTGTGGCTCAGTGGATATCTGCTCTACCTCTGAGTCAGAAGATTCAAGTCCCACAAAATCCAAGCTGTGGAGCGTTGGTGACATAGTTGGATTGTCACTAAACAAATAATCCAGAGACCTAGACTTGTGCTCTATGTTCAGGATCCCAGCATGTTGATTGGTATAAATTAAATTCAGTTTCTAAATTCGAAATTGAAAGCTAGTTAATCTTGTCAATGATGATTGTGAAATTGTCATTGATTGTCATAAAAACCATCTGGCCCTTTAGGGAGGGAAATCTGCTGTCCTTAGCTGGTCTGGCATAAAAGTGACTCCAGATTTAAAGTCCAGGTAGGGAAGATTTGAGTTATAAAGAAAGGCAGGATAAACTGGGACTTTTTTCACTGGAGCATAGCAGGTTGAGGGGTGACCTTATAGAAATTTATAAAATCCTGAGGGATATAGATAAGGTTAATGGTAGGTGTCTTTTCCCTAGCATACGGGGTTTCAAGACTAGGGGACACACTTTTACAGTGAAAGGAGAGAGATTTTAAAAAGACACGAGGGGCATGTTTTATACACAGAAGGTAGTTTGTGTGTGGAATCAACTTCCGGAGGAGGTGGATGTTCGCAGGTAAAGGGACGACTGGAAAATGGGAAGCCTTCAAAAAAGAGATAACAAGAGTCCAGAAACAGTATGTTCCTGTTAGGCTGGTAGGTGTAGGGAATGCTGGATGACTAGAGAAATTGAGGTTTTGGTCAAGAAAAGGAAGGAAGGAAGCATCTGTAGATAGCAGAGATTGGGTGAATCCCTAGAAGAGTATAAAGGCAGTAGGAGTATACTTAACCGGGAAATCGGGAGGACAAAAAGGAGGCATAAGATAGCTTTGGCAAATAGGGTTAAGGATAATCCAGAGAGATTTTACAAATACATTAAGGACCAAAGATTAACAAGGGAGAAAATAAGCTGCCTTAATGATCTTTAAGGGGCCCTATGCGTGGAACCGCAGGAAATGGGGGCGATACCAAATGAGAATTTTGCATCAGTGTTTACTGTGGAAAAGGATATGGAAGATAGACAGCATGGGGGAAATAAATAGCGACATCTTGAAAAATATCCCTATCACAGAGGAGGAGATGCTGTACATCTTAAAATGCATAAAGGTAGATAAATCCCCAGGACCTGATCAGGTGTACCCTACAACTTTGTGGGAAGCTAGGAAAGCGATTGTGGGCCTCTTGCTGAGATATTTGTATCATAGTCAGCCACAGGTGAGGTGCTGGAAGACTGGAGGTTGCCTAACGTGGTGCCACTATTTAAGAAAGGTAAGGAAAAGCCAGGGAACTATAGACTAGTGAGCCTGACATCGGTAGTGGGCAAGTTGTTGGAGGGGATCCTGAGGGACAGAATTTACATGTATTTGGAAAGGCAAGGACTGATCAGGGATAGCCAACATGGCTTTGTGCATAGGAAATCACGTCTCACTAACTTGAATGAGTTTTTTGGAGAAGTAACAAAGAGGATTGATGAGGGTAGAGCGGTGGACTTCAGTATGGCATTTGACAAGGTTCCCCATGGTAGACTGGTTAGCAAGGTTAGATCACAATGAATACAGAGAACTAGCCATCTGGATACAGAACTGGCTCAAAGGTAGAAGACAGAGGGTGGTGGTGGAGAGTTGCTTTTCAGACTGGAGGCCTGTGACCTGTGGTGTGCCACAAGGTTCGGTGCTGGGTCCACCTCTTTTCATCATTTATATAAATGATTTGGAAGTGAACATCGGAGGTATGGTTAGTAAGTTTGAAGATGACACTAAAATTGGAGGTGTAGTGGACAGCGAAGAAAGTTACCTTAGAGTACAAGGGGACCTTGATCAGATGGGCCAATGGACTGAGGAGTGGCAGATGGAGTTTAATTTAGATAAATGTGAGGTGCTGTATTTTGGAAAGGCAAATGAGGGCAGGACTTATACATTTAATGGTAACGTCCTGGTGAATGTTGCTGAACAAAGAGCTCTTAGAGTGCAGATTCATAGTTCCTTGAAAGTGCAGTCGCAATTAGACAGCATAGTGAAGAAGGCATTTGGTATGCTTGCTTTTATTGGTCAGTGCATTGATTATGGGAGTTGGGAGGTCATGTTGCGGCTGTACAGGACATTGGTTAGGACACTTTTGCAATACTGTGTGCAGATCTGGTCTCCCTGCTATATGAAGGATGTTGTGAAACTTCAAAGGGTTCAGAAAAAAATTACAAAGATGTTGCTGGGGTTGGAGGGTTGGAGGGTTTGAGCTATAGGGAGAAGCTGAATAGGCTGGGGCTATTTTCCCTGGAGGTTTGGAGGCTGAGGTGTGACCTTATAGAGGAATAGCTAAGGTTTTTTCCCTGGGGTGGGGGAGTCTAAAACTAGAAGGCATAGGTTTAAGGTGAGACCGGTAAGATATAAAAGGGATCTAAGGGGCAACTTTTTCACGCAGAGGGTGGTGAGTGTATGGAATGAGTTGCCAGAGAAGGTGGTGGAGGCTGGTACAATTACAACATTCAAAAGGCATCTGGATGGGTACATGAATAGGAAAGATTTAGAGGGACATGAGCCAAATGCTGGCAAATGGGACTAGATTAATTTAGGATATCTGGTCGGCATGGACGAGTTGGACTGAAAGGTCTGTTTCAATGCTGTACAGCTGTATGATTGTATAAGTGGTAGATGCAGGTACAATTACAATGTTTGAAAGATATTTGGATAATTACGTGAATAGGAAAGATTTGGGGGGATTAGTTTTAGTTTGGGATTATGTTTGGCATGGACTGGTTGGACCGAAGGGTCTGTTTTCTTGCTGTAGAACTTTATGACTCTGAAATGGCCTATCATATCATTAAGTTGTGCAGGATGGTGTCTCAGTGGTTAGCACTCTTAACAGCACTTGGGATCTGAGTTTGATTTCAGCCTTGGGCGACTGTCTGTGTGGAATTTGCACGTTTTCCCGTATTTGTGTGGGTTTCCTCCCAGGTGAAAAATGTGCAGGTTAGGTGGTTTGGTGATTGGTAAAGTTGCCTTGTAATTTCCCGGGATGTGCAGGTTTGGTGGGTTAGTTATGGTAAAAACCCTGTGTGGAGTTATGGATATGGGCTGGGTTTAGGTGGGATGGTCTTTGGAGGGTTGTTGCAGACTCAACAGGCTGAAAGGCCTATTTCTGCACTGTAGGGATTCTATGAATTATACCACACCAGAATGTCAGCACTGGTTCAGAAGACTACCTTCTCATGGATAACAAATGCCACTAATATTCACATCTCATGAAAGATCAATAAAGAAAAATATTTCTGGTACAGTATTGAGTGGGTGCTGGACTGTTAGAGGTGCATCTTTCAGATAAGCTGTTGAACTGGGGCCCCATCTGCTCGCTTAGGTTGTTATGGACCAGACCAGAGCCCCTTCAAAATATATGAAGAAGGTAGCCTAGACCATAACTTTTTCTTATTTGAAATGTAAATATGAAGTGCTGTGCCTCAGGTGCAGTTTGATTTGTCAATCTTCTCAATGTTAAGCAAAACCTAATTTATTCAAACACTATAGTTAAAATGCAGTAAAAGAAGGGGAACTTGGAATATCTTGCAGAGTAATAGATTATTTTACTACTAAACATTAACTGTTCCAATATAGCAACATCCCACAAGCACACCTTTGGCAAAAGGCAAATTCAGAAAACAGATTGGAGAACTGCATTGGAAGCAATCAAGGAGGAAAGAACATCAAAAAATAATTCAGAGAGAGAGAGAACTCCAGCTTTCAGCAGAGAGAGATGTGGCAACTTTTCACTTCTTCAAGACCCCAACAGCAAGTGCTGAAAACTGAAGATCTTTGGTTATGTGGGAATTTGACCAGACCCACTCAGGCTGCTTCTGTTGTTCCAATTTTTTAAAAAAATCCAAGTTTCACAAGTTGTTTATCTTCTCATAGACTGCTCCGTACCTGTCTTCCAATCTCTCTCTAATAGAAACCATGACGCAACACACCTCTTGAAGGCATAGTATTGTCACAAGGCACTATTTTAAAGGAGAGTGCAGTTCCCAGTGCCTGACCAATATCCCTCAACCAACACCAAGAAACAGATGATACAATCCATTATTTCTTTAGGGTTCGCTATGCACAATTTGGATTTTTTGTTTTCTGCGCTACAATCAACAGTGACTGCATTTCAAATATACTTAATTGGTTGTAAAATGCTCTGAGATGTCTTGAGGACATGAAAGGCACTATTTTAAGTGCAAGTCAACTCACAGATGTTTTGCATATGTGTGATATTACTTGGGGAAACTGTGGCCCAGACAGCAGTAAATATTTAAACAACATTTGTGCTCAAGGTTGTCAGATATCAGGTAATTTGTTCTGCTTTCCACAAAAAAGTGTCCTATCAGGGATTAGAGCATAAGTATTTCCTTTGACAAGGCCCCGCATGGCAGGCTAGTCATGAAAGTTAGGTCCAGGGAGAGCTAGCTAATTAGATTCAAAGTTGTCTCGATGGTAGGAAGCAGAGGGTGATGGTTGAAGACTGTTTCTCAACTGAAGGCCTGTGACTAGTGGTGTGCCACAGGGGTCGGTGCTGGGACCTTTGTTATTTGTTATTTACATAGATGATCTGGATATGAATGCGTAAGGCCTGATTTAAGTTTGCGGATGATACAAAATTAGGAGATATCGTTGATGGCAAAGAAGGTTATCAAAAATTTCAGAGCGATCTTGATCAAATGGGGAAGTGGGCTGAGGATTGGCAAATGTAATTCAATACAGGTAAGTGTGAGGTGTTGCACCTTGGAAAGTCAAACCAAGGTAGAACTTATACAGTAAATGGTGAGATCCTCAGGAGTGTTGTGGAACAGAGGGACCTAGAAGCACAAGTACATAGTTATTGAAAGCAGCACCACGAATGGACAGGGTGGTGAAGAAGGCATTTAGCTTTCTGGCCTTCATCGGTTGAGGCATTGAGTTTAGGAGTTGGGATGTTGTGTTACAGTTGTATTAGTGTTTGGTGAGGCCGCACTTGGAGTATTGTGTACAGTTTTGGTCATCCTATTATAGGGAAGACATAGTTAAACTGGAAAGTGTGCAAAGAAGATTTACGAGGATGTTGCCAGGACTAGTAAGCCTGAGTTATAGGGAGAGGTTGACCAGGATAGGACTTTATTCCTTGGAATGAAGGAGAATGAGGGGTGACCTTATTGAGGTGAATAAAATCATGAGGAGCATAGATAGGATGAATGCATATAGTCTTTTTCCCAGGGATGAGAAATTGAAAACTGGAGGGCATAGGTTTAAGGTGAGAGGGGAAAGATTTAAGAAGGACCTGAGGGGCAAATTCTTCACATAGAGAGTGATGCATATATGGAATGAGCTGCCAGAGAAAGTGATTGAGGCAGGTACAATAGCAACATTTAAAAAAAAACATTTGGATAGGTACATGGATGGGAAAAGTTTAGAGGGATATGGACCAAATGCAGGCAATTGGAGCTAGCTGAGTGGGCACCATGGTCGGCATGGACCAGTTTGGGCCAAAAGGCCTGCTTCCATGTTGTATCACTCTATGACGTTTAAGTGCGCACACCACACTTGTCATGTACTGGAGAACTGGGTTGTGCTGCCCCAGAATTAGCATCTTCTGCGAAAGAAGTGGGGACGTGATGACGTAATGGTCATATCACTGGATTAGTAATCCAGAAACCCAGGCTAATGTTGTGGGTACCTGGGTTCGAATCCACCCCTGGCTGATAGAGAAACTTAAATTTCACATTTCTATTGAATTTTTTAAAAACCTAGTCTCATGGTGACCATGTAACCATTGTCTGTTGTTGTAAAGGCCCATCTAGTTCATTAATGTTCTTTAGAGAAGGAAGTCTGCCATCCTTACCCAGTCTGGCCCAGATGTGACTCCAGAGCCACAGCAATGTGGTTTACCATTAATTGCCCTCTGGACAATAATGCTGGCTCAACCAGTGGTGCCCACATCCATGAATGAATAAAAAAAAATCAGCAAGTTGATGGAGAGCAGAGAAAAGGGACCAAGTTTAAAATGCACAGTGAATTCTAATTATAAAGCTGATAACTTTCATTTTGTTTATCCACAGATATCGCGAGTAAAGAAGATTGCAAATATGGGGACCAGTGTACATTTGCTTATTGTCAAGAGGAGATAGATGTTTGGACTTTGGAACGTAAAGGAGCCATAAACCGCGAGCTACTCTTCGATCCACTGGGGGGTGACACGAGAGGCAGCCTCACAGTAGCTAAACTGCTGAAGGAACATCTTGGCTGCTTTATGTTCCTTTGTGAGGTGAGATGGTGTAACAAACGTGGAAGTCCTGCATTGGTAGTGCCTGCATAGATCAGACCTGCAGTTGTCTCCACTTCTTGACACAGCAGCATTAAAATCCTCATCCTTGTCTTCACGGCCTCACCCCTCCCAATTTAACTTACTCCAGCTCTAAAGCTTTCAAGAAATTTGCACTCCTCAAATTCTCGTGCATCCCACATTTCAATCACTCCACCATATGTGGTCATCAGAGCAGGGAAAGAAACCCTGAGGATGTGTCTCCTGTTTCCAAGCCCCACTGCCTCCTTTCCCAAACCCCAGGCAGCTTCTATTGAGGGCTTTTACAACGTGTTTTAGATCCAATAAAATACTGCAGCACAGAAAGATAGCACTCAGTAAGGCTGCGCAGATTATTTTGAAGAGAAATCCAGTCAGTTGTACCACTGCATCCATGCGACCCATTCTTTTTTTAACCTCCAAATATTTCTCCCACTTCCTTTTGAGTGCCTCAACATCAGGGAGGGAGTATGTTCCAAATTCTATCCACTGTTTGTGTCAAAATTTCTTCTCATTATCTCCTCTGGTTCTTTTGCCCATCAAATGAAGTTGAATTTGGGTCCTCTGATAAGGGATCATTTTAGCTGTTGGAAACAGTTTCTACTTATTCTATTTAAGATCTTTGTGATTATATATACCTCTGCCAAACACCACCACCCCCACCCCTCCGGCTTCTTGGCTCTTAAGTGATCAACTTTAGCTTCTCTGTAACCCATCATTCCTGGAGCTATTGCAGTAAATCTCTTCTGACCCATCTATAATCCATATGCTGCCTCAAATCGGAAATCATGGTCAAAATCATTGAAATCTGCTTTATGTAGGTTCAGCAAAACTTCTTCACTTTTGTGCTCAGTGGCTCAATTAATGAATTCCATTGAAAGCTCAGCTTCAGTCCGTCTAGCACCACGTGCGTGCCCCGTCTCCTTAGCCATAGTAGCTGGGCTTTCTGCCACCGGGGCCCTAAGTTCTTGAATTCCTTTCTGAAACCTGTCTGTCCCACTCTATATCTTCTTAAAGATACTGCTTAAAAATCCATTTCTCTGAATGGTCGTCTGTCTTGGTATCTTCAACAGGGTCCGAGTTTCACAATTTTTGTCATGGGTGGGGCTGTTCCTAAGTATGCCCTGCTCATGAGCAACGCAAACTGTGAAAATCCCAGGTTCAGCCCCAGATCTCCGCTCCAAAACTAGGGAGTCAAAATTGCTGAATGTTGGAGACCTCATACAAAGATCACACTGTATATTCCAGCCGAGTTGCCTTTTCTGATTCTTGACCTTGTCCTCAAGTCCTTAAACTAGTAGCTACTAAGTTTATAGGGCATAATAGCCTGTACTTTTTTCTCTTTTTTTTTAAAATGGGGCATTCAAATCATGGTGTGCGAGTCTCTAATGGTCTGCCTTTGCTTTCCGTTGCAGGAATGTTTTGACAGTAAACCCAGATTAATAAGCAAGAAGGCTAAGGACAGCACATCACTCTGCTCTAATCCAGATGCTAAGCACAACTTTGAAGATAATAAGTGAGTACACAAGCAACATGGAAGGAGCTCCTGAATGTTCTAGTGGGATCAGGTAGCCCGTTTTTAAGCTGTAGTGGCTGGCTGGTTCCAGGTCCAAATCCTCGTTTGTACTGAGTCCTATAATGACAGTCAAGGCAGTAAACCTTGCATGGAAACATAGAAAATAGATGCAGGACTAGGCCATTTGGCCCTTCAAACCCGCTGTGTCATTCAATAAGATCACAGCTGATCATCAACTCAGTCCCCTGTTCCTGCTTTCTCCCCATACCCTTTGATCCCTTTAGCCCTAAGAATTATATCTGTCTCCTTCTTGAAAATATTCAGTTTTGGACTCAACCGCTTTCTGTGGCAGAGAATTCCATAGGCTTTCTCTTCACCTCAGTCCAAAATGGCTTATGCTCTGTGTTTAAAATTGTGATCCCTGGTTCTGAACACCCAGTCATTAGGAACGTCCTGCCTGAACTGTGTCTAATCCTGTTAGAATTTTGTAAGTTCCTATGGGATCCGCAGTCATTCTTCAAAACTCCAGTGAATTATAATCCTAAACGAGCAATCTCTCTTCATACATCAGTCCTGCCATGTCAGGAATCAGTCTATTAAACCTTTGTTGCACTCCCCCCATAGCCACAGCATCTTTCCTCAGATAAGGAGACTAAAACTGTACACGCATGTTGCGACTGTAAAGGACATTGTTTAGGCCACTTTTGGAATACTGCATTCAATTCTGGTCTCCCTACTATAGGAAAGATGTTAAACCTGAAAGGGTTCAGAAAAGATCTACAAGAATGTCCCCAGGGTTGAAGGGCTTGAGCTATGGGGAGAGGCTGAATAGGCTGGGGCTATTTTCCCTGGAGCATCAGAGGCTGAGGGATGACCTTTATAGAGGTTTATAAAATCATGAGGGGCATGGAGAGGGTGAATAGCCACGGTGGGGCAGTCCAAAACTAGAGGGCATCTGTTTAAGGTGAGAGGGGCAAGATTTAAAAGGGACCTAAAGGGCAACTTTTTCATAGATGCTCGTGCGTGTATGGAATGAGTTTCCAGAGGAGATGGTGGAGGCTGGTACAGTTACAACATTTAAAAGGCATCTGGATGGATACATGAATAGAAAGGGTTTAGAGGAATATGGGCCAAATGCTGGCAAATGGGACTAGATTAATTTAGGATATCTGGTCGGCATGGATAAGTTGGACCGCAGGGTCTGTTCCATGTTGTACAACTCTGTGACTCTATGTGGTCTCACCAAGGCCCTGCAGCTACAGAAAATAGGAATGCTACATGTTTCTGTAACCCCGAGTCAGGAAGTGAAAAATAAAAGGGCTTTGCTGCTGCTTAGCTCACCGGCACATCAGGAGGAGACAGCATTGAACTCTGATACCATCTGTGGTTGGACAGTTTGCTACTTTTCACCGACCAAGTTAACACACAGGCTCATTAAGTGGTGCAGCACGGAAGGAGGCCATTTGGTCCATCGTGCTTGTGCTGTTTGAAGGAGATTTCCCAATTAGTTCCAATCCCCTTCTCTTTCCCCATAGCCCAGCAAATCTTTTCCCTTCAAAGATTTGTCCAAGTCTCACTTGAATGTCACTACTAAATGTGCTCTACACATTATCAGGTAATGTGTACCAGATCACAACCACTCATGTTTTAAAAAAAGTTTCAACGTGTCACCTCTGATCTTTTGCAAATCAACTTTGAAAGGTCAGTCACCAGAGGATACAAAACTATGAGTGGAAATGTCTCCCTTTTAGCTCTATTAAAACCCTTCAGGATTTTGAACATTAAAACTTCCTTTAACCTTCACTGCTCAAAGGAAAATAATCCCAATTTCTTCAGTCTTTCCATAATTAAAGAACTGAAGTCACTCATACCTGTTACCTTCCTAGTAAATCCCATCCACAACCTTTCTAAGACCTAGACAAAAGTTAGCATCCAAAATTGAATACAATATTCAGGAACCAACCCAGGGTGAGTTAAAGGTTTAGCACAACTTGGCTTTTGTACACTGTTCCACCTGGCAGACATTTTTCCTTCTGGCTGAAAATATTGGTAGGTTTTTGTTCAGGCCAAAGTTATGGAACTAAGACAGGTAGATAGGAGATAAGATACAGAGCAGACATGATCTAATTGAGTGTCAGAACAGTCTTAAGAAGTTGAACAGCCTATTCCTGTTCCTATGTTGCTAAAAGGAGATGAAATCGTTTATAAATATGACCAATTTTTAAAAATTATGTTAGGCAAGAGTATCGAGCATTGCCAATATTGTGGGTAGATGAAGTTAAACTGCCCATCAGACGTAATCGAATTAAATGGTGGAACAGGCTCGAGAGGCAGAATGGGATTAAATTAGTTCTGAATCAGGAACAAAAGCAGAAGTTGCTGGAAAAGCTCAGCAGGTCTAACAGCATCTGTGAAGAAAAAGTCAGAGCTAACGTTTCGGATCCAGTGACCCTACCTCAGAACTGGGGAATTTTTAACATTCAAAATCCTGAAGAGTTTTAGTAGACCTAAAAGGAAGACAGCATTTCCACTTACAGAATGGTCAGTCACCAGAGAATACAAAACTAAGTTTTGCAAAACAGCAGAGGTGACACATTGAAACTTTTTTTAAAATAATGTTCTGAGGAAGGGCCACCAGACCCAAAACATTAACTCTGATTTTCTTCTTCACAGATGCTGCCAGACCTGCTGAGCTTTTCCAGCAACTTCTGTTTTTGTTTCTGATTTACAGCATTCGCAGTTTTTTTTTTCAGTTTTCATTTAGTTCTGAATTAGGTCTGTTGCTGAAACTTCTCTGTGCCTTGTGTGGTTTCAGGTGCTTGGTCCACATGCTGTGCGACACAACGGTGAAGTATTCCAAGATCCGGCAGTACCAGGACCACTGCCAGTTTGATGTGTGCCGACACGAGGTACGTTATGGGTGTCTACGGGAGGACAGCTGTAACTTCGCTCACAGTCTCATCGAGCTGAAGGTCTGGGTGATGCAACAGAGTTCAGGTACTTGAAAGGAAAACCTGAAGTGTGTTTTCTTTCGAACTATCTATGTGGAAAGTTTGCAAGCGTTCAATGCAGAGCGTAAAACTGTCATTCAGAAAAAGTGGTTCATTTTGTGCCATTTTATTAATCTTCCACGATTTAGCACAGAAAATTTACAAGCACTCGTTCACCAAGCTACACTTTTCCTTTGCCAATAGTAATTGAACCCTGATTATCCTCCGTTTATTTACATCATTTATACACTGAGACTTTAAAGACACAGGCCTCCTAAACATTGCTCAATTTTTGCAGCAGGATATTACATCGTACTATAAATGAATTAGAATTAGATTTTCTGGTCACACGTACTCAAGTATAGAAGTACGTAAGTAGTGTGGAGAGTGTATAATGTCGTCATTCCCAGTGCCATCTTCGGTACAAAGGTACCTAGGTACAGAATCTTGGGTACAAAGTAGAAAAATAAATAAAGTTAAAAGTTTAACAGTCTTTCTTAAGTGCTTCTCCATGCTGTGGTCGCACTCCCTACAAGGGCTCAATCTCCTCTGCTTTGACCCACTCTCTGGGGGACCTCGGGCTGCCTGCTCTCATCACTGCCGCACGTGTAAATAAGGGCCTACGGTCTTCATGCAAACAAATTTCCCATGCAAACCCTACATCTCTGGTGGTTTGCAAGATCTAACCTGAACCTCTGGTCAGTTTTGTTCCTGCAATTCTGGGATCATCCATTAGGATCCATATGGATTATGTAGATTTTACCAGCTCTTCTCTTCCCAGGTGGCATAAGCAAATGAGCAAACTGTTCTTAACCCATTTGGCTTAAAGACCAATGGCCAACTGCTCTGGGATCCAAAGCAGTAGCCAGGCACAAATGTAAGACAACAGATATTGAATGCACTGGCGTGTATTGCAAGCCAGCAGTGCACCAACTTCCCCTTCATTTAAAATACTTTCTTCATTTTTGCAAGGGGTGTAGGCATCACTGATAAGGCCAGCATTTGTTGCCCATTCTTAATGGCCCTTAAATCAAATGACTTGCTTAACCACTTCAGGCACAATTAAGAGTCAACCACATTGAATAGAATAGAATAGAAATTTGTTATCATATGAAAAATACAGTGAAAAATTTTAAAAGTCGCCCTAGCACGGCACCTACATCAATGATAAAGTCATATATAATAATAAAAAAAGTAAAATTTAAGACAAAGTTCATCACAGTTCATTGTTGTGGTTCTTGAGTCACATGGAGACCAGACTGGGTAAGGATGGCAAATTTCCTTTCCTAAAGGACATCAGTGATCCGGATGGGTTTTTACAACAATTGACAACAGTTGCTATGGTCACCATCACTGAGGCTAACTTTACAATTTATGGTGAATTAATTCAATCTTAATTCTGCCTGCTGCCTTGGTGGAATTTGAAGCCAAAGCATTTTTCTGGGCCTCTAGATTACGAGTTGAGAGACATTACCTCTACACCATCATCTCCCCCTAAGGATAGGATTGAAGTTTTGCTGTGATGTCTTCCATGTTAAAGCAGCTTACCAATGTTCATACAAAAGCAAAATGTTGATGACAACAGTGAATCTGAAGGAAAAACTGAACATGCTGGAAATGTTCAGGCAGCCTCTATAGAGAGTGAAACAGAGGTAAACATTTCAGGACTGGGATCTTTGATCAGAGGTTCTGTATAGTTCCAGCATTTTCAGTTTTTATACTAGTGCTTTTGGACAGGACTTCCGTATTAAGACTAGCCACTCAAGCAAGGTGCCAGAAGACCTTCAGCATTCACCTTCCAGCTAATGAAGCTTCAGTATTCCATGCAATGCTATAGTGAAATAAAAAGAAAACACTGAGAATACTTAGCAGATCAATCAACACCTGTAGAGTGAAACAGAGTTAACACATCAGATGGGTGACTATTTGCTATTTTTGTTTCCGATCCACAGTATTTTGCTGTTGTCACTATAGTAATTCTGTTCTCCTGTATTACCTTACAGAGATCACGCACGAAGAGATTGTACAGGAGTCTACGCAACACTGCCTGAATGTGGAAGCTAGTGTGAGTCGAGCACAGGTATATTGCAGCCAATGTCTAGGGTCAGAGGCAGGGACCATTTCCTGGCCTGTTTGTTCGTGACAACAACTACCTGCATTTAATATGGTACAACTTACAGAAGCATTGTTAAACAAACTGTGACATCGAACACTTAAGGAGATAGTTGGACTTGTTAGTCATAGAAGTAGGTTTAAGGAGCATCTTAAAGGAGGACAGAGAGAGAGGTTTCTGGTTGGAATTCCAGACCTTGGAGACAAAGCAACTCAGTTGTCGGTAATCCACAAATGAAAACTGGGCATGCACACGAGGCTTGAGGTGAAGACCTACACATCATTCATAAGATTCCAAAATAAGGTACTAGTGAAATCTCAGAATTCAGCAATCGTTGCTTGAAAGTATAGTACTTGCTTGTTGGAATTTGCTAATACTGTGCTTACTAGAAGCTACATATACACAGGGAACAGTCCTCTGCAGGATAAAGTATTCTGTCTGTTCATTGTGCCTTTTTTGAATTCAACAATTGTGTAATGGGCAACAGCTCCCTCCTGCAATTTCTTTGGAAACTCTTCAACCAATCAGTCAGCTTTCCAACGAGTCAGCGCGCCTTTTGTCTTGTGCAATATAAATTATTGCTCCCTTTGAAATTTGGCATTCATGCATTGATCCTGACAATTGCAAGAAAAAAAGGTTCAACAGCATGATTCCTTTTTTCATCAGCTTAGCAACAAGTCAGGGTATTTCATCCATTTGCAGCTTGCTGATCCTAGATCTCAGTACTAGGGATAACGAATTCCTAACTCCTGTCTCCTTGCATTTTGACAATCCTCCATTCAAGGGAATCAAGCCGTATCATCAACACCACATTCAAATGTTTGCAACATTTCTCCAGCTGCTGTTCAAACTGTATGAAATAGATAATGAACATATATAAAGTACCTTAACATTAATTCATACTCAATGACCTTGTGAAATTTGGATTGGGATTTATATAACCAACTAATCTTGCTGCTATTTTCTGACTTGGGTACACTTTGTATTGACATTGTCGGGCATTTTGTTTGCTGTTTCAAGGAAATGAGCACCATCTGCTCCTTTTCTTCATTGCTCCTTATTCTTCAGACAAATGCCTCCCTTTCCCACACATGACCTGTACTCAACACGGCCATTGCTTCTTCCAGGTCTCCATCAGTGCTGCACTGTTGTAATGTCGGTAAAGTGTGAACCCATGAATTCTATTTATAGAATTACTTACTGAGTTTGCAGCACAGAAATGGGCCACTCAGCACATCTGGTCTATGCTGCTGCAGTGCACTCTGTCAGTGTAACCTGCCCTTCTTTTCATCCTTGCTTGTTTATCTGGTTTCTCCTTCAGTGTGTCCAGGCTGTTCATCATAACCATTCCATGTGGCCATGGCTTCTGCGTTCTGACCACTTTCTGGGGAATGTTTCTCCTGAATTTCTTGTTTGATTTGTTATAACTATTTATGACCTTGATTTTCTGGCCTTTCCTGCAAATGGATATTGTCTCATTGTCACCTCTATCTTTTAGACCTTCTCCAGGTCATCCTTCAGACTTACTGTTCTGTACATGAAGTCTCTTTAGTTTGTTTGATCTTTCCAAATAGGTTTAAAATCTCCATTCTGGTATCCACCACATAAACCTTACTTACACCTTCTCCGGAGCCATGAAATTCTTTTTATAATGTGGAGACCAGACCAGATTATAACACACAAAAATTAAAAGAACTGCGAATGGTGTAAATCAGAAACAAAACAGAAGTTGCTGGAAAAGCTCAGCAGGTACGGCAGTATCTGTGAAGAAAAAATCAGAGTTAATGTTCCGGGTTCAGTGTCCCTTCAGAGTTAACGTTTCGGACCCAGCGACCCTTCTTCAGAACAGTATTATTCAGCCACTACTTTGGTGTTTTCACTGAGGAATAGCCATGAGTCGTGCATTACTTGCTACTCCTCGAGAGTTCTGAGGGAGGGTCACCGGATCTGAAAAGGTTAATTCTGATTTTTTTTCTTCACAGATGCTGCCAGACCTGCTGAGCTTTTCCAGATTATAGTATGTTAAGTCGGGCTAACCAAGGTTCAATACTAGTTTAATGTTACTTCTCTGATTTTCAATTCTATCCTCTACAGATTAATATTGGTGCTCTATTTATCTTTATTACTGTCTTATTAATCTTTGTTCACTCCTTCTGGTTTGTCTGTTCATATTTCCAGATAATGTCTACCATGTCACTTACACCCAAGGTGGAATTTTACATTCCTCCTGACAAGTAGGGCAGGGTGTATGGTGATATAAAATTGGGTACCATGGTGGTGACACTGTGCCCATCGCCCACCTGCCCTTTGATAGTATTTTATCAGCAGTAGAAGAGACTCAAGCAGCCAACCTCCCTGTGAATCGATTGAGCCATTAATTGGCCACTTAAAGGCTTCCTCTAACCTACACTGGTCTTGTACCAATGGCAAAGGGAGTCAAGGGCAAGGCTGGCTCATTGTGACCTGATTGTACAGGTACTGTAGCTGTCCTCACTGGTGTAATGCCCACGTTCCGTGTAAGGATGAAAGTCATGAGTTGACTGTGCTACCTCTTCAAAAGTAGGTGAAAATCCAAATATATCACCTCCACTGCTCCCCTTTCAGTAAGGCATACAAGAAATTCATTAAGGCTATTCAAGCCTGACTTTTGCTTTTGTAATCCATGTTGAAAATTCTTCATTATATTTTCTGTGTCTTGATAATTTTCTATTACCTGTCTGAGTAAAGATGTATGTACACATCTCCCTCGTATCATACATATTAATATCCCTTAACGCATAGCTCGTACACACCTACAGATTGCTGACTGTCTCTCATGCACATAAGTAAGTCTCTAAAGTGTACCCTTATGTGCTTTCTTAATTCCTGTTTTGTACAGTAGACCACAAGAGCCAGATTATAGACAGGCTGGTTATTTTAGTCGCCATGTCACATACCCTGTTGCCCGTCTTTTAAAGGCTAAACACCACCTCTTCCCAGGGCCCTTTTCTTTATGTTCCTTCACAGGAAGGGTGTGTTGCCGGCAACATCAGTGTTTGTTTTCCATTCCTAAATGCCCTTGAGAAGGTATGCTACCTGTTTGAATTGCCATTGTACATGGGCAAGTAGGTATTGTCTCAAGGCTGTTCGAGAGGGAGTTCAAGGATTATGACCCAACAACATTGAAGGAACAGATATATAGTTCCAAGTCAGGATCGCGTGTAGCTTTAAGGGGAACTTGCTGGTAGTGGTGCTCCCATCCATCTAATGCCCTTGCCCTTTTAGATGGTAGAAGTTTGGAAGGTGCTGTACAAGGAGCTTTGAACATATTATGCACACTGCTGCCTCTGTGCATCAGTAGTGGACGGAGTGGATGTTTATGGATGTGATACCACTCAAGTCAAGTGGGCGGCTTTGTCCTAAAACATGTGTAGCCTCTGCAGTGTTGTCAGAGCTGCACTCATCCAGGTAAGTGAGGAGTATTCTGTTCACTCTCTTGACTTGGGTTTTATAGATGGTGGACAGGCTTTGGGGAGTCAGGATGTGCTGCAGGATGCCCAGCCTCTGGCCTCCTCTTGTTCCCATAATATTTATTTGGCTAGTCCAGTTCGGTTTTTGGTCAATGATAACCTCTGAGGCGCTGATAGTAGAGGTTTCAGTGATGGTAATACCTTTGAATGTCAAGGGGCGACAGTTTGATTCTTGTTCATTGGAGATTATCATTGCTTGACACTTATCACTTACCACCCAGGTCTAAATGTTGTCTAGGTCTTGCTGAATATTCCACTTTATGGCCCAGAAGTGGGGAATGTATTGGCTTTTTAGTTTCTGTGGACTTGTAAATGATATCAGCAAATATCCCCACTTCTGACCTAATGATGGAGAAGGCCAGGTCAAGATGAAACAGGTGGAGATGGTTTGATCAAGGGCTATAATGGAGTTGAGAGCTAAGCAGGCTTGGAGGAACCTAAACTGAATCTCAATGAGTGAGTTTTACTGTGTAAGTACTGACTGGTAGCACTGTCCTTTACTCCTTCCATCACTTTGTCGATAATTGTGAGCAGGCTGATGGGGTGGTAATTGGCCAGGTTTGGTTTCTCCTTCCTTTTATGGACAGGACATACCCAGGCATTTTCCGCATTGCCCCAGCTGTGTCAGGCTCCCGGAGGGGAAGACTAGAACTGTTTTCCCCTTTACGGCCCAGAAGTGGGGAATGTATTGGCTTTTTAGTTTTGCTGTCTTTGTTTTGTTTGGTAGATCTCGCCTAATAGATCTTTGTTCTGTTTGATTGAGGTGCCATCTGGAGCTGGCAAGGTACCCTCGCTGGGAATGAAGATGAAATTTGTTTGCAGCCAGTGTTGGAGGAATGGGCAGGTCGTTGAACCAGACAAGAACCTCAAGTACTGCAGTGCCAAAATACGACATGGGTCAGTCCATTTTCTTTCACTTCAAAATTTTTAAAATAATGGGCAATAGGAAGATTGTGAGGAGTGAACATAGAACATAGAACTGTACAGCACAGTACACACCCTTCATCTCACGATGTTGTGCTGAACTTTTACCCTAAACCCAAGGTCTATCTAACTTCCACCCCCACCTTATACCATCACCCATATGCCTATCTAATAGCCACTTAAATGCCCCTAATGAGGCCGACTCCACTTCCCTCTCCGGCAATGCATTTCACGCCCCACTCTCTGAGTAAAGAACCTAACTCTGATGCCTCCCCTATATCTACGTCCACTCGCTTTAAAACTATGCCCACTCGTAATAGCTACCTCCACCCTAGGAAAAAGTCTCTGGCTGTCCACTCCAGCTATACCTCTGATCATTTTGTACATCTCTATCAAGTCACCTCTCATCCTTCGTCGTTCTAAAGAGAAAAGCCTTAACTCTCTCAGCCTTTCCTCATAAGACCTTTCCTCCATTCCAGGCAACATCCTGGTAAATCTCTTTGCACCTTTTCCAACGCTTTCACATCTTTCCTGAAATGAGGCGACCAGAACTGGACACAATACTCCAGATTTGGCCGAACCAGGGTTTTGTATAGCTGGAGCATAACTTTAGGCTGTTGAACTCAATCCTTCTATTAATGAAAGCTAACACACCATACACCTTCTTAACAACTGTATCCACCTGGGTGGCAGCTTTCAGGGAACTGTGGACATGAACTCTGAGATCCCTCTGCTCCTCCACACTGCCAAGAATCTTTTCGTTAATCCTGTATTCTGCTTTCAAATTTGTCCTTCCAAAATGAATCACCTCACACTTTTCAGAGTTAAAATCTATCTGCCACTTCTCAGCCCCGCTGTGTATCCTATCAATGTCCCTTTATAACCTAGGACAGCCCTCCGCGCTATCCACAACTCGACCCACTTTCGTATCGACTGCGAACTTACTAATCCACCCTTCCACTCCTACATCCAAATCATTTACAAAAATCACAAATAGAACAGGACCCAGAACAGATCCTTGTGGTACACCACTCGTAACTGAGCACCATGTTGAATATTTTCAGTCCACTACCACCCTTTGTCTTCTAAAGGTCAGCCAATTCTGAATCCAATCTGCCACATTTCCCCCTATCCCATGCCTCCTTACTTTCTGCATGAGCCTACCGTGGGGAACCTTATCAAACGCCTTAGTTAAATCCATGTATACGACATCCACTGCTCTACCTTGGTCCACGTGTTTGGTCACCTCTTCAAAGAATTCAGTGGGGTGAGTGGGAAGCAGCGTAGTTCCTCACGCAGAGTGCGGAGTGTGCAGCATATAGCTGCCTGGGAGCACTTGATTATAATTTCAGTCGAGGGGTGCGATTTGGCAGAGCCCATGTTGAAGGTGCAGCCAGGGAGAGGTGGCACTTTCTGCAATTGGGGTTTGTGGCATTGTCTGTTTAGAATGTGGTAATAAATTTCCTCCTTCCTTTCTCCTCTCTTTCTCTTTCAACTTTACTCAGGCTCCCTGAGCCCCTCACTACCTTTTGTATTGCATGTTTGTACGCCTTTCTCTTCCTCTCTGCACTTCCCAATTCCTCTTTTTGTTCCTTTCAACCCTTGGTCAGCCACAGTCCATTATGCTGGGATTACATTCGGTATGGACTGGTTGGACTGAAGGGTCTGTTTCTGTGCTGTATGACTCTATGACTCTGACTATGACTCTCTCTTCCTGTCATCTGCTCCCTGTCTGTCTCACTCACCAGCTTCCCATCTCTATCTCTCACTCGCCCATTCCCATCCCACCTTGATCCCCTCTTCCACCCCCACCCCGAGCGGGTTCCAGTGGATTGGAAAATTGTTAATTTGATGCTGCTGTTCAAGGCGGAGGGAGGCAGAAAGAGGGAAACTGTGGATCAGTTAGTCTAACATCTGTCATTGGGAAAATGCTAGATTCCATTGTTAAGGAAGAAATAGCAGGACATTTAGAAAAGCTTATGTAATCATTCAACGTGATTTTGTGAAAGGACAATCACGTTTGACAAGTTTACAAGAATTCCTTGAGGATGTGACAAGCAGAGTTGATAAGGGGGAAATGGTAGATGTTGTATGTTTGGATTTCTAGAAGGCATTGATAAGGTTCCACATGAAAGGTGGGCTCAACCAGCATCAAAAATGAACTCATTTCTGAAGAAGGGTCTAGGCCCGAAACGTCAGCTTTCCTGCTCCTCTGATGCTGCTTGGCCTGCTGTGTTCATCCAGCTCTACACCTTGTGAACTCAATATTGAGTCCAGAAAGCTGTAGAGTGCCCAAAGGGAAAATGAGGTGCTGTCCTTCCAACTTGCGCTGAGCTTCACTGGAGCACTGCAGCAAGCCTGAGACAGAGATGTTGGCCAGGGAACAAGGTGGTGTGTTGAAGATATTGAATATTGGTGGCCAGTTTTTCCCCAGAAATGGAAACAGGTCAAAGGTGTGGCTATGGGTTCCCAGTTATGGGTAACCTCAGATATGCCTGTCTCTTTGTGGGCTACGTAGAACATTCCTTGTTCCAGTCCTATTCAAGGCCCTACCCACAACTCTTTCTCCGGTATATCAATGATATAATCAGTGCAGCTTCTCTCTCCCATCTGGATTTGGAAACGTTTATCAATTTTGCTTCCAATTTCCACCCCGTTGTCATCTTCACCTGGCCCATCTTTGACTCCTCTCTTCCCTTCCTCGACATCTCTGTTTCCATTTCTGGGGATGGGCTAGCCACCAATATCCACTACAAACCCATCGACTTCCACAATTACCTTAACTATATATCCTCACATTCTGCTTCCTGTAAAGACTCTATTCCATTTTCTCAGTTCCTCTGTCTCATCTGTTCTGATGATGCTAACTTCAACAAGGGGGTCTCCAAAAAGTCCACCTTCTTCCTTGACCGAGGATTTTCCAGCATCGTAGTTGACAGGGCCCTCAGCAGGTCCATCTCCCACACTTCAGCCTCACCCCTCTGTCTTCCCTCCCACAACAGCAATAGGCTCCCCCTTGTCTTTGTCTACCATCCCACCAGCTTCCACAAGTAGAGGATCATTAGTCATCGTTTCTACCACTTCCAGCGGGATGCCACCACCAGACACCTATTCCCCTCCCCACCCTTGTCAGCCTTCCACAAGCACCGTGCTCCCTGGGACACCCTGGTCCGCTCCTCCTTCACTCCCAACATCTCCCCCCACACCCTCAAGGCACTTTTCCCTGCAACCGCATGTCAAATATGCATTTCTTATGTGTCCTACTTCAAAGAACTGTGAACTCTTCAGGAACACAAAATACTGGAGTTAAGGTGGCAGTTAGCATCATTGTGAACTTATTAATTGTTTGCTTAACAGCAGCAACTTCCAAAATTTGATTTTTCTATATTTCCACTTCTTAACTAGTAACATTTCAGCTTTACATAATGCAGAGAATGTATAGCATGCAGATAGGCTATTTCACCCAACTGAACTATGCCAGTGTTTATGCTCTTCCTCTGACCCAATTTCATCTTCCACTGTCCTTCATCTAACTCCATCGACATATCCTTGCATTCGTTTCACTTGTGGCACGTTATCTACCTTACACTTTAAAATGCATCCATTCTATCTGCCTGAGCTACTACATTTGAGAGTGATTCCCACCTTTTGGATAAAGGAGTATCTCTCCCATTCCTTATTGGATTTATTAATGGCCTCTAGTTTTGGTCTTCCATATGTGGCATTATTTTATTTTTTTGCATGTCTAATTTAGCAAACTGCTTCATTTTAAAAGGCTCTATTAAGTCAGCCTTCAATCTTTGTTTTGAGAGGAAGAGTAATGTGTTACACCATATAAATCTTTCCTTTTAAGCTACACCCTTTCACTGATTGTGAGGATTACTAAAGGACATTTGCTGGATATGATAAATTATTTCTCCCCCTTCTGTCTGTCACACACATGCACATTTAAGACAATCATTTGGAACTTAAGGAGAAGCTGTCTTCAGCTGAAAATACCCATTTTAACGTTGAAGTTGGAATACTTGGCATGTCTGCATGCATCTTAGCAATTGCTGTTTTTTAAATAAAAAAGAGCCCAAGCCAAACAATTCATCCTGATCACTCAGTGACAGCCTGAAGAACTATTAAACTCTTAGTGTCATCCAATAATTTATTTAAGCATAATTGGACCTTGTTGAGAAGTGGAATAAGATCATAAGCCTCAGATTCTGAGTTATTCACAACAACGCTTCTGAGAACAGCAACTCCTATTCAGCTTGGGAACCCTGCAGCCCAATAGTATCAATGTGGACTTCACAAGCTTCAAAATCTCCCCTCCCCTGACCGCATCCCAAAACCAGCCCAGCTCGTCCCCGCCTCCCTAACTTGTCCTTCCTCCCACCTATCCCCTCCTCCCACCTCAAGCCCCACCCCATCTCCTACCTACTAACCTCATCCCGCCCCCTTGACCTGTCCATCCTCCCTGGACTGACCTACCTCCTCCCTAACTCCCCACCTACACTCACCTTTACTAGCTCCATCCCCGCCTCTTTGACCTGTCTGTCTCCTCTCCACCTATCTTCTCCTGTATCCATCTTCTATCCGCCTTCCCCTCCCTCCCTCCCTCCCTATTTTTTTCCGTACCCCCCTCCCTCCCTATTTATTTCAGAACCCCCTTCCCCTCCCCCACTTCTGAAGAAGGGTCTAGGCCCGAAACGTCAGCCTTCCTGCTCCTCTGATGCTGCTTGGCCTGCTGTGTTCATCCAGCTCCACACCTTGTATCTCTGATATAAAGCACTGACTGGTTGTAAAGATCCTGGTGAACGATGTGCGCTGGCAGCCAATTAGAAGCTGATGGTTCTTCATTACTTGATAGCACAGTTGGGAAGTGCTCATTGTTATCGATAACAACATGCCAGGATTGCTGAGGGACCGAGATCTCAACTGTGTGATGGCAGGAGGGGATGTCAGGATGGGGTGCGGGATGTAGTAGAGCAGGCTGGCAGCAGAGCAGGGGCCTGACCTTCACTGGGCTTCAGGCTTTCCCATAGTGGACTTAATCGGAGCAGTAACGGGAAGGCACCGGAGTCCCCAGCCTCCTGCCACCATCCTGCCTGATTAACTGCCCTCTCTCAACGGCGTTTTGAGGATGTAACGAAAACGATTGATGGGGCAGAGTGGTAGTCCATGTGGTGTAGGTGCACCCATAGTGCTTTTAGGAAGGGAGAGAAAGCAACAGAGGCTGGATCATTGAAAACATTCAGAGCTGTGTTAGATGGATTTTTGTGCAACAGCAGAGTCAAGGATAATGGGGCAAGCAGGCAGGAAAGTGGAATTAAGGTCATAGTTCGATCTGATTTTACCTACTGGCGCTCCTAATGGTAGACTAATTAGTAAAGTTAGATCACATGGAATTCGGGGTGAGCTTGCCAATTGGATCCAAAATTGGCTTGATGGTAGGGCACAGAGGGTGGTGGTGGTGGGTTGTTTTTCGACTGGAGGCCTATGACCAGCGGTGTTCCGCGGGAATCGATACTGGGTCCTCTTTTGTTTGTCATTTATATAAGTAATTTGGATTACAGTTTAGGAGGCATGATTAGTAAGTTTGCGGATGACACCAAAATTTGTGGTGTGGTCAGTAGTGAAGAAGATTACCTAAGATTACAAAGGGATCTTAATCGATTGGGCCAATGGGTTGAGGAGTGGCTGATGGAATTTACTTTGGGTAAATGTGAGGTATTGCATTTGGTAAAATGAACAAGGTGGGGACTTATACAGTTAATGGTAGGGCCATGGATAGTGTTGTAGAACAGTGAGACCTAGGGGTTCAGGTGCATCATTCTTTGAAAATTGCATCACAGGTAGACAGGGTGGTTAGGAAGGCGTTTGGCACGCTTGCCTTCATTTCTCAGATCATTGAGTATAGGAGTTGGGACATCATGTTGAGGTGAGGCCACTTTTGGAATACTGTGTACAGTCTGGTCACCTTGCTGTAGGAAGGATATTATTAAATTGGAGAGGGTGCAGAGGAAATTTACAGGAATGTTGCTGGGACTAGAGGTTTTGAGTTATAAGGAGAGGCTGGATAGGCTGAGACTTTTTTCACTGCAGCATAGGAGGTTGAGAGCTAAACATAGAGGTTTATAAAGTTATAAGGGGCATAGATAAGGTAATTAGCAAAGGTCCTTTCCCCAGGGTGGGTGAGTTCAAAAATATGGGGTATATTTTTAAAGTGAGAGGAGAAAAATTTCGAAGGGACCTGAGGGGTACCTTTTTCACACAGGGGTTTGTTTGTATGTGGAATGAACTGCCAGAGGAAGTAGTAGCTGCAGGTACAATTACAACATTTAAAAGACAATTGGACAGGCACATTAATAGGAAATGTTTCGAGGGATATGGGCCAAATGCAGGCAAGTTGGACTAGTTATGGAACTGGTAACTTGGTAGGCATGGATGAGTTGTACTGAAGGGTCTGTTTCTCTGCTGTAGGACTCTATAAATCAGCATCCCTCAGCCAATACGTCACAGATCCTTATTCTTCACTCTGTAAAACCTTTTTTCCTCATGTCAGCTCTGGTTCCTTTGCAAAGTCCTGAAATCTATTCCCTCTGCTTATCAACCCTTCAGCCATTAGGAATTTTCTCTTTACTTACTCTCTGTAAAACACTTCATTTTTTTAGAATTGTCAAGAGATGTGGCAAGGCCAGCACTTGTCCCTCATCCCTAATTGCCCTTGAACTGATTGGGTTGCTTGGCAAATTTCATAGGGTAGCAAAGGATGACCACATTGCTGTGGTTCTGGGGTCACGCGTAGGCCAGACCAGGTAAGGATGGCAGATTTCCCTCCCTAAAGTGCATTCGTGAACCAGATGGGTTTTTACGATGATAACGTGCCCACTATTACAGAGACTAGTTGTCAATTCCTAATGTTATTGATTGAATTTAAGTTCCACCAGCTGCCATGGAGAGTTTTGAACCTCTATTCCAAGAGCTTCTTAATACCATTGGCCAAGCAGTATTGACCAATCTCCGATTTAAAATTAACAACTCATCGAGCATTAATTGCTATTTCTGGAGAAGACTTCAACCAGCCCTGAAGAATTGTTTTCTAATTTCATGCCTGGCTCTAATATTTTGACCAACTCCCTGGTCTTGGACTCCCCAGTGGAAGTAGTATCCCCTTTTCTATACTACAGATTCTCTTGATATCTTGAACATTTTAATAAAATCACCCTCAACCATCTAAATTCCAAGGAATAGAATCACATGACTGTAATCCCAAAGCCTGATGAGTTTAGAAGAATGAGAAGAGATGTCATTGAAATCGAAGATCCCAAGGGGAATTGCATTGTTGGCCACTAATAGTCCCATTAGCAGCTATTCATTTTCCATGTTTGACAAGACCCTCGGGACCAGACAGGATGAATGCTGAGAGGATGTTGTCCCTTGTGAGACGCAGACTGGAATTAGGAGACACAGTTTAAAAATCAGAGATCTCCCATTTCAGACAGAGATAAGGGGAAATGTTTCCTCTCAGGGGGCTCTCAGTCTTTGGAATTTTTCTTTTTGATTCTTTCATGGAATATGAACATTGCTCACCATCATTTATTGTCATCAAGTCATACAGTATGGAAACAGACCCTTCAGTCCAAACAGTCCATGCCGAACAAAATCCCAAACTAAACTCCATCCCCACCCCCCATCCACACCCTTGCACCCCCCCCACCGCCGTACCAGTTGCCCTGTAGGAGGTGGTGAGCTGTCTTATTGAACCGCTGCAGTCCATGGTTTTTTGTTCACAGCAGAGTTGAGGATAATGGGGAAAGCAGCCAGGAAAATGGAGTTACAATCATAGTTCAATCCTCCATGATCTTATCTACTGGTGCTCCTAATTCTTGAGTTCTGTTTTCCCTGGAACTATTCTGTTACGCTTCTTCTGTACGCCATCTGAAGTCTTCAGGTTCTTTCTGAAGTGTAGTGCCCTGAATGGTGTTCGTTCCTGTTCTCCAGATGGACTAAGGAGCGGCGAGTAATGCTGGTGATGTCGAGTGAGCGGAAGAAGTGGGTTGCTATCCGCCCATTGCCTTCCTGCAGGAACATCCCACAGCAGTATGACGTGAGTAAAGAAACAAATATGTCACTCGGTATCCTTTATACTTTATGGTGATCTCAGCAGGCTCTGGGTGTACTTTTGTCAGCGCAGCCACTTCGTAATGTTGAAAATTAATTTCTCTTTAATCCTTCCCTGGGTGAAGGTGTCGCTGGCTAGTCCAGCATTTACTGTCTGTCCCTAATTACCCAGAGGGGAGATAAAAATCACCCGTATTGCTGTGGGTCTGGAGTCACATATAGGCCAGACTGGGTAAGGAAGGCAGATTCCCCTCCCTATGTACATTAATGAACCCGATGTTTCTTTATGACAATTGACAATGGTTTCACGGTCATCATCAAATTCTAGATTTTTATTGAGTTCGAATTTCACCCTCCAACGTGGTGGGACTCAAGCCCATGTTCCCAGAACATTAGTCTGAAATTCTGGATTACTTTTCCAGTGATCTTACCACCATGCCATTGCCTCCCAATGCATCAGGCACAGCAAACTCCCACAAACGACAATATACTATTGACAAGCTAATCTATTTGTGTTGGTTAAAGTATATATATCAGGCTAGACATCAGGATACACTCCCCAGTTCTCTTCTTTGAAATAGTACCATGGGATCATTTACGTTCTGAGGGCACAGCCAGGGGCTTGAGTTGAATGCCTCGTCTGAAAGACAGCAGCTCTGACAGTGCAGCATTCCTTCAGGAGTGCACTGAAATGTTAGCCTGTGATTATGTGGCCTGTTCTCTGGAGTGAAACTTAGTACATGATCTCTGAGGTGAGAGATCTATCTACTGAGCCGAAGCTGATAGGAAGTGTGATCCTGGAATGTGGGTGTTCATAATGTTGTAATGGCAAATTTTGCTGCTTTGGTGAGATTTCTAGCAGGTTGCTGAAGACCGAAGCATCTGAGGCATTCAGAACACAACTTGGTCTTCGAATGGTCATAAGGTAGCATGTTGAGTGGCTTGTTCTTTCAGTCACTTTGTAGAGGCAGCATTGCGGATGATGCTGTGTCTAGCACGGACATGGTAGAAGAAGGGAATTGTGTCTGGGACATGGCTCTCCCAGTATTCTGCCTGTGAAGGGAAAGCAGATAGCCCAGTCGTCAAGCCAAACCACTGATTCCACTGGGTTTTCTGGGTATGTGCCATGAGGTTGTTTGGGGTGACCCATTATACAGATCACTGCTTTTCCTTCTGTTCAGTTCCCATTAACTTGTAGTCATTTCATGCCATGCTCATGGCAATGTCAGAGACCAGAGAGTTTTGAGTCCAATACAGTTGTTGTTTGGTTAAATTCTTTTACATCAATCAGTGTGGTTTAATTTCCAGTTGTGTACACATGTTGCCAAGGGGAAAAAATGCCAGTATGTTGGAAACTGCTCGTTTGCCCACAGTCTTGAGGAGCTTGATGTCTGGACATACATGAAGGAAACTAAAAGTAAGTGGATTTGTTTTTACTTTGTTATGACTGCTGCATGTCCCACCAAACCCAACTTTCCCCCTTTCTGTCTTAACCTTTGCAGTTTCTGTCCATAAGCAGTAGTAGCTCTTTGATACATGACTAAAGCATCGGAACACTTTCTCACCAGTGATCATCTTTTTAAAAAGTGCACACACTGTTGTAATGTAGGAAACGTGACAGCCAATTTACAGATGGCAAGCTCCTACAACCAACAATGCAGTGAATGACTTGGTAATTCGTTTTGGTTGTGTTGGCTGAGGGGCAACGTCATCAGAACGCATTCTCTTCCTTTGAAACCCTAAGAGGTTGTCAGCTTAAAATCTCATCCGAAAGACAGCACCTCCAACAGTGCAGCCCTCCCTTGGTACTGCAATCAAGTGTGAGCCGAGAATGGGACTTTAACTTGCCACCCTTTGACTCAGAGCTAAGAAGTGCTCCCACAGAGCCACTACAATCCCCCAAAAATTGTTCTGTCAGTAGGCACCTCTGTAAAAATCATTTCCCATTCCCATTTCTTCAGTGCAGCGCATAGAAGCTGAAATTCAGTGCACTGAACATTTGACCTGTCTTCCCATTTCAGTGTATGACATGCAGCAGGTATATGAGATGTGGCTGAAGAACCAGAAGCCAATGATGGCCGGGGAGCCCACTGAGCTCAGCACTAAGCAGAGTGAGAAGCAGATCCATATGCCCACCGACTACGCCGACGTGGGGGTATGTACAGGAACTAAGGTTCTGAGAAAATAAGCTGGACCTTAATCTCCAGAGATTCAGATATTGATAGGACTTTGTGTCGCACAAGACTGAGGTGCATCATATTCCGTAACCAGTTGTACAAAGGAATTCATCTTGCCCTCATACATGAATCATAAAAAGTTAGCATTTGATTTGATTTATTATTGTCACATGTACCTGGTTACAGTAAAGTTTTTTTGTTTTGTGCGCCGTACAGGCAGATCATACCATACAAAGTGTATTAGGGTAATCGAACAGAGTGAGGAATACAATGTTACAGCCGCAGAGAAGGTGCATAAAGAGTGAGATCAACATTAAATTTAAATGCTGCACAGGCACAGCAAATAATTTGGAAGGCAAACTAAATTTTGGGTTTTAATATAAGGGGAGGGGAGGGGAGGGGGTATAAAGTTGGGAATTCTCCCCTTTTATTAGTATTCTTGCAAACTGTCCAGATGAATGCAAGATTAAAAGCTTCAAACAAATGCATCTTTGTTTCAACAATACTTTTGAAGGGTAGTCAGTGTTGCAATTTAGGATAGTCAGTTTGTAGTGCAAACTCAGTATGAGCTTTTGTGATGTTGATTGTGAGCTAACTCTTGGCTAGAACTCACCTGGCTTTCATTGAAATGAGTGCGGTTGAATCTCCGTTTAATGTCAGATCCAAAATACCACAAAGTACCACTCCCTCAGTACTGTTACTGGTATGTCAGCCTGAGTTCTGCACTCAACAGTTTGCATTACTTTAGTACCTTTAACATTATGCTTCTTGTATTCCTCATCCAAAACTTGGTGCAGAAAGGTTTAGAATTGGCCAGCTGATGAGCTGTGTGCGGCACCAGACCATTTCTTCGCTCACTCTAAAATGCATTGTTCATCTCAAGGGTTTGAGTTCATAATAGCCTTTCCTTGCAGTGTAATAAAACCCACCTCAGAGCAAACTTCAAACAAGTCAATTGCATCTGCTTCATTTCTTCCCTTCTCAATTTTCTTGCCAGGCCACTCCAAGGTACTGACTGTTCCTCAGTAACCATTCTGCAGGATAACACTGGACAGTTTGTAGGTTACCTGAAGAAACAGCACAGCACAGCTAAGCTCAGTCTGAACTCATCCAGTATCAAGCCACACACTAACATCTCACCAAATATTGACCAGAAGCAGGAGACTAGTTGATTTCCTTCCATTAACTTTCTCTAGTCCTAGGATCTCTCTGTTGTTATTTTAACTGAGAGCAGCTCCTCTAGCATGGCCTGGGAACTGAGGTTTCTGGATGTATGGTTCAAGTGTCCTGTCTGCCTGCGAAATATGACAAAAGGGGGAGCGCTGTTTGGTCAGTTAGTTCTATCATTTTCCTCCTTCTGCCTATCAACTGCTTCCGTTTTAGCTGGGGCATTCAGTAATGGCACCTTTGATATGTGCACACTTTAGCAAATCAAATACCCTATTATACCTTACAAACAAAAGGAAGAGTGGGCAACAGACACCCAACAGTAAGATGGAATGGGAGTAAGGGCATAATGAGAGAGGTGATCTTTCTGGCTGTTTTAGAAGGTGATTAAAGAAAGGAGACACTTAGGATGAGAATATCAGTGCTGGAGCTGTGCTGACTCAAGACTCTTGTCACTGAGTGTTGTTTGGGGGCCACATGATTATGCTGCAAGGCTAAATTGAGAAGAAAAGTGGGCAGACTGTGATACATAACTGAAAAAGGTTGTAGAGATGGGGTTTGCGGGGGGAAACTGTATCACGGACATACAGAAAACTACAAATTGGGAGCAGGAGTAGTCTATTTGATAAGGTCATGGCTGATCTGATTGTGGTCTCCACTTTATTCTGTCTACCCTTATACCTTTTTGACCTTCTCATGGTCAAGGATCTAGCTCCTCCAGCCTTAAAAATATTAATAGACCCTGACTCAACACTGTCTGAGAAAGAGAATTCCACAGACCAATGAGCTGGTGAGAGGGGAAAAAAAAATCCTCGTCTTTGTCTTAATTGGGTGACTCTTTGTTTTTCAACTACATCCCCCTAGTTCTCATTTCTCCCATTAGGGGAAGCATCTGCTATTATCCACCCTATCAGAGTCTTGTATTTTTCAAGAAGATTACCTCTTATTCATCTGAAGTCCTATGGACTCCGGCCCAGCCTGTCCACCCTTTCCTCAAAGGACAGCCCAATTATCCCAGGAGTCAGTGGAGTTAACCTTCTCTGAAATGCTTCCAATGTCTTTCTGCACTTTTCTTAAATAAGGAGACCAAACGAGCACATTGTTCCCCAAAAGTGGCCTCACCAAAGCCCTATCTGTAGCAAAATGAAGGTCATACTTGAGATTAAAGATTCCTGGTTCAAGAGTTTCCGTTGGTTTTCTTACATCCTTCTCTCTAACCTGCCGTGTCATCGCATTTCAGCAAATTGGCTACCACTGCTGGCTTTGTGGGAAAAACAGCAACAGTGAGAAGCAGTGGGCGAAACACATCACGTCGGAAAAACACAAAGACAAGGTGTTCAATTCCGAGGATGATCAGAACTGCTGGCAACATCGTTTCCCTATGGGAGAGTTTAAACTGTGTGAGAGGTGAGGCTTGGGGCAAGGGGAAGGAAACTGTCCATTGGACAGCAACAGCCTAGGTCACAGCCATCATTTCCAAAAAGGTAATATTTTACTGAGAATGTAGCAAATTCATAAAGGACTAGCCTGCAAAAAGAGATCAAATTGGTACAGGAATTAATTTCTTGTTTGGAAATAGGATTATTGGTGGCTGTGTGCAACGATACTGCAATTATTTTTAGTTATTCCTGGGATATGGATGTCACTGACCGCTCCAGTAGTTATTTTCCATCTCTAATTGCTCTTGAGAAGGTTAGGAGCATATCATCAGCAAAAGAATCTGAAATGTTATGTAGAATCATAGAATCAAAAAGTCTGTACTGTCAAAAATATACTACTACCTACGTTATTACATTTCTCCATATTGGGTCCATGGCCTTGAATGTTACGATGCTTCAAACACTCGCCCAAGTATTATTTAAAGGTTGTGAGTTTCCTGCCTCAACTACCCTCCGAGGCAGTGGATTCCAGACCCCCATCACTTTCACTTTAAAATTATGTCCCCTTGATATTGACTCTTCAACTAAGCAGAACATTTAGATGCTTTCTGCCCACCCTGTCCATGCCCCTCTGATAATCCTATACACCTCTACCAGGCCCCCCTCAGCCACCACCACCATCCCACACACACACACACACACACACACACACTACCCCCCACCCCCCGACTCTCCTCCATCCCCAGTCTAAAGAAAACAACCAAATCTTATCCAGCCTTTCTTCATAAATGAATTGTTCCATCCCAGGCAACATCCTGGTGAATCTCCATTGCACTCTCTCCAGTACAGTCACATCCCTCCTATACTGTGGTGACCAGAACTGCACACTGTACTCCAGCTGTGCCCTAACTGAAGTTCCATACAGCTCCAATGTGCCCTCTCTGCTCTCAGAATCAAAGCCCTGACTGATAAAGGCAGCATCCCAAAAGCCGCCTTAAACACCCTATTATCCTGTCCTTTCACCTTCAGGGATCTGTGGACGAGCACCCCAAGATCCTTCTGTTCCTTTTAGCTTCCTAGTGTTCTGCTGTTCATCGAGTACTTCCTTCTTCCAAAGCGCATCACCTTGCATTTTTCAGGGTTAAGTTCCATCTGCCATTGATCTGCCCATCTGACCTCCTTTTAAGCTAATACCTCCCTCCTCACTATCTACCACCCAAGCCAATCTTTGTGTCTTCTGCAAACCTTCTTATCATCCCTCCCACATTATTATCTATGTCATTTATGCATGTCATAAATAGTAAGGAACCCAGCATTAACTCCTGTGGTACGCCACTGTACACACACAAAGCCTTCTACCGCAACCGCCTGTCTCCTGCCACTAAGCTAATTTTAGATCCATCTCGTCAAGTAACCCTGGATCCCGTGTGCTTTTACCATCATTATGAGTCTCTCATGCGGGACCTTGTCAGAGGGCCTTGCTGAAGTTCATATAAACTAAATCAAATGCCCAACTCTCATCCAATCACTTGATCACCTCCTTGAAAAGTTCCACCAGATTTGTTTCACCCTTTGACAAAGCCATGCTGACTGTTCCTGATCAAATCTTGCTAGTCTGAATGGAGATTAATTTTCTCTTCGCTATTTTCTCCAAGTTTCCATACCACTGATACTAGACTCACTGTAGTTTCCTGATCTGTTTCTACCACCCTTCTTGTAAAGTGGAACCACATTAGCTGTCCTCCAGTTCTCTGGCACCTTCTCTGTGGCCAGGCACGAGTTAAAAATTTGGGTCAGGGCCCCTGTAATGTTCTCCCTCGTGTCCCAGAACACCCTGGGATACAATCATCTGGACCTGCGATTTTACCACTTTTAAATCTACCAAAACCTCCAATACCGCCTTGTTTCTTATATCAATCTGCTCAAGAATTTCACAATCCATCTTTTCAATGGTAGTGCATTTTGGCAAGAAAAATGTGGTTATGTATTCGTTAGAAAATAATCTAAAAGATGTGGTACAAAGTGATCTGGGACACACAAGTCACTTCAAGTTGTGGCACAAGTTATGGAGGCATAAAGTCATCTAGCACGGAAACAGACCCTCTGATCCAGCTCATCCATGCCAACCATGTTCCCAAACTAAACTAGTCCCACCTGCCTGCGCTTGGCCCATATCCCTCCAAACCTTTCCTATTCATGTACTTATCCAAATGTTGAGTTACAATATTTAAAAGACAAGAGTTGTGAGGGAGTGGGGGAGTGCGGGGCCAGAGCTAAAGGATTGGAGGAGTGCGGGGACAGGGCTGAAGCATGGGACTAGACCTAGAGCTGTGAGAAGGAGTCATCTTTAGCAATCAGTTTGTTGGGCCATGCCACTATTTTTTTTAAAAGGGTGAAGATTTAAAGGAGCCTCACAACTGTTAACATTGAGGCTAATTTCCATGACAGCTGTTGCTGGGAAGCCTGAGATTTGATCAAACTGAATGGGAGTGGTTCCAATGGACCATAAATTCTGGCATGGACCTGTTGGGCTGAATGGCCTGCTTTCTGTGTTATGTTTCTGTGTAATTCCATGACCTATTTGAACAGGTACAAGCGACTGAATTCTCATTGTGTTTGTGTTTGTAACTCTCTCTCTGTTCCCCAGACAAAGGAAGAAATCCTGTCCTGATGGTGATAAATGCCAATTTGCCCACAGCCAGTCAGAGCTGGAAGAGTGGATCGAACGCAGGGATTTAATGAAAATGAAATTTGCCAAAGCCAGGAAGGACATGCTGATCGCACCAGACGACAATGATTTTGGCAAATACAGTTTTTTGATGAAGGACTTAAATTAATGGATAAAACTGGTTCAGTTTAATTGTTGCTGCAACACTTTTAAATTTTAAAGAGAAGAAAATTGCTTTTGGTAAAATGATGAGTACAGTCCTGAACCGTGACCTCATTACACCGAGGTAATCCCTGTTGTCTTGCGCGCTGCGTTTTTCTCTCGTGTTTAAATGCAGCTGTAACAAAGGCAGGAGCAGCTTTAAATCGAGACAGAAAAGAAAGTGCTCACAACTGTTTACAGATGTGTAGGATGTTCCTGGGGTTAGGCAGGGTGGGAGGCGAGGGTTTGGGGATCTGTGTACAGTGACAGATTGGTTTGTGAACCCACATTACACTTAGAACCACAGGGACAGCTTCATGAATCTATATGAGGCAGAGCTGAGCCATAGTGACTAGAATCTCAAGAGGATAAATGCACTGAGTCAGATAGTGTGACTGTATAGGGGAAGGAACTCAAACGGCATGAGGGACAGAGGGACCAGGATTTCTCCTGATGGATAACCCCTGATATTTAGTTCCTAGTCTGTGGCACACCATTATGACCATCAAGCAGTGAGAAACAAGTACACTGACCATAGACGGTGGGAGGGCTTTTCCCTGCGTTAGGGCAGTGCTGTGGAGGGAGAGGGAGGGCAGAAAGTTTGCAATAACCTAAGTTGAAGAATCACAATGAGAAAATTAACTCCTAACTCTATCGACATGAGAAACGGCAGAATAGCTTACATTATCAATCTTGTATGTTTATCTCCCTGTAGCAGAGCTATTTGGAAAACAACTTGTAGCCCACCAGAGCTGTTGATGTGCAGTTGAGCAGTCGGTCCAGTGATAATGCTGAATAAAAACAAAGTTGCTGGAAGAGCTTTTTGCTCCTGATTTACAGCATCCGCAGTTCTTTCGGTTTTTATTCAGTGATAGTGCTGAACTGAGTCAGCATCTGCCCATTGCGTCTGTTGCACTGCTTTCACAGAATAGATAGGGCAGTTTGTACAAGGTTTCAATTAATGCACTGCCCTGTCACCCCTCTCCCATTTCCATCCCTGTAGTTGCTGATTCCTGCCGATATCCTTCTACATCCACACACGGGTTGTTAATTCTTAATGTGTGAACCCAGGCTGTGAGGTTAGGAGAATGTAAAGCTGGTTACTGTATTCACCATATACTTGCACATGCGTCGTGGAAAAGCACGGAGAATCCACTGAGTAACAACCGGGTGAAGAAACCCTGCTCAATTTGTTTTAATCTCCCTCCGCTCAACCCCCACCTAGTCAAGTGACATTGAGGCTTGAAGCAAAGTATTGTCAGCACAAGATCCACCCTAACCCAGGCCATGCCTTCCCCTGGTCCTATCTCAGTTGTGTGTTGGTTATATCGACTGGGTCATGAAGCAAGTTTTGGTTTATTAAACAGAAAGATCATGATATAAATCACCTTTTTAATCATTGAAGCTAGAGGAACTAAAGTTGACTTTTTGAAAGGATGAATTAAATGAACCAAAATATCCTTATCATCCAAATGTACCTGTTGGTGTAAATTAAAAGGAAATGGGAGGAGAGGGAATATTCTCAATCAGGAATATTTCTCTTTTCCAACACTCCCACCCACCAAAGGCACTTTTCTGTTTTAAGTTTGCTTGGCTCCTTCTAATTAACTTTTACAACTGGGAAATGCAAATCAATTCGTACCGAAGAATATATCATAAAAGATCATTTATTTCTTTCAACTGGTGTTAAGAGTTCAGGATACAGCTGTCTGTGTCTCCCTCTGTCTATCTCTCGTTTCTCTCTCATTAACTTCAATTTGTGTTCTTTGCTAAAAACCGGCCAACTCTCCCTGCCTCTCCAAACAGTCCATTCTGTATATTCACTGCTTCTATGTAAGGCTCTACACAAATCTCATTCTGTCTCTCCTTATCTCAATCTATTAGCATATCCTTCTGTTCCTTCCTCCAATTCGTATATTCATAACATCTATTCTATTTGCCTTCAAAATATGCCATGTGAAAGTGAGTTCCACGTTTTGACCACCCTCTGGACAAAAAGGTTTCTCCAAAGTTCATTTTCAATTCAATAATTTATTTTTATATCTACGACATCGAGGATAAGACTTTACAAAAGTGGAAATATTCTTTTCTACGTCTGCCCTGTTGCATTCTTTGTCATTTTCCTATTCCTATCTAGAGCTGTTCCATACATCTTTCATTATGCACATTATTTTAAGTTGTGTCACCTTGCAACCATATATCTTTTGAGAGAAAAGAGCTATCTGTGAAACTACAGATGCAAATTGATACATTATTGTACACCCATTGCCTGTAATCACTGTTGCACAGTTCTTCCAAGTCAGTGTTCCCACTCCTCTCGCTGTTTCATTTGCACTACTCCCATCCTATTGATTCAAAGTGAAATGTTAGGACTTAACTATAATGCATATTTTTAACAACTTGGTGCATTAAGTCTCGCTCATTCACACTCTGACCCAAGGCTGTCTTAATCTAGACCAAACTAATACATGGTGCAGTGTGAAATGATGTTGTTGGATATTTATAACGTCATGTTCTAGTGAAAACTGCACGAGAATGTGTAACATTACGGAAGTATCTAATATTTCATGGAGTAGTGTGGACAATGCAGTGTGAGGAATGAGTAACTCCTTCAGTGCTAAACCCTACCCTGAACTAGAATGCCTCATTGGTAGACAAACAGGAGGCTGGAAGAGTACAGCAAGCCAGGCAGCGTCTAGAGGAAAGGAGCAGTCAACATTTCAGGTATTACCCTTCTTCAGGACTGGGAGAAGGGTGATACCCGAAATGTTGACTGCTCCTTTCCTCCAGATGCTGCCTGGCCTAACTGTGTTTGTCTACCTTAGATTTCAGCATCTGCAGTTTTTTTGTCTCTAACTAGAATGGCTCAGTGTCAGGCAACATGTGGATTTGTGCAGGGCACTGCAGGGAGGTAGAACAGGAGGAGACAATCAAAGGCAGTGTCAAAGAGGGAGATATTAATAAGGTAGGGAGAGAGAGTTAGTGAGGTGAAGTAACCTTTAGTGGAAAGCAAATTGAAAACTTTGGATCGGCTTACAATCTTGAGTCTTGCACAAACTTGTGTGGGAATGGGAGATCATTCAGCCCCTCAAAACTGTTCTGCTGTTATTTAGAATAGCTTATCTGTTTCTTACTTCTATCTACTCAGCTTGATTCTGTGAGCCTTAACACCCTTCGATAACATGTCCAGTTGATGTTTGCAGCTGATTATTTTGAACCAGCTGGTGCTTTGTTCTTGCCAGGGGCAACTGGTAACAGGACCAACAAATCCTGTTCCCTGAGCTGCAGTGAGAGCTTTGATTGCAGTCAGCGTTATAATTTGTGGGAGTTGTCTATGTACATGGTGCTTAAGGAATGAGCTTTGTCATCATGCTGAGCAGCTCAGCGATCAGCATTTTCACCACGTCTGGGATTTCTCACAAAGAAATCATGCTAACCCTTATTGAGCCGCTCAGTACAGGAATCTGTAAGCTCTCACCCTGATTAATTTGCCATCATGAAACTATTTAATATCCTATATTTACAATAGAACCAAATCTATCCTAATGACAACGCATTTTATATAGTTAGGGTCTTTATTTTTTTTCGAGCTACTGATTTTAGGAACAGACAAAGATTGGTAAGCTGCTTTGAATGTTTATTGTATGTGCTGCAAGCACTTTGGTCTCATGGAACAGTACAACTGACTTCTCTTTTGGTACAAAACCAACTTTTCCACAATGTAGACCTAGTGTCGCATTGTCTCGTTTATTCACCTGGATGTCAGGTCAAGTCTAGACTGTGTTGGACTGGATATATTCACAGATTCTATTGGCAAGACATGAAGTTTGGGGATGAATAGATGCTGTAGACCCCAGGTAATGAGGCAATGGATTATAGGCTGATCCATTCCCCTCCTTCCATCCTGGTGAAGTGTAGAAGCCAGCAGAAAGTCATTTTGATAGGATTGCTGAGTCCAAGCCTTTTACATTAAGTAATGTTGGTGTTAGCAGGACAGACGATCATACCCTCAGTCCTGAAGTCTTGTTTTGTTAGAGGGTTAGTGATATTCGTTGGAAAAGACAGTGGGGTCTTTGCTCCACCTAAGGTTCTCAGCATTCCAGGATAGCCCTGGATTCTCCAGGAGTTATGGGACAATCTCCAAGACACTGCTACCATCAAACCCGGGAGGACATTCGTAGGCATGTTTTAGAAATTAATCATGGCTCTATTTGTCACCTTCAATCTTCTTTATATTCTGCTCCATGTCATTCACTAGCTTTCTTTGTTGAAGAAGCTGCAGTCCTGCTTACATGAGTACACTGGCTTTTGGCAGGGAGCTGTGGTGAAACATTTAACACGTTTCTTCTATATCTCCTGGAGGATTGAGTTATTTCTCAATAATTAATCAGTTTGACATGATTAAGCAAACGAGGAACTCAGTTATATTCCATCTGGTCTTGTAACTAATCAGGATCGTTAAACTTTTAGATTGGCTCTTTAATCGTGATCGACTTAGAACTTGCAATTCAAGTGAAACCCCAAAATCTTACATCTTTGATAGTGATGCTCCATAATTAAACCTGCTACTAATAACCGTCTGTTCAGAAAGTTATATTAGGCTGATGTTAAAGCGATTGGCGTGTGTAGTTGATTTGGCATAGATTGGATAGGTTCACCCATCAAGTAGTGAGACTGTGTGTGTCAGACAGAGAGGTTGGCGGCACATGTTGATATCTCCAGGAACACGGACAGGGCATTGTTGGTAACCGTGGTCCTTGCTCAAGGCAGAAGCAAGGCTCCTACTTCTAGTACAAATGTTCAGCTTACAGTATATAAAAAAGATTCTCCTGGCAGGTGACAGAATCCTATCTACAAAGAGAGGTTTTGGAAAATAGGTGCATCATTGTGGCAAAGTCTCCGATTACTGCCCTTCACTTGAGACATTGTCCATAGGAGAATGGAACAATTCCCTTTTTATGTATTTTAATTAAGACATTTAAATACATTGCTCGCTAACATTTAATAAGTTAGTTAATGATAAGCCTGGTTCAGTTAAGTCACTTTTTGCTGCAACCATTTCTTACATTAAAATCTTTCTAAAAAAGTTGAGAATTTTGGATATTATGTCATTAGTAATAATAGCTTAATATGTGCTTTCTTTCAAATAATGTTATGAATATTATATTGTTGATGCAGTTAGATGGATGATAAGAATTGTACTTAAATTATAACATGATATATCATGAAGAAAAGCTGGATAATGCTAATCATTTTCCATTAATCTTAAAGCATTGGTTTGTGTTTGGCTAGTAATGAGAATGCAAGGCTTGAGGGAAATGAATGGGCGGCTTGAAGGCATTTCGGAATCAGAAGAAAATCCAATTAAAATTAAGGAGCTGCCTTGGGATGTTACATTTGGCCTCTCACCTGGGATTCCAAGCCACTTCGGGTGAACTCCTGCTGGAAGATGGAGGCAAGGTTAAGATTTGGCTTGGGGATGCCCGCTGTAGTCGGATAGTCTGTTGGATCAGATGTGAGAAAACCCCCACATGTAAGGTAGCCAGCAGATCACCTGAATCCCATAGGAATCCGTGACTGATAAAGAGAAATATACAGGTCCCAGCCAGGAATGGACATATGATTGATACAGCCCACGACTGCACAGCAGCCCTTACTGTATTATTTCATTGCACTGGTCTCCATTTGGGAGACAGACTGTGCAGGAGAGAAGCTGGTGTAGGATGGCAGGCTGCACTCTTCACTCACACATCATGTGTGCTTCGCTAGGTGACGAAAAGGAGAAAGAGAGGAGAGTGTCAAATTTCAATATACTATTGCATTATGAATGTTAAGAAAAGCTTTTAACTTAGCGTACACATGTGACAGTTTGTTTAGACAAGGGGGATTTGATGAGTAGTATTATTAAGAATGTTTTGATAAAGTGAGCTTGTCCAAACAAAGCTCAAGAGGAGTTTTGATTGCTGTAGGGCATGGATCTAAGGTCATTATTAAAAGATTGAGAATATTTTTGAAGATGTTTATTGAGATAGGAAAATCCCCTTGCAGAATTTAAATTTGCTCTTAAAATAGAAATGGATAAATATTTTTGTTTCGAAGGGTATGGGGGAAGAGGAAAGCAGAATGTGACAAAATTGTTTGTTCCTCTAGAGAGTCAGCAGTGGACCACCAGGCCCCACATTGATCCAGTGTCCCTTCTCCATGCTGGAAGTGTAATGGGGCCAGGCAGCAACTCTCCCCATACACCCCCGATTCCGATTCTGTCACAAATCCCAGAGTCACCTGGCTTAGCGCTGCTTAAATGTCATCCTGAGTCCCCTGCCAATGATTGGCTAGGAATGTGAAGGTCCACAGGGAGCTTTGAAAGCAGGGTGCTCCTCGAGGGGCCAGGGAACCAGGGAAGTAGGAGGAACTAAAGAAATGAAAAGAGCATGGGAGTTGAAGCATCAATCATCGTAATCCTGCTGCGATCTACCATCCAGAAATAAACAGGATCACAGGATTGTAAAAACAGACTGGGAGGCTCAGCAGAGTAACCGTTCCCATGCTCCAAACTATTCAAACACTGAGGCCAAATGTAGCACCCCAACTCCAGGCATGAGGTTCATTCACTCACTCTGCTTCGCAGTTGCAATTTGGTGAATAACCTGGTGGCAGCAGGTTTTGTTTCCCTAAAGTTCTTATTTCTAAACTGTTGGATTCCAAGGGCCCCAATTCAAGTTGCATTTGAGAGAGTGTTACTGTCCAGTAGCATCTGAACAGTGAGGCTGTGAACATGGCTATGCTAAATACCAGTCAGACCGTATAAATTAGGACAAGAGCTGAGGCAGCGGAGAAGTGGGGGACACGGGCAAGGAAACAAAATGAGATGAGGACCCCCTTTCTCCCCTTGATTGATGTTTGGATTCTCATTTCAGTCATTCTACATAATTAAGATCATGTTTACATTTTTTTTATATTATATATATATATGAATATATACGTACATATAAAATACAAACAAGTACCTTTGTAATGTGTTGGGGCCCTCAGTGATTGTACAAGATGTTGATGTTCTTTGTTTAAAATGTCTTCTACGAAGAGAGCATGTGAACCCAGGTGGCCCCTGGTCAAATGAGGAGAGTAAATATAATGACTTGTGGCAGGCCTGTGTGGATGCAGAGACTGCTGTAGGTGAATGGCTTAATGTAAAACTATTGCAGATCAGTATTTCAAATAATTTGAACAGAATTATGGAAACAAGAGTGAGCCGTGAACTGTAATCTTGCTCCATTGCAGTGGGTCAAGATAGTGTTATTCATGCGACTGTGCTTGCAGAGAAACTTGCTTTAGTGGTCACTTGGAGCCTCATCTGATTCAGCCAATATAAGTTTTTTGCCAAATGCAGTTATCATCCAGTACAGAGGGAGGCCATTCAGCCAATTAACTCTGTGCCAGCTCTTCAAAAGCCCCATTCTTCTGCTCTTTAACCCTAAGTTGTGTGGTTCTCCCCAGTCTCTTCCAAATATTTATCCAATTCCCTATTGAAAATTAGTGAATCTGCTTTGAGATTTTAATAACCCATTCTGTTTTTGTTTTAAATCCCATCCTCTTTGCCTATTTTGCTAATAACTCTGCAGTCTCTGACTTGTATTGTCTGTCTGACCAGAACCTTGTGTGCTCTGGGAGCTGGAGATGAAAAGTACTTTGGGAAATTAGGAAAAGGAAAAGCCAACTGATGGTTTCTACAAGGTCCTCAGCAAGTTGATATCCTTCCATCTGCCAGAGATGACAGGGAACTCGGCTCTTAGAACTTTGCTGCGTTCAGAGTCCATTGACATCCACTGTCCTACTGATCATTGATCATAGACTCCCTACAGTGTGGAAACAGGCCCTTTGGCCCAACATGTCCTCACTGACCCTCATCCCACCCAGACCCATCCCCCTATAGCCCACCTAATCTACACATCCCTGAACACTACGGGCAATTTAGCATGGCCAGTCCACCTAACCCGTACATCTTTGGACTGTGGGAAGAGACCGGAGCACCCGGAGGAAACGTGTTGGTCTGAAAAGGCTGCGTCTGTCACACAATACCCTTGGTCGCTGTGCAGGCCGGTCTCTGCTGATGCCGCCTTTGCCAGGCTGGCATCTGCTCTGGAGCTTCTGAACTCGTGTGTTATCATTGGTGGCAAATTCCTCCCCACATCTGATGCAAACAGTGGCACCAATCTTTCAGCGAGAGAGCATGTCTGATCAGTTGTCACAGGTTCCCTCCGGCCTGTGTCTAATTAAAGAACCACACCATGGATGGGAGTGTCAATGTGGAGACAGTGTCATCCCGTCCATTTCTCCCACCCCCACCTTCCTAATTCCACCCTCTCTCTCTTCCCTGCCTGTCTGGCTGAACAGTCCTGTAATGAATTCATCCTATTGCAAAGATCAGTTTTTAAGTTCAATCACACAGGTGTCCATTTGATGCAGGTTTGACTGCAAGTGCTTTGATTCAACCTAGGACTATATGTATTAACGGGAGAGTTTTACAAACAAATGTATCTTGTTGAGCCATGGGATCTAATTCCCAGTCTTGCTGGTTTGATTCTGTAGGCACGTTCCCATTAAGAAGCTTCTCTTTCAGTTTAATAAAGGTGTTGTTTTCTGTGCATGTGACTCCAGTCCTACCTGATTGATTTGGGCGTTATCATTAACATCACTCCTACTTTAAGGTGGCAGATATCTGGTGACTGCCTCAGCAACTGGGATGAAGCCACGTTAACGGGTCCAGGCGGCGGGCTGTGGAGGGGTCATCGCTGCCGACAGTCTGCCCTTCTCCGTGCATATGTTCCTGCCTGGTGTCCTTTGAGAGGGGAGCACGCAGTGTCCATCAAGGCTCTCGATGCGTTTACAGAGAGGTGGGCTCCATAGGGGATACAGCCTTTTATCTCCCCCTCCAACTCCATTTTGATTTAGTCCCTTCCCCCAACTCTCCATCACCTTTGATGATCTGCATTGCCCAGAATGGGCTTTACACAGAAATTCATTGATTGGGAAATACAGGTAATGTATTGGTGGTGATTAATTGATGAAAAAAAATGGGTGATTTGATCATGGGGAAACAAAATGTTCAATTGTGTGGATATTAAAAAAAATTGGAATGTGTCATTTCATTTCCATTTTTAGAAGAGGGAAATGCCCTAAGGGTCTTCATAGAGTCTTAGGGGAGGGAAATGGAAAGCCAGACAAGAGAGAGATGATGATGGATGACCAAAGGCATCATCAAAAGAATGGAATACAGAGATATAGCAGGAGAGTTCCAGATTCATGAGTGGTTGTCGTAACAGGGTGAAGGGGATGTAGAAATACTTCCTTATTTTCATATTAAACAGGTGACCTCTTATTTTTAAGCAGTTCCTTGTCTTGATTTCCCTCACACTATCTACCCTGTCAAGCTTTCTCAGAATCTTCCATATTTACAGAAGATCACCTCTCATTCTCCAGTAGTCCATTTGGCCCATTAAACCTTTGTGGCTGATCTTCAATTTCAAATCCACTATCCTGCCCTCTCCCCTTCACCCAGGAATCGATGCAATGACCCTTCTCTGAACTGCGTCCAATTTAAGCAAAGCCTCCTTAAATAAAGAGACCACAACTGTATGTAGTGTTTGCGATGTGGCCTCGCTATATGCGGCTCTCAGCCTGGTCTCCCAGAGGCTTGCGATGGGTCCCCAACCTGGTCTGTCGTCGGCTCGTGGCGGCTCTCAGCCTGGTCTCAGCAGTATGTCAGTGTCTCGGCTCAGTGTGTGAATGGATCCTGCCTGGGAATGTTCCAAGGCACCAGTCTCAACAGCAACCCGCACTCCGGTACTCATCAGAGAGTTGAACAAAAGATAAAGTTGCCACAGTCTTACTGGATCGTAGGGCTGCTCTCTCATTTGAAAGAGATGGTAGGTGGTGGTTTAACTGGAGGGTCACCACACCTCAGGCGAGGGGAGAAGTTGGGAAGGTAGCCTGCAGGAATTGAACCCACACTTGGCATCACTGCATCGCAAACCAGCCAACTGAGCTAGCCCCCAGCAGGGACTGCAAACCACCAAACAAAAGGTGGAGCGTTCAGTACCTGCAGTAGCGGCATTGAGAACAGACAGCTGAGCTCTCCGAGAGCGAGATAAATGGAGGCCTCATCAAAGACTGTTCAACTTTTCGCTTATTCCTTTAGTTTCCTAGTTTAAACTACCAAAGACTTCAATGTAAACTATAACCTAGTTCTTTATTTTTCTACTATTCTATGAAATGATGCTTAACTTTTTGACTCTCGTTTCTCTTACTACTTTATACCTAAACTTTTTTTTGTACTTTGGTACCGAAGATGGCGCCATGTGTGGCAAAATTTATACACTTTTCACTACTCCTGTACTTGAGTACACGTGCCAATAAAACCTAAAATCATTAACACCCTACGCAGCGGCAGTGAGTCTCCCCCATTGTTTGCTTCATCCTCTTTGCTTTTTGATCATTTTCTGCTGTCTGAATTCCAAGTGGAAAATGGATTAATGTTAGCTGCTATCTTAACAGCAAGGTATGGATCGGTTAAAAATATACTGAGGTAAGGAATGTGAGTGAAGAGATATTGGAGACACCAGCCATCAGTGTAGAAAGAAAATTTCAAGGCAATATATAGCTGTGTGCAGTACCTCACTTGTTCCACCAGATGGTGCCTTGACGCACTTGGGGCAGTTTTCATGTTGATGCCTCTCTCCTTGACTCTTGCTGGGGATTTTGTACTGGCCAAGCCAAGACAGTGTTCACAGGTTGTTGGGCTTAATGCCCATAGTGGTCATCACATTCAACTCCTAATCTTACTGTTTCCCTATTCCCCGTACACACTTTCCAAACTACTCACTTAGTCCTACATCCAAGCTGATGTTCACCTTCCTGATACACTTTTGAGAGAGTTTCCTAGAGTACTGAGTTCTGGAGCTGACCAGAAAGCAGGCCAAATCAGACTTGGTAAAATGTAAAGTGATAGGAATAATGATTTTAGATAATAGCAATCATAATATAGTTGAATTTTACATCCAAGGAGAAGAGTGGGTCTAACACTAGTATTTTAACTTTAAAGGCCACTGTGTTGGCATCAGTGCTGAACTTGCTGATGTGAACTTAGGCTGGAGGCAATAGACTAATAGAGAGGCAGTGGCAGACATGTAAGGGGATGTTTCAGAATAAGTCCTAAAAATAAATCCAAGCAGAGGATCTGATATCCATCTTTGACTAAGAAGTTAAGGACAGCATAAAGCTTAAGGAAAAAAGTACATAATTGTGAAAAGTTGAATGGCAGGGTGTATGATGAAAAGGTTAATCAGGACAAATTACAGCATGAGGGGAGGCTAGCTAGAAATACCAAAACAGATAGCAAGAGTTTCTACAGATTTCTAAATAATGCGAGTGGTCCTCTAGATGGTGAGAATACTGTTAATTGTAGATAATAAAGAAATGGTGTAGTTTTTTTATTCTCTTGTAGGACATGGGTGTCACAGTCTGGCCCAGTGTTTATTGTCCATCCCTAACTGCCCTTGAGAAGGTGGTGAGCTGCCTTCTAGAACCGCTACAGTCCAGGACTTTGACTCAGCGATAGTGAAGGAATGGAGATTATATTTCCAAATCAGGACGGTGAGTGACTTGGAGGGGAACTTGCAGGGGGTGGTGTTCCCATGTATTTACTGCCCTTGTCCTTCTAGATGGAAGTGGTCATTGGTTTGGAAGGTGCTGTCTGAGAATCTTTAGTGAATTTCTGCAGTGCATCTTGTAGATAGAATACACTGCTGCTACCGAGCATTGGTATTGGAAGGAATGGAAGCTTGTGGATGTGGGGCCATTCAAGTGGGCTAATTTGTCCTGGACAGTATCAAGCTTATTGATTGTTGTTGGAGTCGCACTCATCCAGGCAGGTGGGGAGTATTCCGTCAGACTCCTGACTTGTGCCTTCTAGATGGTGGACAGGCTTTGAGGGGGTTATTCGCCACAGTATTCCTAGCTTCTGACCTGGTCATGTAGCCACTGTGTTTATATGGTGGTTCCGGTTGAGTTTCTGGTCAATGCTAGTCCCCAGGATGTTGATAGAGGGGAAATTCAGTGATGGTAACGCCACTGAATGTCAAGGGGCGGTAGTTAGACTCTCTCTTGTCCGAGATGTTCATAGCTTGCCATTTGCGTGGTGTAAATGTCACTTGCCACTTGTCAGCCCAAGCTTGAATATTGTCCAGATCTTGTTGCATTTCAATATGATCTGCTTCAGTATCAGAGGAGTTGTGAATGGTGCTGAACATTGTGCAATTATTGGCAAACATCCCCACTTCTGACCTTCTGATGGAGGGAAGGTCCTTGGATGAAGCATCTGAAAATGGTTGGGTTGAAGACACTACCCTGAGGAACTCCTGCAGAGATGTCCTGGAGCTGAGATGACTGACCTCCAACAACCACAACCATCTTCCCATGTGTCAGGTATGACTCCAACCACTGGAGAGTTTGCCCCCGATACCCATTGATTCCAGTTTTGCTGGGGTTCCATGATGCCACACTCGGTTGAATGCAGCCTTGATGTCAAGGGCTGTCATTCTCACCTCAACTCGAATTCAGCCCCTTTGTCCATGTTTGAACCAAGGCTGTAATGAGGACAGGAGCTGAGTGGCCCTGGCGGAACCCAAACTGGGCGTCACTAAGCAGGTTATTGCTGAGAGGGTGCTGCTTGATAGCACTGTATCACTTCCATCACTTTACTAATGATTGAGAGGAGACTGATGGGGTGGTAATTGGCCGGGTTGGATTTGTCCTGCTTTGTGCGTACAGGACATACCTGGGCAATTTTCCACATTGCCATGTAGATGCCAGTGTTGTAACTGTACTGGAACAGTTCTGGAGCACAAGTCCTCAGTACTATTGCTGAAATGTTGTGAGAGCTCATAATCATTGCTGTCCCCAGTGCCTCTAAATGTTTCTTGATATCATGTGGAGCGAATTGAATTGGCTAAAGACTCAGGACCTCTGGAAGAGGCCAAGATGGATCATCCATTTGGCACTGATGTTCTGGGCTCTTCCATCATTCAGGATGGGGATATTTGTGGAGCATCCTCCTCCAGTGAGTTGTTTAATTGTCTGCCACCATTCAGGACTGCAGAGCTTAGATCTGATCCGTTGGTTGTGGGATCGCTTAGCTCTGTCTATCACTTGCTGCTTATGTTGTCTGCCATGCAAGTGGTCCTGTTTTTAGCTTCACTAGCTTGGCACCTCATTTTTAGGTATGCCTGGTGCATATCTCCTGGCACGCCCTCCTGCACTCTCTGTATTGAACCAGGGTTGATCCCCTGGCTTGATGGTAATGGTTGAGTGGGGGATATGCCAGGCCATAAGGTTACAGATTGTGCTGGAGTACAATTCTGCTGCTGTTGATGGCACACAACTCCTCATGGATGCCGAGTCTCAAGTTGCTAGATTTGTTTGAATCTGTCCCATTTAGCACAGTGATAGTGCCACACAACATAATGGAAGGTATTCTCAACATGAAGGCGGGACTTTGTCTCCACAAGGACTGTGCGATGGCCGCTCTTACCGATACTGTCATGGACAAATGCATCTGCAGCTGGCAAATTAGGAAGGATGAGGTCAAGTATGTTTTTCCCTCTCGTTGGTTCCTTCAGCACCTGCCACAGACTGTTGCGAACTCACAGGGCAACCCCATCCCAGCTGTATGCTCTTGTGCTGCCACCTCTCTGGGTCTACCCTGCCGGTGAGACAGGACATATCCAGGGACGGTGCTCGTGGTGGTGTCTGGGACTTGTCTGTAAAGTATGATTCCATGGGTATGACTATGTCAGGCTTGACTAGTCTGTGAGACAGCTCTCCCAATTTTGGCACTAGTCCCTAAATGTTAATGAGGAGGACTTTGCAGGGTCGATAGGGCTGTTTCTGCCATCGTCAATGCCAGGTGCTCTGTCCAGTTTCATATCTGTTTTGAGACCTTAAAACTGAGTGGCTTGCTTAGCCATTTCAGAAGGCAGTTTGGAATCACCCACATTGCTATAGTTTGGAGTCACATGCTCAGGCCAGGTAAGGACAGCAGCTTTCCTTCTGTAAAGGACATTAATAGCCCAGATGGATTTTTCCAGCAATGGTCACCATAAGACTCTTAATTCCAGATCAAATTCCACCATGGCAGGATTTGAACCCGGCTCCCTCAAACATTAGCTGAGTTTCTGGATTAATAGTCTAGCAATAATCCCACTAAGCCACCAACTCCCAATGCTCCAGGCTGCCCAGACTCCCTCGTCAGTAGCGCATGCGCTGATGGTGATGTCACTGCGCATGGAACACAATGATGTCATCAGCACATGCGCAGTCACATCCAGGTGCAGACAACCAGCATCAGACACCATGTCTGTGGGTGCCCAGTGACCATTGTGGGGCTGTGACTAATCGGGGTCGAAATGGGGAGGCTCAGAGAGTTGGTGCAACTCTCAGATAAAGGACGGATAAATATGTTCCTCTGGAATAATCAACTTGTTATATCCTGTTGTTGTCAATGGTTCAACTGAACAAACCCACAAATCGTCCTGGACTATTATTGAACTGATAACATCAACTACTTCTGCTTAAATGTCAAGCAATCAGCAAGCTTTGAGTGGCAGACTCTTAGCCTGGCATCGTGGTCTCTCAGCTTGGCATGGTGGTTTCTTGGGCCTGGCAGGGTGATCTCTAGCCTGGCATGGCTGTCTGTGAGCCCAGTGTAGCGGTCTTTTGGCCTGGTGTGGCCTCAGCGTGCGCATCTGGTCTTGAGGTGACTCCTCGCAGTGCAGTCCCATCACGGTGAAGCACTTAAGAAAGACAGTAATGTTTGAATTTTTAGCTTTATTTCTTTATTTTCTACTTAAAACTAAGAAGGTCTGCAATCTGTAACTTTTCACCTTATTTCGTATGCTTTACCCTTTACTATAATGACCGCAGTGTTCAACTTTTAACTTTGTTCTTTCTTTCTAACTTGTTCTTAACATTCTGTACCTAGGTACTTGTACCTAAGGTGGTGCCTTGTGTGGCGACGTTATACACTTTTCACTGTACTCCTGTACTTTTGTGCTTGAGTACACATGACACTAAAACCAAATCAAATCAAACCTAATATTTTAGTCAAATCTATTTTTGCTTCATGCTGTTTAGTTTCTTTATAGCTACAGGGGGATGAATACCACCCCCCAACCTGCCTCACAGCACCCCAGGCTTCAGTCGAAATTCTGGAGGTTGAGTTGATTGCGGGGTAGCTGTTCCCTTGCAAGAGGCCGCATCTTCAAGATAAAGAGGCATTATTCATTGAGTATTGAAATCTAATATGTTTCAAAAACAGAGCCTCAATGGTTAAATAATTTGTTTATCACACAGACTGATACTTTAACATGCTCAGGGCTGAGGCAGCCGAACATATCAACGTCCAGTTTCAAAAGGATTCCTCACCAGATTGTTGACCTGGTGGGCTGAGGTGTGGAGTGAGGGCAATGGTTGGGGCTTTGAAAGAGTGAGCTGATGGTAGATTTGGTTTAATTTCTTAAAAGTTCTTTCAGGGATGTGGGTATCACTGGCAAGTTGCTGCTCATCCCTCATTAACCTTTGAGATTTCTGATAACTGGATCCAGCAACTGAGCAATGGACTGCTTTCCAGGACATGGTCCCCTCTGCACATCCCTAGTTGCCCCGGGAGGCTGGCAAGAAGCTGTTGCCTTTGTCTTATACCCATGCAGTTCCGGTTTGTTACAGCATAGCTCCTCAATGGGTCATTTCAGAGGTCAGTTAAATATCAACCTTATTTTGCTCAGAGAGTGAAATCATGAGTCTAAATTTTTAACCAAATGTCTACTGGTTCCACAATTGGGAAACACTTACTGAATAATCCTGATTACGCATATAGCTACACTAAAAATCTGTACGTCGAAGTCAGTCGAGCTCACAAAGTGGCTCATTTATGTTTGTTAGATTGGATACATATTGATATGCAGACTGTCTGCAAAGAAAAGGTATATGTTCAAACCTTGTGCTTATTTTGAATTGGCTCATACGTTAGGGAACTTATTATTCCCCCTTGCTTTTCACAATCAACTAGAGTTGATCAGAACAGAGTTAGAGTTGGTCAGGACAACTACAGAGTTGCAACAGAGTTAATCAGAGTAATGAGTAACCTTGTTAGAGAGATAGTAGGAACTGCCGATGCTGGAGAATCTGAGATAACAAGGTGTAGAGCTGGATGAACACAGCAGGTCAAGCAGCATCAGAGGAGCAGGAAAGCTGACGTTTCGGGTCAAGACACTTCATTTTTCTGAAGAAGAGTCTCGACTGGAAACGTCAGCTTTCCTGCTCCTCTGATACTGCTTGGCCTGCTGTGTTCATCCAGCTCTACACCCTTTTAATCAGTAACCTTTCCACTTTTGTAATTGTTTGAAATCTGGCTCTCTTACATTTGTTATGATTTGGTGAGAAGTTGCAACAACATCACTCTTTTCAGCCAAGAACATAAATCTCAAGGACATATGCTTTCCTGGGAAAGCCCAGGCCTAATTGTCCTTGAGAAGATGGTGGTGAGGCACCTTCTTGAACTGCTGCATTCCATATGCTGTAGGTACACCCATTGTGTTGTTAGGGAGGGAAACCCAGGAGTTTAACCCAGTGACCATGAAGAAACAGTGATGCAATTCCAAGTCAGGACAGTGTGTGCCTTAGACGGGAACTGGGAAGCACAGAATTTGCATCTAACGTCTGCCCTTGTTCTTTGAGGTGGTATAGGTCACAGGTTTGGGAGGTGCTATCCAGAAGTGAGCCAGAAAAGGAAGTGGGGTGTGTACAAGTGAAGGAAAAGGATAGACTACCATCCGTACCAAGGACATGGTTCGAATCCCATCATGGCAGATGTGAAATTTGAACACAATTTTAATAAAAACTAGAATTAAAATCCAGCATAATGATGACTGTATAACCACTGTCAAATGTTGTTAAAGCTCATCTGGTACAGAAATTAGGGATGAATCCACCCATCCTTATCTGGCTTGGCCTATATGTAACTCCAGACCACACCACAATATGGTTGACTCTGATTCGCCCTCTGGGTGATGAGGGATGGGCGATAAATACTGGGATCTAAAAAAACGAATATTAAAGATTCCAATTAATTTGAGTGAGCCCAGAAGGCAGCCATTTGTCATTAAGTGACACTTTTAGGGTCCACTTTGAGATGTTTCTTGTGACGTTTTCGAGTGAGCATGGTCAGTCACCTAGATTGTCTCTCCGTGGTTTACTCTAGAGTCATCATTGCAGACTTTACAGTTATCTTGTGATTAGAAATGTCAGATTAACATCAATGTAAGTGATGTAAAATGGCAGTCTAGAGTTAAAAAGGATGGAGTCTGCATTAGAGGTAGTAGGAACTGCAGATGCTGGAGAATCTGAGATAACAAGGTGTAGAGCTGGATGAACACAGCCGGAAAGCTGACGTTTCGGGTCTGGACCCTTCTTCAGAAATGAGGGTCCAGACCCGAAACATCAGCTTTCCTGCTCCTCTGATGCTGCTTGGCCTGCTGTGTTCATCCAGCTCTACACCTTGTTATCTTGGAGTCTGCATTACCCAGGTTTGGATGAGGGAATGGACTATATATTTTAAAAAATTTTAACCGGTATAATTTCCTCCTGGGCACATGGAACAGCCAGTAAAATTTGTCAATGATACTGTTTTATAAGCCTCAGAACAATGCTCCAGCATGTTTATTCTCAAGGGTTATTTATATTGATATTTATATTATATTTATACTGACTTTTCCCCTCTGGGTTGTTGTCAATTTTTTAGAAAAAGCCAATTATTGTGAAACAGAGGTGGAGCATTCCATCAGGAATTTGTAAAAGCTCAGCAAGAGGCCATTCAGCCCTATTCAAATAAGCATCAGTACCCAGTGCCGATCATCTGCTTTGTCGCCTTATGTTATTTTGCTTTGAATAATAGGCCAATGACCTCTGGAAACACTGTACATGGAAAATGGTCTCCTCGGCAGTGTATAGACAGCCCAATCCTGAGGCCTGTCACAGCCCTTTGGTGTCACCAGCCTCGTATGCAATCCCTCCAATGGCCACATTATTGTCTGTTGCGCACTCAGATGATTTAATGACTCTGATAATAACATTGCGAATCCATTTCCCAATTCATTAAAACCCAAGGGTGGCACAGTGGCTCAATGGTTAGCACTGCTGCCTCACAATGGCTTAGAGTCACCTGAGAGTGGAAGCAATGTGAAGTTTACACATTCTTGCCGTGTCAGCGTAGGTTTCCTTTGGGTGCTCCAGTTTCGTCCCTCAGTCCAAAAATATGCAGGCTAGGTGATTGGCCGTGGGAAGTGTAGGGTTACAGGGACAGGATAAGGGAGTGGGTCTGGGTGGGAAGTTCTTTGCAGGGGCAGTGTGCACTCGATGGGGTGAATGGCCTATTTCCATGTTGTAGGAATTCTAGGATTTCCAGCTTGTGAAACCCAAGGACTGCCGCACAGCCCCATGGGGGATGAGGGCTGCAGTTTGACCAGGCCTTGTCCTGATGTCCCTGCTGGCTCCCCCTACCAATTCCCCATTCCCCCTCCTGCCAATGCCAGAGAGTCCCTGCATTCTATCTCCCCAGATTCAGTGACCCTCCTGTCACCATCAGTCCAGCCTGACAACAGAGAGCCGCTTCCATTGAACCCAGTCCAATATCATGGACAAGGGGCAGGGCAGAGACAGAAAACAAGACCTCACTGTTGTTGGCCTTGCCAACCCTCTGATCAGAGCATGGTGGGCCTCACCTGAGAGCTCAGGCCATGGACAGGCTGGCCTGGGGGCTAAACAGCAATAAATGTGCTTCATAGATAATTTTTTAATTCATTCATAGGAATGAGGGCGTCTCTGGCTAGGCAACATTTATTGCCCATTCCTATTGCCCAGAGGGCAGTTAAAAGTCAACCACATTGCTGTGGATCTGGAGTCACATGTAGGCCCAGACCAGGTAAGGATGGCAGTTTTTTTCCCTGAAGAATATTCGTGAACCAGATGGATTTTTCCAACAATCGACAATGGATTCGTGGTTATCTTTAAACTTTTAATTCCAGATTTTTATTGAATTCAAATTTCACCATTTGCCGTGGCAGGATTTAAACCTGGGTCCCCAGAACTTCGCCTGTATCTCTGGATTAATAATATAGCGATAATACCACTAGGCTGTTGGTTTTCAATGTAGACCCAAAGCTGTTGGGGCTGAGTCAGAACCTTGAGCACTCCATTAAACAGTAGGTTCCGCATCCTACTCTCTCTCTCTCTCTCTCGATCAAAGAAAGATTCTGAAATACTCAATTGGATTTGTTGGTCACAATCTCATTGTATTGACTGGAATTATGGACTCTGATAATCCTGTTTATACAATTGAAATAATAGAAAATGACTTCTCAAAGCATTGAGATTAAAGTTTGAGAAGTTTGTGTATTTAGGATGATTTAATTTGTTCACTTCCTGAGGCACAGAATCAGTTGTTCAGACATGCTAGATTCCTGCCTAATTGACTTGCCAGAACTGAAAATACTTCAGGGCTTCAATCTATTTTAAGCACTGGGTGTGATTTGATGTGAACTCACTGCACTGTGAACAGCAATGTTCTCTCTGAGTTGCTGGCACAACAGCTAGGGAATCGCTATGGAGATAGTAGGAACTGCAGATGCTGGAGAATCTGAGATAACAAGGTGTAGAGCTGGATGAACACAGCAGGCCAAGCAGCATCAGAGGAGCAGGAAAATTTTCTGAAGAAGGGTCTAGGCCCGAAACGTCAGC